>NC_133874.1:1976069-2208170 GCF_044706935.1 Curcuma longa
AGAACGCAGGACGGAGATCCAGAACGCCAACACCAACAACCCTAAATAACTATGGATAAATTAAACTTTATATGAATAAACCCTAACCCTAAGCCACCACCAAGCTAAGTGGCTAAAAAACCCAGCAGCCCACTGATGCGTGTTCCGCAAGTATACGGAATGTCGCCAAGTAATAAAAAGATCAAATCCACAGGGATCGTGAAATTAGTTACTAACCTAGCACAATAAGAGTGGAGAGTTCATAGGAATTGGTTTGGTGTGGGGGAGAAAGAGAGTTCTAGAGCTCCTAATCCTTAATTCGGAGAAAGAGTTCGACTGTGACAGAATGTGGGAAGGCGATCCTAGGACTTCGGATTCCTCGAGATATTGATTGATTGACTTGGATCCTCTATCATTCCTCAATAATTATATAATTGTAGGGATTCTAACCAAATTATCCAATTAGACATTGTCAGGCTTCCTCGGAATAAATCAATGGTGTTCTAATGTTACACTATTGTCGGTTTAGATAGCTCTAGATAGTTTGGTTTATGGCTTTTCCGCTGTCTTGATGAGTTAGGATTTTTATAGTTTAAACTGATTCAATTTTGGGCTTTTACATTTAAATAAATTATAAAATGGATCAGTTTGACTTTAATTGTCCTATATTGCTTAAATTGAGGCTTAATATAATTTTTATGATTTAATGGTGAAATTTTGGCATTTAATGGATTTTTATTGATTTTAGGGCTAAATCGGATCCGACTCGAGCTCAACCGCGGTCAAATCAAGTCAGATTTGTCAAATTGATCAAGCCAACATGAAGGATATGACTCGGATCGAGCCTGACCAAAATTTCGTAATTTTTTGGAAACCCTAAGCTGCCCTAGAGCTCAGATCAATTCTGCACCGCTGGATTCAAAATCAAGGGCTCAGATCACTTGATTAATCAGCAGTATTAAAGCCAAAACCTTACCCGATGAACAGTGTCTCGCCGACACTGTTCATCGTCTTCGCGCGGTCTCTGCCCTGCTCGACGACGTACCAGACGGCGACGTCCCATCCTCCCAAATCGACTCCATTGGATTCCTTGACCTCCGAAGAAGCTAAAGCCGGTCCTTTGGGTATACTCCGGCAGCCGGAATTCGTCCGACGGGGAGGGTTTCACCGCCGGTCGAATTCTTGATTTCGCGCGTTCCGGCCATCCACAGCACGAGAAGGCGCCGCGATTCCTTTGAGGGGTTCTCCTAGGATCGTGGAACCTCCCTATATCCTTATCAATCCGATCGGAGCAAGAGGAAGACGAGAAATCCGGTTTTGCAGCTCTGATTTCACTCTGCACAGTTCTGTTTTGTGCCGGAAGGGGTTCTTCCGGGCATTTCACGGGGCTGGCAGCGACTAAACACCTCTTGAGACCATCTTTCAGCTTCAGAGGGGTTCAATTGCTTGATTGACACCAAGCTACGGGATTTGAGGGAGAAGAAGACTGTTTCATTTAGCTTGTTTCTGCGATTTTTGCTTAATGATTCTGTTAGATACATTACCAGTAATTGAATTGTTGGTTCTTTGCTTGTTAACTTACTGTTGTTGGTTTGGTTGTCTAGGATTTAAGTTGATGCTCATTAGATTCTTGCTGATTACACGAAACCATGTCTGATTGCTGATTTTCAGTGGCACTGTTCCGTGCCAACTTGAATAGCATGTATCAGTTTCATTTTAGCTTAGATTGAGTGGTTAACTGCACCTTGAAATTTAGCCATCTAGTCTAAACAAATCTCAATTGAATTGCTTCATTTGCTTTTATCAATAGCATTGTCATCCAATCCAATAAGGTCACATTTAGGTTTAAGTTTCGATTTCAACAGTTAAGGTTTAATATTTTGAATGGAAGTTTGAATTGCATCTTAGTTTCATTTGGTAATTTAGTTCAACAGCTCATCATTAGGTAATTAAATTGCATTTGTCATTTATTTTCTGAATTTTATTGAACCTCCCTATATCCTTATCAATCCGATCGGAGCAAGAGGAAGACGAGAAATCCGGTTTTGCAGCTCTGATTTCACTCGCACAACACTGTTTTGGCCGGAAGGGGTTCTTCCGGGCATTTCACGGGGCTGGCAGCGACTAAACACCTCTTGAGACCATCTTTCAGCTTCAGAGGGGTTCAATTGCTTGATTGACACCAAGCTACGGGATTTGAGGGAGAAGAAGAGGGCTGGATGTTCACTGTTCTTCGTTTTCCTGATTTTCTGTTTCATTTAGCTTGTTTCTGCGATTTTTGCTTAATGATTCTGTTAGAATACATTACCAGTAATTGAATTGTTGGTTCTTTGCTTGTTAACTTACTGTTGTTGGTTTGGTTGTCTAGGATTTAAGTTGATGTCATTAGATTCTTGCTGATTGCCCGAAACCATGTCTGATTGCTGATTTTCAGTGGCACTGTTCCGTGCCAACTTGAATAGCATGTATCAGCGTCATTTTAGCTTAGATTGAGTGGTTAACTGCACCTTGAAATTTAGCCATCTAGTCTAAACAAACCTCAATTGAATTGCTTCATTTGCTTTTATCAATAGCATTGTCATCCAATCCAATAAGGTCACATTTAGTTAAGTTTCAATTTCAACAGTTTAGGTTTAATATTTTGAATAGAAGTTTGAATTGCATCTTAGCTTCATTGGGTATTTAATTTAACAGCTCATCATTAGGATATTAAATTGCATTCTCCATTTATTTTCTGAATTTGAAATTGCATTTCATTCCAAAACACCAAAACCCCATTTGTATTTGAAAACCCCAAAAAAAAAGAACGACACGTTAAGCTCAAATTAAGCGATTGTCTACTAGTCCTTGGAAAAACACGACTCGAGGCCCCTATACTTGCATTTTGTTTGTATTCATCGTGGGTTTTCGATAAATTTATAAATTCTAATTTGAAGCCCTACCGTGACACTCCATTTAGGGCTTTTCAGGTATCCTTTTAAAGACCTCTCCCCAATAATGAGTAACCATTAGTTATCCCTCATAAAGACTTTTCATAGCCTAAGCAATTCCTCGGAAGGTCCGGTTAAAGACTTTTCTCTTGTCACGAGGCGTCCCAGGTGTACGATCCTAAGAATTCCTCAAACCACAAATAATCTCTACCCTTATAGATTCATACCATTCACAAACATATCATCAAACAAGTATAAGAGACAAATCCACAAAGCAACTGCACAAGCATATCATAGAACATGATAGATTAATAAATCTAAAGGTACAATCATCCAATAACCCCGATTCCTCCTACATCCTAGAATCTGGAGGACTACTCCATATCGGGGAGGTTATAATACAAAGAAGAAAGTAAATAATACATCCTATTCTAAGAATCTAAGAAGAAAATAAGAAATAGGACTTATCGATGAACTTCTTCTTCTCCGGACTGCAATCTCTGCGAAGGTGAGGTGTGGATGTGATGGAGTGTCTGGACGGATGAATGGATCATCGAATCTGGCTCCGGAATGAGGCGTTGGTGGCTCTAGCACGCTCCGGTGGGTCTCCAAGGTCTCCCCCCTTTTCAGGGCACTTAAGGGGGTCTATTTATAGGCCCCCACGAAATTGCCCTATGAGCAGCCAGGCACGCCCTCGTCACACGACCGTGTCTGGGAGACACGACTATGTGTGACCGCCCTGCTGTGCTGGAGGCACGACCATGCTTGTGGGGCACGACCAAGAAGAGTTGTTGTTCTGTTGGGAGGCACGACCGTGCCTGTGAGGCACGACCATGCCTGTGAGACACGACCAGAGGCAGACTATTCTCTGTTAGGAGACATGCCCGTGCCTCTGGGGCACGGCCATGGGCAGGCGCTCCTCTGGTGGGAGACACGAAACACGCTTCCACTCACTAGCTGCTTCAAGTTATCTCACCCACTCCACTATTAGAGCAGCTACTCTTGCAATCTGTCCCACTAGGAGTTTCTCTTCTCATTTCGATCTGAGACAAGCATGTGTTAAGCATATAGCTAGCGTGAGTCAGGATCAAAGTCAGACTAAGCAAAAGAAAGGTGCGTGGGAGAGGCTCCATCTATCTATCATCCATACTAACCTCAATGATAGAACAAGAACGCAGTGATAAGAAGCAGAGGAAGAGACTGGCACGGGTTCAATTCCAATGGGGCGGACTGATCGGGTAGTCCTTTATTAAAAAAAGAATGAATGCTATAGTCAGGGACGAGGCCCCGTAGAGCACGTTGCAAAGAGGAGTCAGAGTCTTGCCTATGGAAGCCAGACTTAGGATAATAGGGAAGAGGGGCTAGGAAGAAGACTCGCGAAGTCAGACTACCTAGATATATATAATTGGTAGGCGGGCTCAGAATTGACAGTGCCTGTGGAGCTCCTGCTTATGAACTGAGGACTTATCCCATTCTTGAATCGGATATCGGATGACTTGAATAAGGTGTGTCCAATCAAGTGGTACAGTGATCAGAGGTCCTCGCTTCGGGTCTTCTTATGCTTTCAGTTCGGTGCACGCGGAAGATAAAGACTCTTAGGGAAGGCCACTCCTGGCGGGGTTCACTACACGAACTGAGAGGCGAGGATTGATGAATCTCCCCTCCTCGCATGTGAAACTCTTTCCTTCTCTTTTCATTCACTCAAAGGTCTCTTTCTACAGTATGGGTACTTGGATTAGGTATGGGTCGGGATCAGACTGACTCACTCCTGCCCATCTAGGACTGAGAAGAGCCCTCCCTTACCATCGGAGTTTGAGGACAAAGCGTACACTCTCTTATTAAGATCTAGTCCCATTTCTTGCAGCGTAGCCGCACTCAATCTCTCTTTCCTGGGCATGCTCAAACCGCTTAGGCTAGGGACCTTTTCTCTTTATCTGGATCTCCTCCTCAGTCTGAATTGTGGTCTTTCTGGCCCTAGACTCTTTCTTTTCCTTCATAAGAACATTCGCGACCGGTCGGAGCCCATTCAGTCGCTTCGCCGGGACTAAGGCATACCAATTAGGAAAGGAGGTCGGTCCCGAGAAGGAAGCAGAATATAGATAAGAATAAGGAAGATAAGCAAGTGAGGCCAGTCTTGGAATGCTCGACTGAAGTACGAAGCCAACCGACCAATCGAAGGGTAAGAAAGGACTCAATATATATAATAAGAAAGAGTTTGGAAGAGAGAGACCAATGAAGGAGAACTTTTTCAAGGGGCCAACGAAGTGACGCAAAGGCATCGTCCGCGAAGGCAAGCAGCGAAGGATAGGAGCGGGGAGCGAACGTATGGCGCGAGGCCCAGGCTAAGGACGGGAGCGAGCTACTCTACTTCCGGGCTCCTCTATTCTCTTGCTGGGCACTAAGAATGTCCGCCCGTCCTGCTGCCTCAGTTTTTGACTACGGACCAGAGGTCATGCCTACTGCGAACTAGACCTCTCTTGTGCTCTGCGGCCTCAGTAGTGCTTTGACTCTGTCACGCCTCACCAGTAGTTGCTTTGACTCTGATACTCACTCATACTCATAGCACATATACTCATACTCATAGCATTGTAAAGATAGCATATGCCTCAGCTGCTTTGACTCTGTCACGCCTCACCAGTTGCTTTGACTCTGCTCTGCCGCTGCTTGCTTTGCTTTGTATACTCATAGCATTGGGGAAAGAAGAAAGGGATGCGCTCTGCAAGACTCTGCCCATCCCTTGTAAAGATGGCGTACATAAGCCGAACTATGTCAGACATTTTTAAGATAGCATACAGAAGCCGAAACCAAACTATGCCTAATCTAACATTGGAAAGAGGGAGGGATGAAAAAAGGAAGCGGCTATCGGCTCATCTATTCTTTTCTTTATTATTCTATTCTTTCTTTTCTCCCTCGCTTGTTTGGAAATAGCATGCAGCCCTCGCCTGTTTGGAAATGAAAGCTCTTAGACGGACGAGTGGACTTCTTGGGGAATCTTGAACGAGAGAGCTATGAAGCTATTACTGGAAGAATTGAAATTAAAGGAACTTATATTATATACTGGCCCTTGGACGGAACTCTTGAAAACAACTCGACCGCTCTTTCTTACTTAACTTCTAAAAGGAATGGTTTTCTCTACTATTAACGTTATCTGCCCTCACTTTCTATTCTATTCATAGAGAAAATGAAGTCGCGACTCGTGGCACGCAAATTCACAATGGCATTCGTTTCGGAAAGGAGATGAGGAGTCAGCCCTGGAATATCTCCCGTAACGGACTGCAACCAGTGGAAAGTGACTAGCGAGACCAACTTACCTAAGAGTGATTGTCCCAATTGATTGCTTTGCTTTATTGTACGGGACTGATAGTGAGGACCGGAAGTGTCGTAGGAGGACTAGAAATTAATCTTGAGTTCGTAAATTCATCTACGCTCTGCTCTGGAAGGGTCAGTCTTGCCTATACCGATGAGCCGCTCAACTTTGCCGTTGTCACTTCGCCAAATATATAGTAAGGGGTACTTTCTCTTCTATTATTCAATATAATGTCAGGTGCGAAGCAATCGACTTACGAGTACGAGAGTATAGGGCCAACCAATAGTCCTTATGGGAGAGCTCGGATTCGATTACATTACAGTCCCCGAGGTCAGGCAAATAATAAAAATAAAGGAACTTTTTATATTATAGTATGGCGGAATTTATATTTATTTTAGGGCTCGAGAAGGAGTCGCTTCCCTTCGCTACACTTTGATGATGACCTATGGAAGGAACTCGTCCACCTCTGTTCACCGGTCTAGTTATCACTCGCACCTAGGAGTGGGTGGGTTCCTCTGATCCCAGGCTCTCCTATTAGTCATCTACCATATTCCATTATACTAGAACTCTCATAAGCATTCCCCTTTAACACGATTCGCTCTATTGGTGGGTACGGTGGCTGGCGAGGTAGCATGAAAGTCTCAGACAGCAAGGTGCGAATACGACAGTGAGCTCTCTCGCTCGACCAGCTCCAGGTATAAGTTCCAGCAGTCTTTTCCCCTTCTTTCATCCGTTCTGTCTCTTTTCTTCTCTCTACTATAAAATGAGAGTCGTTCGGGCGAATCAAGCTCTACTTATTAATTAATGTGTCCCGTCGCTTATGAAAGAAAGGTAGTATGCTAGCCCTTCCCCGAACCCATCTTATGATAAAGGAGCTCAGGCGATCTCACTTCCTCTTTGTTCAGTTGAGGATGTAAGTCTTGGAATATGAACTCTTTATCAAAGCTAGAAGAATCGAGTCCAATTTCTTTATGGCCACTTCTTCCAGAGCCAAAGGAAGGAGCCTTCTATGGAGTGTTGAAGATGCCCTAGACAGTAGCAGGTGGTATAGCTGTACCGAAGAAGAAAGAGATTGGCAGGCGCAAGTCTATGAACTGAAGCACTAAGGCTTAAGGTGATCTTTGATGCCCCATGGTATAAGAGAGCCTACTTAAGCTCGTACGCGGCCTCTTTCGAAATTATCCCCTAGAAATTCTTCATCCCTCGATGGCGAACTAGACTTTGTTTCAGGCCTATGCCTACTCTTTGCTTTCGCTAATCCAATTAGATTCTTAGGTTAGAGTGGTGCAATCCCATAGGTCTATCTTAATGTGGTTAGATCTACCGCGTAGTGGGCCCTCTAAGATGGATGATCACCCCGCTTTCTAGTGCCCCTGGTGTTGCTTGGCTTGGCATAAGTAGAAGAGGTTAGTTGCTCCGCTGCATCTTCTTAGCTAGCCATGCCTCTACCAGGGATAGGTAGCCTTGTCAGCCAGGTAGCCAGGATAGGGATCCCTTCCCTTTCTAAGGTAAGTAAGGGCTAGTAGGCTCTGCTTAGGTTTGGACACCTTTGGTTGAGATTCCATATGAAGCAGTGAAGGGGCATCCTTATGATATAGATGGTGCTGCCCCGCTCTCTAAGTAGTAATGTCTCGGCAAGTGCTCAACGGGGCTCCAGAGAGTGTTGCTAAGCATGTTCTTCTGTTCCATATGACTAGTTAATAGCCGCTGCCAGGCTAGTTCTTTTAGTAGCTGTAGTTAGGTGAGCCTCTAATCAGCTTGAAGGTTAGCCTTTCCCGCTCCTCTCCTTTCCTTTGATGGAGTAAGGGTTAATAAGTAATCGTCTGTTTATGCGTAGCACTATTTGAAGGAAGGCGGCCCTATTCCGCAAGGAGAGAGCTAGTGGGCCTAGTTGGGTAGCGTCCCCCGGGGGAAGGGAGAAGAAGAGAGAAGCCACCGCCCCACCCACCGCCCACTTCCCTCATAGCAAGTAAGCACTAAGTAGACAAGCAGGCAAGCAAAAGCAATAAGTAGACAAGTATGCCCACAAGGAAGCAAGCAAGCCCTAATATAAAAGTCAATCTCCTCGGCAAGCATGTAAGCAAGCAAGGTAGGCTCTCCGCCCGCAAGCAAGTAAGCAAGTAAGCACTGAATCCGTCCCTTCTATGGTTAATAAGTCTCTGGTTACTAAGTTCTATCCCCTCGGCAAGCTCTACTCAACGGGGTCTCGGCTTGTGTTGCAAAGCAGGGAAATTATATAGTGGGGCCTTCCTTGATTGTCTAGTTCTTAGCCGCTCTTTGGTCTAAGGCAGTCCTTGGCATGAACCCGGGAGAAGCAGCGCAGAGAAGGCCCCCTGCCCGGGGAAGCACTGCAGAGAAGGCTCCCTGCCCGGAGCCGGCTCCAACTGCCGCATGCATGCACTTGCCTGACTTGGGACCATGCAAGCACTGGGAATTTAGCGAATCGAACCTGCCATCTGACCGACCTGACGTGAAAACCTGACCAGACCAGACCGGCTGACCTAACTTGCATGCACCTGACACTTGCGCGGATTAGAACTCACCAGAGCACGCACTGAGCCTCTTCTCTGCCGACCTTTGATTGTGGGAGACCCGTGAAGCGCTTTGACCCGTTCCGCGGAGATCATTCCTCGAATTCCCAACTTGATGTGACTTTCTCGCTCCTTTCCATTCTTTGTGCCTATCGAATGAACCTACTGAACACTGAATGAGCCTATTCGCCATTTCCATTCTTTGGTGCTCCCACTTGCATAAGAGGAGCGAATTACATGACACCTCTTCACTGTTCTTCCTAAACGAAAGAGTCTCATCTCAGTAGAGACTCCTCACTCACCTAACTAACTTACACTCATCTCCGGGGTCCTCAGTCAAGTCCTCCTACCACATATCCCTACCCCGAAGACCTTGAATTAGCGAAAAGTCGGCATGGATTCTGTACTTTCTTTATTGACTCGCAGGGACTTCTATGGAATGGCATTCTCATCTATCCTAGATTCCAACTCCTATTTCTTTGCTTCTAGCATTGCTCGTTAAACTAAACTTATCTTTTGAAAGGAAACCACTTGAATTGAAGAATAAGAGTACATGGTCAACATTCCTTATTAAAAAAGAATCTCAGAAAGTCCATGACCGATGCCTTCCACGAGGTACTACTCAAATGGCACTCTCCCCCTCTGCTCACTGCCGGGGCCTAAATAAGGTCCTCACACCCATAGCACGGACAGAAGAAGACCTCCATAAGCCTTCCCTGCACAACGTAGCACTGAGACCCCCGCCCCTCGTGAAAGAACTACTCCGCTAAGTTCTCACTCGCTCCTGCCTATTGGTTAAATCCAATCACATTAGCCCAACCCAAGAATGAACAGATCACACGCTTCTCTGAACTGCACTGCGTCGTTGGAACTTTAGCTAGTGACTCCGAGCTCCCTGAGGCAAAATAAAGATCTGCTCCTTTACTTCACAGGTCTAAGTAAAGAACCTATTTGAGTTGAGTGGAGGCTTTTCTTCCCTCCTTTTATTAGTTCACTGCTTTGCTTCCTCTCCCTTACCTCATCGGACTAGCCTAACTTATATTGATTGAGAATGAGAATCGGCGGACTTCTCTTAGTCAACATTGAGAATCGGCGGGCTTCTTAGTCTAGTCTGCCCCTACTCTCATTTCAAGCCTTCCTCGCAGGCACTGAACGCAGGACTATAGCAAGATAATGCTATCTTCCACAGATAGCTAGACTAGATAAGGGTTTAATTCTACTCCAACAATAAAAAGCAATTGCAAGCACAGCATGATCAGAACCTTAGTACGCATTGTGCCTTTCTTAGCTGAATTTATCAAGCAAGAACGAACAGATCGAAGTACAAGATTAGCTATTCCTTCTCCAGTGAACAGGTTTCATGAACCTTTCTAATCTCAATGAGATAGTAAATGAAGAATTGCTCTTTTTTCGATAGTGAGGAAAAGAAGGAACTTCGCCCGGAGGTACCCCTGGGCACATAGAGCAAGAAAGAACTCACCCCATATCCATCTAGGATTTAAATTTTCCACATCCAGAAAGAGAGAAAAGAAAGATATTTCACACTTTCCCTATTCGGGGCTTCGGCTAGTCTACTAGCATGCACTCAGAGAGAGATCCTGGCTTGGCATGCTTCAGTTCGAGATCAGCCAACCATTTCAGTTCGAAAGCCCGCATAGCAGGAAGAATGAGCCAAAAAACACATACAATCGTTATCGTAGCCTATCTGAGTTGGCTTGCGTTGGCACTACCCTAGCTTCCCTTCCAAAACTCGGACAGAAAGAAAGAAGGTAGAATTCCATTAGAACTCAGAAAGGGCCATTGGGACGGGAAACCCTCCGAGCCTTGAATCCGTTCTCAGTGCCTCTACGTCACGCGTCCTATTATATCGGGAATTTATTATAGAATTTATCTTTCTTTAGGGAAATATCTCCTTTATATTTATTTTAGGTAAATTCGGATTAGTCGTAAATAGCCCCAAAGGCTATTTCTTCTACTCAGCATAGCTGAGGTCTTTATATTATAGTAAGAGGGATTAGAACTTAATTATAGTAAGTAGGGCCTTTGGGGCTATTTATCTCCTTTCGTAAATAGCCCCTTTGGCTATTTATATGCCTCTGCGTAGCAGAGGTACTTATCTTATATTATATACAGTTAGTCTACGCCTTTGGGGCTATTTATCTCCTTTAGTCGTAAATAGCCCCAAAGGCTATTTATCTGCCTCTGCGTAGCAGAGGTACTTATCTTATAGTAAGGCGGATTAGTCTACGCCTTTTGGGCTATTTATCTCCTTTACAGTAAATTCGGCGTAGCTATAGCACCTTCAATAGTCGTCACGTGTCAATCCGCTAAACTGCTTTCAATGGCGGTCGGCGAACCACTTCGTTCTAAGGTACTGATCCCCCTCTCTCCCCCGGGTTGCTTGCCTTGGTCAATTCCGGCTTCCATGGGGATGACTTGAGTGATTGCTTCAAGGGGATGACTTGAGTTGGCTGATGATTTCGTGCCGGTCCTCTCAGTGATTCCCTCTCATTCTTGACTCGTCCGTACCTTGGTCTCTTCTCTGCTTAGTTGAACGAGCTACGAAGATGAAAAGACTACTACTGGAACTTATGGTAGAGATAGCTGGAATCTTTCCCGTGCAACGAAGCTCATGAAGCGAATTCATTATATTAGATCTAGCCCACCTTTTCTTTCTTTTACCGACTGCACTCTCTCTTTAGTTGGCCCGACCTAGCTTATTATTGGATGGAGCCTACCGAAGAAGGAAGTGATGCTCCGCCTACCTTTGAATTAAATAAGAGAATCTCTCTTAGCTCTGATCTGATAAGTGAAATTGGTTTGCGAGAATGTCCTTGTTCATGCGAGAAAGCCCTTGTTCTTGAGATCGATCTCGATTCAAGCCGAGACCTTCGCTCCGCACCTTTCTTTCTTTTCTTTCTGTTTTGCCCACCGTCCTACCGCTGACCAAGCCTATTAAACCGACCGCCATTATTGATTGACCCGTGACGTGAAGACTGAAAGGAGAAAGAAGACCCCTGACTATGACTTTCTATTCTAAAGGGGAGCGACATCAGAACTGAATTAAGTGCTACGGGAGCGATGTGGAAGATCAGTCTCAGTCACCGAAAGAGAAAAAGCGGTGGGAGAAGGGCACCCGAAGGAGAAGATCGACCGCTTTAAGCACTCAATAAGGAGAGTAGCGAGAGCCCAGGCGATAGATTCAGGCAGAGACACCGAACCAGTCCGAGGAGGGCTAAAGGTGATACGTGGGAAGGTGCGTAGCGAATCACTATTATTCGCGTCGCGGGACCCTCTGTAGGGCGCTTATGAGAAAGCTCGCTCCTTGCCCTTCCTGAGAAGCTCTTGCTAATCGAATTAGGGTAGTCTTTTATCGCGAAAGCCCAGCTCGTCTATTCCATTAGTAGAGTAGAAGATGCCTATCACGAAGAGGGAAGAGAGAGGCTCTCCCTCGTGCGAACAAGAAGTGGGAAATTTACCTAGCAGGAGTAGACCCTGGCACAAGACCTTGGTTGGAATCTCTTAACTGACCTACGAACCGAACTAGCTGGGGATGCTGGGACTGGTCAAGCTCAGATCCCTAATTCCTATCTCCGCTCTGTCTCTTTAGGTATGGACTTAACTTTAGGTAAGAATGTAGCTCTCCGCTTCTTTATAGTGAGTAAAATAGCACTCTTCCCCGCGCAAGAACTTATCCCCGGCCGGCGCATCCCTAAGCTTCAGAAAGGTATGCGAGAGCTGCGGGCTTCCGACTCTATTGGGAAAGAGGAATGTGAAGAGGTAGACAAAAGAGGCCGGGAAGACGGGCAATAATAATCATGTGGCCTGGTTTCGGGGGTCTGTCTGACGCCCGCCCATATTAGAAAGAGGTTGAAATAGGGACAGCAACAAGAGCTAGAGCAGGAGGAGGTCCACAGATCTGCGCTCCTTCAGTAGTAGCTAGACCGGATCGACATTTGCTCAGAAAGCAGACTCTTCTCTTGGTGGCGCCCTCATCCGAGTCAGAGCCTTTCTCAACTATCATAACTAATGGACTTTCTCGGTCTTCGGAGGCTTTCGCTTTTACTCAATTCATTCCCCCACGTTTCTCGCTGGCTTCGTGCCCCACACTCTCTCTTCCAGTCACAAGCTCTCTATTCTACCCTCCCTTGCCCCGCCTAATTGCCGCCTGCCCTGCTTCATCAACAAGAATCAGTCTTTATATATATATTGTATAGCTATTATAGCTCAGAAGAAAGGAATCAGACTAAGGAAGTGAAAGGAAAAGATAGAGCTCGGCTTTGGGTGTGGGTTTGGGAATCAGGAGAGCCCCCCTATCGGGGAGTGCGCTAGCAAGAAGAGTACTGGGAATCCCTTTCTCATCCCCGGCCCTCGGTGGGAGGATCATAAATTCCATCGCTCCCCTTAGCTATCATCGCTCATCCGACGGAGACATCCCTTTCTAGAGGTTGCATTGCCGGTGGTCCGAGCCTCTATAGCTACCGGGGACCCCAAAAATATAAATAAATTGAGGGAAAGAACTCAGTAGAAATTAATAAGCGGAGCCTTAGCGCGAGAACGACATAACGACGCAGAGCAGAGAAAGAAATCTTCGTAAGTGGACCAAGAAAGGGGAGAGAGGAAGAGGTTCGGGACTGAGGAAGAGAAGCCAAGATCCTACGTAGGTGTCTCGTAGGTAGACCAAGGGGAGATTCATCAAAGAAAAGAATGAAGGTCAGCGCCTGTATATATATTGGGAGTGAAAGATCATATATAGAGAGGGGATCAACTTATATTATATACTTTGATTTTGTTCTCTATTCAAAAACGAAAAACCATGGACCTTGACAAAGGGAGTGCCATAATCCAAGGGTCGATCAAGTGACTAAGACAAAAAAAAGGGAACATCGGAACTAATCAACCTTACACGCGAATGATAATGACGCCCCAAGGTCAAATACCGAAGTGAAACACAGTGGAACGAAGAGGCGAAGCCCGAGGCTTCAACGGTCGGGTCCCAAAAAGAGCAGACAGCCGTGAGATAGCTAATCAACGGGAGAATCCATCTCTACTAATTGAGTTAGTGATTCAAGGGGCAGTCTAGATAGATTCGGATTAGTCGTAAATAGCCTTTGGGGCTATTTATCTCCTCTCTCGCTAATTTACTGTATTAGGGCTCAAGAGAATCATAACATCGGTTTCTTTTCTGCCTAATCGAATGCGAATGAATGAGTAGCTAAACGCTCAGTCTTGGGGCGTCATTATCATTCGCAGCAAATTATAGTATTACGAACTTAATATATATACGGGGTGTACCTGATATGTACGTTCTCTTTCCTTATGGTCGAGCTATTTTATACCCTCTCCCTTAGGGTCGAGCCCTTTCGTCCCTAGGACTGATGGTCTTCGCGCTTTCTCCCCTAATGAAAGTACTAAGGTAGTGATTAATTTAACATAATAAATGGTCATCCTTATCATTTTATGTACCTGAAACTGCTAAAGAGGACGAGCTAATAATTGATTTGAACGAGCTTAAACTGACAACATTGTGCCCACCCGAAAGAAGGCAGTGTCCAGTTAATTTGACTCCAAAAAGAAAGGTAGTCTTTAGTACACTTTGACCTGAGACTCGTGCATAATTGATGGACCTTACGTTTCAGACCCAGAGCCAAAACAGAGCTAGCATAAGAGCCTCGAACGCTTATCAGATTATTTTACATGGTATCAGAGCGAAGGTTGGCTTAGGTTTAGGTTTATCCGCCAAACCAAGCCACGATCCTCTTCCTTCTTTTTCCTTTTCTTTCTGTTCGCCGCCGCCATGCGCCTTCCTCGCGTGCGCTTGCATGCGTCTCTTCTCCTCTCTCCTCTCTGTTCACTGCTCTTCTCCTCTCTGTTCCCTTCATCCCAGCATCGCGGCGTCCTCCGTCTACCACCGCTAGTTCTATAACGTCGTCGTTGTCTTCCTCTCCGCGGGAACGCCGACACTGTCACGGCTCACTCCTACAAGTCTGAAGATCTGTCCAGATTGCAAGCACACCGGCCGAACCAAGGAACCCGCCGTGCCTTCCTCCCACGCGACCGACGACGCTCGTGGCAACAGCAAGGAATAGACAGAGCTCGCGAGGAAGAAGGGAGCAGTCGCATTTCTTGCTAGGGCTTCTTTGTCTTCTTCGCTAAAAGAGAAAACCGCGTTCGGGGCGTTTGGTTTGGAAAATATTTTCCATTTTCTGTTTTCCATTTTCTATTTCCAGTTTTTCATTTTCTGATCCAGTTTTTAGAAAACAGAAAATGCGTTTGGTATGATATGTTGTTTTCTATTTTCTGGAAAAGAAAACTGGAAAATGCGTTTGGTTTGATAACTATTTTCTATATTTTTTATTTTTTTATTAAAATAAAAATCTAGAGTTTTAATTAATTATCTTAATTAATCCAACGGCCTTTTGTCTAATCCCACGAGTTTTAATTAATTAACTAACCTTAATCCAATTCATCAATTAATTTTTTATTAAATTACCTAATTAAACATATTAATCCTCAATTAATTAACAATCCTCAATTAATTACCTAATAGTTATTAAACTAATTAACTAACTAATGATTTAATTAACTAATTAATCTAATAATTAATTAACTCAATTAATTAAAACTAATCGGTAAAGTTTCCTTTACCGATTTCATCGGCAACTTCTCGCGACCGACGGCAGAGGCGGCGTCGACAGGCGGCGGCGACTCCGGCGTTGGTGGGCGGCGTCTTGAGCGCAGGCAGGCGGCAGGCGACAGGCGGCAGGCGGCTGAAGGGCGGATCGAAGTCGCGAGGGCCGTGCGCGGAAGGCTTCGCCGGGCCTGCGTCTGCTCTTCTGCGCGGACGATACTTGGCGCTTCGTCTCCGACCATGGAAGCAGGCTTTTGGGGAAGGCGCCGCCCTCGTCCCCATCTTCCTCGTCCTCGTCTTCTCCTGGTTTCCTTTGCGGCGTCTTCCGCGGCGGGGGTTGTGGCGGAGGGGCGTCCTCGGCGACGGTTTCCTCTGCGGCCTCTCGTCTTCTCGCGCAGCCGCCGCTCCCATCCCTTCCGACTCGCGCAGCCGCCGCTCGGATCTCAACGCCGATGATAGAAAAGCGATAGGAAGAGGAGAGGAGGAGGTTATGTCGGGAGAGGAAAAATCGGGAGGAGGAGGGGGCGGACAAACGCGGAGGATGGGAGTGGTACTGTAGCCGCGTTTTCCAATTTTCCAATTTTCATTCTCAAACCAGAAAACACCAAAATATCATTCTCCAGTTTTCCAGAAAATGAGAGTTCATTTTCTAAAAAATGAAAATGAAAACAGCAACCATAAAAGGAAAATGGAAAACGCTGGAAAACAGCCCAACCAAACGCTGCCTAATCTTTTCTGTCTTCTCTCAGATTTTTTCTGTTTCTTTCCACATGATATACATTCCTTTATTAACCTGAGAGATATATTAACATTCTGTGGGTGAAGAATCAACTAACTTACATCAATACTTCCTTAAATTGGAACTCATGTAAGCCCTATTTAAACTCATGTTACCCTACTGATTTTTTTCCTTTCTTTTCCTGTACTGCAGCTCATCTGGCATGAGTTCTCGAGTGTACTTCTAGATATATTCTTGCTGGTTCTTTTACTTCCAATATCAAGGAATCTTCTTTACTTCTGATATCAGGATTTCATAAACCAACTGAGTCAATTGAACACAAATTCAAGCAGCCACACCATCTTTTCTATTCCTATCTTTTTCTTCAATCTCAGTCTAATTCCTTTTATGTGAACTTCGGTATCAATTTCCCTTTATTACTGCATTCTAACTTCCCACATTCACTTTATAACAGGTTTGCACATCATATGATTCAACTTGATACATACTCCTTCAAAACTCAATAATCAGATTCAGCTTCACTGATTTTTTTTCTCTTATTTTTTAAGAATTGAACCTTCAAAAGGTTTGAGGGGTGGCAATCACCATACATCATCAATGAACAAGCAAATGTTTTCACTCAGATTTCTAATGATCATAACCTTGCAACAAGCACTTGGTACCCAACATATTCAAATTGATACATTCACACCAGATTTATTGGTTGCTTCAAAACTTAATGTATTTGGTGAACAACTATCTGAAATTTTTTTCTCATTCTTTGAACTCGCATGGAACCTATCAAAGTTGGAGATTCTGATCTCCATACAGTTGGAGTAATTAACTGCATTTACTCCAACAAATTCATCTTAAGGAATTCCTACATTCCAATTTGTATTTCAGAATTCCAAACTTGTAAAATTGTAGATTTATAGAAATGCTAGAGGATACTGCCATAGGGTATTAGACTTTCCAGAAAATTAACAAAACAATCAGATTCAAAGCATCAGAATTCTCTGATCTTCACAGTTTCAGAGAATCCTAGATTAAGTTCCATAGCAGTAGATTGTGCCAATTTTTTTTTCCAGTTTGCTGCATCATCCCAGATTCAATCCTCCTATCCCCTGTAATGTATTTCTCTGCATCTCTACTTCCAGATAGCACATCGTCTATCATATACACTTCACTGGAAGGTAGATTCCAAACTCATCACAAATTTAATCACTTGAATTCACATTTTCAGATTTCCCATATCTTTTCCTTTTTTCCAATACCTTACCTTGTATCAACTTCAACTCCTTCATTTTATTTTCTGAAACATTTCCCTCCTATTGCTTGCTTTGATCAAACACTCACAAACATCTGTCCCCCTCAACGATTTGCAACTTAAATTTCAACTTCAGATTCAAATAATTAATACTGCCATAGGAAATTTCAGGTTTTCAGCAGTCAGTTTCAATGAGGTTTCAGAACTGATTCTAGGGAATTTTAGGCTCGAATTACCAGCAGTTTCTCAAGGAAATAATACCCAATGGCACTAGATCCATTGGGGTCTGGACTTCAAATGATGTTAATCAGGTTTAACATGAAAATTTAGCACAAGAGATGAGTTTTGCTCTTCTCTGTTTTAGAAGAAGTCAGATTAGTTTCATAAATTGTATGTCATTCAAATAATCAAATCTAGGACTCAAGTTCAATAGATGTTCAAGACAGAATGTCATTTCGATGTGCAATAACTCAGCTTGAAAATTCAGAATGAAAACACCATTCAATTGGCTCAGTAGTGGAGTTAATGGATAGAGTTGAATAGGCTCTGCAGACTCTTACCTCCTCTGAATTTAGTTTTTTTTCCTGAAAAGATTGTTAGATTTCTCTATGCGCATTTTAAAATTTTATTTCACTAAACAAGTAACGGAAGCGTAATAATCTATATTATTACAATATGCACATCAAAACCACACAACGATACATATACATGCAAACATAATCATAAAAAAATGACATAAATAAATTATACTTATTCGATGACGCAAAGTGGAAAGGATATCAATTAGCAATCTACTCATATCTACATCAAGATCTCCTCAAGACGATTTCACTAAGTCATGTGTCGTGTCTCTATTTTGATCTAGTCAAAGAAAAGAGACGAAGAGAGCTAAGAGAGGACCTACCAAGGTTTAAAATCTCGACCCGTGACGAGGTTTCGGTCCCAAACCGGAACGATACTGTTTCGGTACCGAGGTGGTTGGAGACAATTAAAGTGCAAAATCTACTTTGGAAGTGGAATGCTATGCATTGAGGCAAATACCTCTCCTCCCATCGTGTGCTCTTGGAAAATTCTTCCTAGAAGTCAAAAGCGGTTCAAATGGAGCCACCACTCTGGAAGCCTACAAAGATGGAAAGTACAAATCTCCCATACGCATGCAAGGTAAGAAAAAAATAGAATAATGTCAGTCTCTATCAAGCATGTATCTAAAAATGAATCACAACCAATAACATTAATTACTAGTACCTCTATAAAATTTTCTAAAAGATCACAAGAGATACTAACCTTGCCATGCTGGAAAAATACCTAGAGGTTTTGGAAGAATAAATGTAACCTCCTCCTGGTCATGTAAAGGCTTTGACTTTGGCTCTGATGGTGGTGTAACCAAAGGAAGTGATTCTTATAGCTTTGCCTCCTCAGTACAAGTCTCTACACTTTCCTTATCAACAAATGCATAGTCAAGCTCAGTTAGCTCCTTAACATCACCAATAATACCTGCATCATCAATAATATCTACAACAATAATGTTATCAGAGTTAGGATTCACTATAGCTATATCATCACAACACACAAAATCAGAGAAGTCCTGTAGTTGAAAGCAGGATCAAGGTTATCACAAGCTCTACAATCCATCTCTTTACTGGAGCATTGTATTTGTCATTGGGTGTCAAATGTTATAAGTTGATCCAACTGCATCTACAATCTCTGACTTGACTCAGTAGCTTCCTGTTCGGTCCGAAAAGTATAAGTTGCTTGTTGCAATGTCATTTGCTGCTAATGCTCTCTCAATAGCTGGATGATCTCCTTAAGATACTGTGTTCACAATTCAGGTTGTCTCGGACAGGAACTTCTTCATCGAACTCTTAAAATGCTCCTAAGGGGCCTGGCTCAATCTACTAGACTGGATATGACTAGGTAGGTATAAGATTATCCTGAAATCCCTGTAGGCTTTGATATACTGTATATGGCTTAGAAAATTGACCTTGTGTATCCTTGTACCTAAAATGTGAATGATCCACCCAATTAGAATTATAAGAATTTAGAAATGACCCATACCTATTTTGTTGCTCCATGGGTGGGTGGTATTATTGTTCATGCTAATAATACTCGAGTTGAGGCTGATAATAATAAAGTGCAGGATGATATTATTGAGGCTGCTCAAGCTAATAGCACTGACTCACCATCCTACCTTTAAAATGCTGATAATATGGATCCATGGTCAAAGAAATTTTCTGTTCTTACACTGAAATACTAGCAAATTAAATTAGAAGACATAAGAACATATAAGATCAAACATATGGATATATGAACGTTAAAGCACTTAGCAAAATTTTTTTCAATTTTTTAATGTAAAATAAAAAGAAAATAATCCTAAAACATTCAAGCACCACTATAAGTCCCGGACAACGATGCCAATATTGATAAACCTAAATTTTGTCATGAAATGAATACAAATAAAATGAAGTACCGAACCTCTCTATGCTAATGTAACATAGGATGACTCGGGTCATCTCCCAACGAATGTAACAGTCAGATGATAATTTTTAGGATCGAGTTTATTTATCGAGTTGGGTTTTTTGGGTTTAAAGTTGTAAATGCTAGAAATGAGTAATAAAATAAAAGACAATCTATCTAACCTAACTATAATTGCACGAATTAAAGAAACATGAAGCGATTAATGAAACTAAAGCAATTAATGCAACCTAGTTTAATCTAATCTACTTGCAACGAATAAGAAATCAAGATAACTAAACTATGAATGAAATTACTCATGAAATTGGAAGCAATTAATCTAACCTAGTATGTTGAACCAAATGAAACCAAGAACCATAGCATATCAAATAATCAACTAAATCAACTAACAAAGAACCAATTCAAATTCTAATTATATGTTGCGGGAATTGAACACATCATCAGATTGATCACAAGAATGAGAATTTCAACCACAATGAATGCATATTCGAATCTAAGGGTGCTTATAGGCAAAGATAGGTTTCCCCTAATGTGTATCAAGTTGGATTGGCTGTAAAGATGAACAGAGGAAGCTAATCGGAGATGGCGATGATGATCAAGAGTGGAATTGAGGTTGTATCTGATTAGGGAAAGGAGTTATCAGATCTATTGAAGGCATAGGAAAAACCCTTGCATCTTCCATAACTTCGGTGAGACTGGATTGGATTCGGCGACGACTGGTGGCGGCTGCTGATGGAGAATGAAATGGTGATGAACCAAGGAAGAAGATAATCCTCTTGACCTCCAGGGAGGAAGGAACTCTTGTTGCTTCCGGCAATGGAAAACCCCGTGCTCCGGCTACATACTAAGAATTTATAATGGTTGAAGGATCACAGCCGACGGTGAAAGAATGGATGATATTGGAGCCTCAAATGATGGCGTCATGAGGTGGAATGGAAGATGGATCACTGGAGGGAGGAAAATCCCTTGACCTCCATTGATCGCGTTGGTGGAGAAGATCGGGTGGACAGCCGGCGGTGAAGGATCAGGGAAGAAGAAGAAGAATATGTCGAGATGAAGCCCTGCCCTATTCTCGCGCAGCTAATAAATCCCGATCAAAATCGTGATTGACCATCTTGTAGCGGTCTCAATCCGATCCCTGTCATGATTTCTCTCTCCTCACTGTAGCAATCTTTTTTAAACTAATTTTGAATGGACGGCTGAAAAATCTTTCGATTTAATACAATGGTCAAAAAGTCACTCTAAATCTATTCCAAGGGCTCAAATCTAGATCAGTAGTCATAATCTAATCTATCTTTGACCCGGATTGACCAGATCATGAGGGTGGCTTGATATTCTCATATCTTGAATGAATGGTCCAAATTGGTTCTCGATTGGTTCTCTTTAATTAATCCTAGATTTGGGCTCAATTTAAATCGATCTGACTCGAATTCATGGCCCCTTGATCACCTAGAAAGATCACACTTGAACATTAGTTTGAAATACTGTAATTATGAGATAATTTATATTAAAGCCCAAAAACGAATCCAACTCATATAATATGATATAAATGTCAATTTATCACATGAGAAAATAAAAAAAAAACATGAATATATGAGTCAAAATATCGTATCAAAATGGTAGTTATTAGCCCCCTATTTTTTATGGATCCGATCATATGTTTATATGCTTTGATTATGGGTGAGAGTCTATCCCAAATAGGTTAAATCTTGAACCTAATAACATAGATGGATAAAGAAAGTGAACTAGAAATAATCAAAAATCATACGTATCATAAATAAAAAGAGGATCAATGCATTGTATCATCAAACATATTGGTGCAATCAACCTCTAAGGTTTTGATATTTGACAATATATCTATGTCTGATATGTTTGACTAAGGATTGATCTAAACATGACCTAATGTTTGAAAAATAGTCAAGTCTAGTCAAGTCATGACTAGTAAGAAAGTTTAATTGGAGGTTAGGCAAGGGTGAGAAGTACCAAGTAATTAGTCCTAATTGAAGGTTACACAAGGAAAAGTCCAAGTGGATCAAGGTGACTAGAGGCTTAGCAAGGGTGAGAAATTTATTGAGTGACTAGTCCTAATCGAAAGTTAGGCAAAGGTAAGTCCAAGTGGATCAAGGTGACTGAAAGCTTGCCAAGGGTAAAAAGTCTATAGAGTGACTAGTCCTAACTAGAGATTAGGCAAGGGTAAGCCCAAATAGGTTAAGGGTGATCGGATGTTTGACAAAAGAAAATCCTGGGGAATGAGCCCTAGGTGGTAAATAAAGCTGTCATGGGCCAACCCATAGTGGGGTGGGGGCCAACCCATGGCGGGCCCATCATATGGCAGGGCGGGGCGGGCCAACCCACCAACTTAGCGAGTTGAGAAATCTCCAACCCAACCCAACTCAAGGCGGGCCGCGAGTTAGGCGGGCCAACCCATGGGTCTGCTAAAAAATAAAAAAAATATTAAAAAATTTAAGTTTAAATTATAATTTAAATTGATTAAGTTGAAATTTTTAAGTTTGAATTATAATTTTTAAGTTTGAATTGTAATTTAAGTGGATCAAATCCACTAATTCATTGAGTTTTCTACTTTAATTTTAAAATTTAAAATAAATAAATAAACTTTCTCAATCCGCGGGCCAGCCCAAGCCCACCGCGGGCCAACCCACGCGGGTCGCAAGCCTAGGCGAGCCAATCCATCTGAACCCATCTTAAAATAAGTTGACAAAATTTCAACCCAACCTGCCTAAATTACTTGACGGGGGTGGGGGGGGGGGGGGGGGGGGGGGGGGGGGGCAACCCGACGGGCCTAACACAACTTGACGGTTATAGTGGTAAAGTCTTGAAGGAACTCCAAGCAAGAAGCCTAGTGGGTCAGACTTATAGTGTAAGGCTTAGGTAAGCCTAGAGTAGGCTAGGTTGCTTGTTTGTTATTGTATGCTTGTCTTGTAGAACCTGAAGTTGGAAGCAAGACTGAGAAAGCAAACAGACGCAAGCTAGATGTAACCAGACTATGTTTGGAGTGAACCGGACTTGACTTGGGTCTATCCGAACCCAAATAGATTTGGTAGATCGATCCCAAGGATCAATAGGTTGATCAGGTCTAGGTAATCAAATTTGGGTCCACAACCGGATCGATGATGTGGCACTTGGGTTCGGTAGACTGATCCCAAGGATCATTGACTAATAAACTTGATAAGATGAGATCGCGAGATCGTGAAAAACGCAGTCTTTGGATCAAGTTTTATCTAGGATCGATATACCGATAAGGTTTATCAGTAAACCAAAAAAGTCTTATAAAAGAGGATCACGAGAATAGATCCAAAATAACCAACTCTCTATTCTCAATCTTTGTGCTCAAAGGAAAATATCTCTACAAGAAACTTTACAATCGAAGAAGCTCTAGGAGGGGTGCGCTATGCTCAGGACTTCCGGATCGACTCAAAGAGTTTGCTTGTCCTTTTCATCACAAATTGTTCTTATTGTTATATTCTTTGTACTTGTTATTACATTGTAAGATAGGTTCCCCTCTAGAAAAGTTCTAAAAAGGAGACCAATAGTGGACTCACGCTTAAGTTTATTTTTATTATTATTATCTTTTGCTGCTACTAATCTAATTTGAAATGAAAGAATGATGAAACGAGCAAGAAATGCACGATCAAGATTCACCCCCTCGATCGACTCTCAATAGGACTAACCACTACGAGAGCAAGGAGGATAGGGATTAAGGAGGACTGAAGTTATGATTTTTAATTCTAGTTTTAAAATTCTTATAATATATTTTAAGTACAGGGAGAGAGAACACTATAAAAATAAGTGTTTTACTAGTAAGATTCGGACGATATCATTTGCGGCAAAGAAGCAACTTATGTCAAGTGCTCGGAGGAACAAAGAGCACATTACGTGCTTCAAATGTCAAAGATATGAACATTACAAGAATAAGTGTCTAGAAAAGAAGACAGAGAAAAAGTCTAAATTAGGGGTAATGATTCTAATTAGTATAGTTAATTATGAAAATTCCCCTATACATAATAAATTAGGCTTTTTTTGTAATAAACATGATAGTAATTTGCATGTTAGTTTAGATTTGAAAATTTCAACTTCAATTAAAAATTTAGAAATAAAAAATAATTTAAATAATATTCAAATACATTAAAAAAATTTAAACCTACATAATTTAAAAAATTCAAAATTAAATAATAATTTAATCAATAAAAATATTAAATTCAAAAATTTAGATCCAGAAAATTTAGATAATTCTAAATTAAATTTAATTTTAAAAATATAATTCAAAATTAAATAATAATTTAGTTAATAAAAATAATTAATAAAAATAATTCAAAATTAAATAACCTAATCAATCTAGATCTAGAACAAATTAATAAAAATCTGGATAAAATATTTGAATCATTCAACTTGAATAATTTAAATAATTCATTTAATTTAAATTCAATTAAATTTCAAGATAAATTTAAGTTGAATAAACCTAATTTAGAAGATAAATTAAATCCAATTAATTTAATAAATTCAAATTTAATTAAAAATTTAACAAATCTAAATTTAATTAATAATTCAACTCATCAAGATAAATTTAACTTCAATTACTTAAATTTAATTACTAATTCAAATCATCAAGATAAAGTTAATGTGAACCATTCAAATTTAACTATTTTAATAAATTTGAAATTAATTAATAATTAAAATGATTCTAATTTAAATAATTCAAATCAATTAAACTAAATAATTTATAATTAAATAATAAATTAATTTCTATAAGATAATTTTAAAGATAATTTATCAAATCTTAAAAATATAAATTCAAAAGATAAGACAACAAATACAGATATTAATAATTCAAATTTAAATGTTAAAAATCAAGATAATCTTAAGTTAATTAAGACAATTTCAGCTTTGCAATTAAATTTAAAATTTTAAAAAACTAAAATTTCAAATCTTAAAAAATAAACGTTAATCTTACAAATTCAAAATTACAAATTCAAAATACAATCTCCTAAATTTAATAATTTAAATCCTAAAAAGGTTTTAAAATTAAATCATAAAAATAAATCTTGAAATCTTAAAAACTCATATTTAAATTTAAATGCTAAAACCCTAAATTTAAAATTATAAAATTTATAAAACTAATGATAAAGTACCCATTTAATTATGAAATAATGATTAATCCTAAAAAATTAAAATTAAAATTGATAAATTCATAAGATAATTATTGAGGCGCCATTGATGACAACTGGAAGGAGGCGAACTACATAAATGAAGTTTGAAGGATAGAACAAGGAGCTACCTAAGTGTATCTGAGAAACAAGTAATCAAGTGAAAGATGGTCATGGTGGTGAAGTCAAGCTATGGAAGGCAAGCTCATGAGCGAATTGTGAGAGTCGAGAGATTGTAACTTTAGGAGAGGTTAGTTTTCAACTTACACAAAGACTTGATCATTAGGATGATAATATTTGAGGCTCTAGTCGATTAAAGGGTGTTCCTAGTCAACTAGTAAGCTGAGTCAACTAAAGAGAAAGCTAGATTGGGTGGCCCACAAAAAAAATGTTTCTCTTTAAACCCTAATATAATCGACTAGGTTGTTGATTGATTGAATTTAGTTGATTAATATTGAAATAGTTGATGACACAATGAGAAAGCTAAAAGTAACCATTAATCTAACACACTAAAGCTATAATGGTTGAATGACATAGAGTCTATAAGCGATCAGTCAATTGATGGTGGAAGCTAGTCAACTAAGGTAATTGTTGGCAGATTAAAGATTGTGGCGATCAAGAAAATAGTGTTGGATTCAACTGGAGTTGTTTCTGGATCACCATTAATGAAGGATCTCGAATGTCTTCTAGTGTTGGGGTGGTCTTCGTCTTCTCGGCTTCCACGGAGATGGGAGACAGAGTAGTTATTGGGGTAATTGGAATTATGTCATTGCAATTAGCAATTGGAATGATTGAAGGAGGAGAAGAAGAAGAGTCGGTTAAGCGTCTGGCGCGCTCTGCCTCCGATGCCCAATTTGTTCTGGCGACAGCGCCGATCATGAGGGCTGCGCACGTGGCCTGCGCCGAAAGGAGCCCCAGCCACAGCCCCGGCAAGCCCATTTTTTCGACGAAGCTGAGGAGGATTGCCACCGGCATGCCGACCAAGTAGAAGGAGCCAAGGTTGATGTTGGCGCCAGTGGCCGGGCGGGCGCTGCCGCGGAGGACGCCGCAACCGGCCGTCTGTGGGCAGTTGTCGAGCTCACAGAGACCGGCGATGGGGAGCGCGAGAGTGGTGAGGTGGAGGATTTCGGGGTCGCGGGTGAAGAGGCGTCCCCACTGGTGGCGCAGGGAGGCGGTGAAGGCGGTGGCAGCGAGGCCGAGGCCGAGGGCTGCGGCGAGGGCGGCAGCAGCGGCGGCGCGGGCCTTAGCCGAGCGGTTGGTGCCTAGGACGTTGCCGATGCGGGTAGAGACGCCGAAGCTGAGCGCGTTGGGGAAGACGTAGACGAGGGAGGTGGTCTGGATGAGGATGCCCATGGAGGCCACGGCATCGCGGGGGTGCGCGAGCAGGCCGCTGAGGAGGATCATCAGCTTGTACCACCACCACTCGAGGCAGACGGAGACACAAGACGGCGTCGCAAGGCGGAGCAGCGCTGGCCACCCGCGGAAGCACTCGCCGGAGAGGAAGCCAACTCCACCGCCGGGACACGTATCGCGGCAGGATCTAGAGAGAAGGACGAAGAGGAGGAGGCAGACAAGGAGGTTGAGGTTGGTCCACGCCATGGCTGCCGCCACGCCAGCTATGCCGAGGCGGAGGCGAACTGCGAGAAGGTACGTAAGCGGGCCATGGAGCGCCACGCAGAAGGAGGAGCAGTAAGTGACTGGGAGGGTGATGTTCTGCGAGCGGAGGAAGACGCGGAGCGGGTGGAGTAAGGAGAGGAGGAGGAGGTCCGGCGAGGCGACCGCGATGAACACCTGCGCTGCCGTAGCTTGGTTTAATTAATGGTTATCTGCCTTTTTTTTATTAAGAAAAGGGGGAGAAGAGGAAACTGGAGAGAAGGAGGGGGTAGATTTGTAAATTCATGAATTGGGGAGTTGAAATTAAGGTTTGGGGAGTGCATGTAAAGAAAATATTGGATGGGGACTGATCACAAAGTCGAGTTTGCAATTGGGAGTTTTCTCCAATTTATCGATAAAATTTCATGCACGCATTAATAACATATGGCAAGCCTAACTTAAAATTTTTTATCAAAACATTTTAGTGAAACACGATCATTTATGGTGCGTTTGGTTCAAGTTATTATATAAAATCTTAGTTATGTGATTACTATAACCTAATGTTATTTCGTTCAAATTATTTATTTGTAGAGAATAAAATATAACCAATTTAATATTTACTATATTATTTTTGATTTAAATAAATTAAATTAAATTAATAATATTAATATTAATAATGATAATAAAATGATAATATATCAAAAAATAAATATAATTTATTTATAATTTTTTAAAATTTAAAATAAATTTATATATTTTTAATAAAATAATTTATTAAAATAATTATTTTAATAAAATAATTCATTAAATTAATAAAAAATACTTCATAAATTTTATTTTTTAAAATTTAAAATAAATTTATATATTTAAAAAATAATTCATTAAAATAATTATTTTAATAAAAATAATTTATTAAATTAATAATTAATTTTATTTTAATAAGTTAATTCATTAAAATAGTTATTTTAATAAATAATTTATTAAATTAATAAACATCATTTATTAATTTTATTTTTTAAAATTTAACATAAATTGATATATTTTTTAATAAAATAATTTGTTAAAATAATTATTCTAATAAAAATTTTATTAAATTAATATATATAATTCATTAATTTTATTTTTTATAAAATAAATTTATATATATTTAAAAATAATTCATTAAAAAAGTATTTTAAAAAAATTATTTTAATATAACAATTTATTAAATTAATAAATATAATTCATTAATTTTATTTTAATAAAATAATATATTAAATTAATAAACATCATTTTTTAATTTTATTTTTTTTAATTTATATATTTTTAATAAAATATTTCATTAAAATAATTATTTTAATAAAAATAATTTATTAAATTAATAAATTTAATTCATTAATTTTATTTTTGAAAAATTAAAATAAATTTATATATATCTAAAAATAATTCATTAAAATAATTATTTTAATAAAATAATTTATTAAATTATTAAATATCATTTATTAATTTTATTTTTAATAAAATTTAACATAAATTTATATATATTTTATAAAATAATTTATTAAAATATTAAATAAAATAATTTATTAAATTAATAAATATAATTTATTAATTTTATTTTTAAATTTTATTTTTAAATTTAAAATAAATTATCTTTTTTAAATTTATAAAATTTTAAATTAAAATTTATTAAATTAATTAACTCGATTTCAATTAAATTTTATAATACATTTCAATTAATTGAGTTTTAAAATCAAAAAATAATTATGAAAAAAAAAATTTATTAACCTCCAAAATTATAGAAAATCTTAGATTACTAAGATAATCGCATTTCCAAATTATAACATATTTACTGATGTGGTAGTGATATTACATTATTTGAGAATTGATCATAATCTGAACCAAATAAAATTATGATTGATAACTATGGACAAATAATCAAGATTATAAATAATAACTCTCAACTAGATGCCCCCTTAGAGTATGACTATAAGCTCATGTAAAAAGTAGGATTTAAATAGTAGAATAAGTGTAGCCCACTAGGCAAGTTGTAAGTGCAAGCTGCAAAGCAGGTCTCGCACAATCTACCAAGTAGTTCACTTGCATAGCCCACGAAGCAGGCTACATGTCAAATTGACAGCGTCGACTACAATCCTAAGCACTTGGACGGTGCAATTTTATCATAACAAAAATGAGTAACCCTCGCTTTTAACTAATCATGTTTCTGTTGATCCTCTAGCAAAACATTGTTGTTGAATCACATAGCTTTCTAGAGATGCTAAACTATCCAACCAATGCCGAGCTACCGGACATTTTTGAGTCGCCAATTGGTTGAGCTATTGATCCGCGTCAAGGAAGATGAGTTCACCTTCAACCAAATCGATGTTAACATAAAGTACTATTCCTTATGACAGTAAGGTGACAGTAAGGTCAATCGTAGAGTTGTAAACCCCTTGATTTTTCCCAACAAATAGCTTGGCACGAAGAATTCATAATTCTAAGAATATTCTCCAGTTGCACCCCACATAGCTTACATGAGCAAGGTAGATTTCCCAGTGTCAAAAAATCTGCATCCTTAATCGGGAGTCATGTTAGCTGAAGTATTCTATCCAAACGAACTCAAGCCCACAACAAAATCCAAGTGGCGATCAACTAAAAGACAGTTGCATGTTAATTGGATTTGTTCGGATAATCATCAATAAACTAAAGCATTGTGTTGAACCATACTGAAGAGTTCCCTTTGAAGAACTGAAATAATGTCGACATACATGCATTCATGTGGTCTTTGACAACAGAAGAGAAAACTATATGACAAGAAGCAAACAAATGGCTAGCTAAATAGGCTGATGAGCACAAAAAAGGTAAATGGCTGACTGTAACATAGCTAGAGGCGAACAAAGCGAATGAAGTCTTCAACATGCCAGAAGGGGCAAGCACAACTGAAATGGAAGAGGACAATAGCCTTCAAGCATTTGCCAATCATTGAAGGCATCGATCAAAAAGCCAAAACAGGTAAAGAATGAATAAGGCAAACAATTGTCATCAAAATAAATAGCTTTGCTGAAAAGTAAAGCATCCGAGTAACTTCCTAAATATAAATCCTTCATCTGGAGAATGAGTCAATCGGAAAACGGATGCCTCTCAGGCTGAAACCACATCATTGTTAGAATTTTAGGGATCAGTGAAGGGTATTGCACAAGAAACTCAACGAAAACAAATGATCAAGAGTAAGATGTTAAACACCAAACTTGAATCAATTAAACTTTTGAAGGTTGCAAAAACATTGTGTCATCATTGCTCTGTGTAATCATCGCTCTTTGTTCATTTGCCAAGCTGATGGGTGATAGTATGGCCCGATACTAATGGGTAGAGAAAATTCAAACTTAAGAGAATGTGCCATTTCTGGAGGCAAATTGGATAAGTCAACAGCACACACTTGGTTCAATAAGATACTACTCTGGCCACTCTTCATCCAGATCAAGCAATTTCAAAATCCATGAAGTTAAGCAAAAGCATGTAGCGAATCGCTAGGAACATGTACACATCCAAACAGGGACCCACACCAAAATTCCATTGGAATAAATACATTAAACATGCTCAGAATGCAGCGAGGTATATTATGAGCGTGCATTGTTAAATAGCATTTAAATGTTTAGGCTCCAAGATTTGCTCGCCGTCACATGATTTTGTACCAAGAAGAGAGCTGAGAGTGGAAGCTCTTGAAGTAGGTAGAAATGGTCAACTTCATTAGGCAGCAACAGTTTTGTGCATACATCATATCTGAATATATTGAAAAATCCATGAAATTTAGCTTAACACCGATTTAAAACAAACCTTTACCAAATAGCACTCACCTGTAACAATTTTATAAGTGAAGCATGAAAAAGTTTGGGGTGGATTAGGTTTTTAACCTGCATTAGAAGTTGTCTAAACCTATCTCCAAGTTGTGGAGATTTACATGGTTTGATGATGAGGACGACCATTTTGAGAGCATGAAAAGAAGGCAGAGTTAAATGATTTACTTCCAGAACTATATAGTTTCATTACTAAGTTGATTGCTCCAAAATCACCAAACAAACAATTTCTCAATGGAAAAAGAATTCCCTTGTATCATAGTTATCAAAAAATCAGATTGAGTACTTAGGTAGCTCAAAATGATGAATCTTCAACTTTCATGATTACCTATTTGGAAAGGATAAGGTGATAAGGGTATAATCAAACAAAACCAACCCTTATTAGCTTCAATTAAGCTACATCCGAGAAACTCTTGTTCTGGAAATAATGTTGAGAGAAGAAATGCATAATACCTTGACTATTGGAAAAAGGATTTTGCTCCTCAATGCAACAATACTACCAAGCAGAATTTCCAGTTCTAGAAATTGTTGTAGCACCGAAACCTATTTTTTTCTTGTCTGATACTGCTGGCTTCAAGATTTGGAATGAGCACATCAAGGTCTCATCCACACTCATCATAGCACCAGCATTATCAAATTCACCACAGTAATTTGGAGCCGAGAAAATTGTTACAAGTTGCCTGTCAGCAAAAAATTCATATCCATCCTCCACCACCTAATACCAAAAAAAAATCTAGAACTGAACAACGTAGGTATGGTTTATACACATGAATTCAAGTGGTGTATGTTGTGTGTGAGTGGATGAGAGAAAGATCCCTAACCTGGTGAGCACGACAAATTAGGTCCAAATCATTCTTCTGAAGAAAGTCTGCAACTCTATCAGCACCAAAAGTATATGAAACACCCCTATCATTCATTCCCCATCCTTGGACCTCTTTATTAGGATCTGACCAAAGAAGATCACAGAGCAATCCACTGTCAGGAACATCAGTTGGGCGAGCTAGGTTTCTGATCTGGTCCAAATTTAGTAAATCTGGAGAAAGACCACCATGCATGCATAGGATTTTTTCATCAATAAGAGCCGCCACTGGTAGGCAATTAAAACAATCAGTGAACACCTTCCAAAGTCTCACATTGAATCTGCGCTTACACTCATCATAGAAACCATAGATACGGTTTATGGATGCACATTCATGATTACCCCGCAAAAGAAAGAAGTTTTCTGGGTATTTAATCTTGTATGCTAAAAGAAGGCAAATTGTTTCAAGGCTTTGTTTCCCACGGTCCACATAATCACCCAAGAACAAGTAATTGGCCTGCGGTGGCAACCCACCATATTCAAAAAGCCTCAAAAGGTCAGAAAACTGACCATGGATATCACCTGTTTGCAGGAAGAAACATAATGTCAACCTCTGCAAAATGAATTAGCTTTGCAAGACCCATGGTTAAAAAATACCAAAGGATAAAGTATTCTTGGGCAATTTGTATTTCTAGTTTTTTTACTTTGAAAGTAGAATGACTTTACAATTTTCAAAATCTTAAAAAACTGCCAGGTCATATTTGTAATTTTCTTTTTAAAAAAATATGAAGTGTACCTGTGAAACACTAGAAAGCACAATTTCTAATAATAGAAAAACCAAACCAAAAAAAGAAATAATTATTTTAAGTCAGAAATTGTGCTTTCAGAAAGCAAAAGCAATGCAACAAGCATGTCAGAAATGTTTCCTTCAGTACTCAACAATCAGCTAGCAGTACTTAGGGTTAATGATCATTGCTAAGAACTTGCAGTGATAGACGTAACGCATATGGCAACAGAAATTACCCTACATGAAGCAGACAGCGCAATAACTACTCCCATGTTAAAATTTGTCACTAAAAAGAATAGAGATGCTTTAGCTACTAGTATAATTCAATAAGCTTGAACACGTCAATTGTGGATGTTATTACTTAATTAGAAATTGTAATCTAAAAAACACAATCAATAAGGAAAGAGAAAAAGAACATTGAGTAGGCATGATAAAGGAGAAGACAGATAACTAAGAGCTCAATTCATTTCCATATATGTTTTTCCTACAAAAAAACATCACATCATCAAGAATTGTTGCCACATCAATCATATAAGGGGAAAAGGAATACTTCAATGTCATTATTATATTTATAGCCTTCTTCCGTATCTCCTGAACACTTGAGGCAGTAGATGCCATTAGAAAAAGTAAAATGGAAAAAAAATGCTAAATATCATATCCCATTATCATGATCAATAGAATCCTCACTCCTTTTTGAGAACAACCTTCCCCTCTCAAGAATCAAGATTAATTTCCTTTCCTCAATCAAAATATTCTTTGGCAGGTATTTCATTTTTTATTATCCAAAACATGTAGCTGCTGTATAGTAACACATAAGTGTCACTATATGATTGGTACATTCGCAATAGGAGTCATACAATCAAAGAAAAGGAAATGAACACTCTGTCGACACTTCCAACACACAGGAAACTGTTCCAAATTCAAACTGACGTCAAAGTAATTATTTTGTTGTAGAACTAAGATAAATGGGAAGATCTAACACCACATTTAAAGTAGAAATGGTATGAGTTCTATTTCTGAGCATGTGAGAAAGAATAGGGGAATAATTGGTACACCAGCTTTAATTTCTCAGCATATAGCTGGTTCATAGACAATGACATCAAACACCTTGTGCAGACTGGTGTCTTACTATATGCTTTGACCACTTGTGCACAAAGAAGAAAAAAACTCAGTTTTTCTCTTATTCCACATACTTCTGTAGATTATACAGAAAATCAAATCCCTTGAATGAAGATTAATTAACCATCTTTCTGTTGTTGTAAAGGATTTTTAGTTCCATTTTTGCTAACAGATAAGCTTCCATAACTAGTAAAAATATTCTTCCAAACATTTTCACTTTAGTTTGCTTTCTTTCTTATTTGTCATCATATTAGCTAACCTATGTCAACATGTGAAGTATTCCAATTGGGAGAAACCATAAAACAAATAAACATTCAAAACGAAATGGAAGTTCTCTGCATTGTGTTAAAGATACATCATATATTATACTAGGAGCAGTAGTAACTCAACTTTTAACAATGGCCGATTTCTAGCAGATGGGTGGATAGTTTACACCGCATAAACATTACAATTTGCTTTAAAATTAGGATAATTTATTATGAGCACTGAACACCATGACAATTTGACGTTTGTTTTATGCTAAAAATCAATCTATTACACATCATGTTGTCAGTTGAACACCATAACAATTTGACGTTTGTTATATGCTAAAAATCAATCTATTACACATCATGTTGTCAGTTGAAAGAGTACCAATATTGCATATATATTACACATGAATAAATTATCTAAAATACCATAGGACAGCCCAGAGTGTATAGAATAAAAAAACATTTGCGCACTAGAAAAAAAAAATGAACCAACAAATATCACTATGATCTGCTGAAGCATTAATTAAAGTGCAGTGTAGTTGAACCACACAATACAATTGCAAGAGTGATGAGGATTAGACAAACAACATCACTTTCTCGAGTAGCAAAAGGATCGAACAAAAGAATTTACAGCAAGCCTCGTGTATTATTTGGCAAAAATGCCCAAAAGACAAACAGGAAAAAACAACAAATTTTACTTTCTCAACTCCTTTATAATAGGCAAAAGTGACTGCTCTACTCCTCAAGCATAAATAAAAGAGAGAGAGACAGAGAGAGAGAAGGTATCAGTTAAGGTTTAAAATTAAATTCTATGATGATTTTATCACTGTTGTTGGTTCAGAACATGGTTTAAAATACCCAATGATTCAAGGGCATGGTTTAAAATACTATGTTGAACATTTCATTCCGCCCGCCGACCAAAATCGGCACACTCAAGGTACTGCGGCACGAAGGCCACGCGCAGGCCTGGTGGCCGCCGCGGAGGCTTCACGCAAGCACCAAACAAGGCGAACAAGAAGCGAGACGAACAGAGGAAAGGAGAAGGCAAAAACTTAGCTTTTAATTAAATAACTTAAGTTAATAATTTTAATCAACTCCTAGGTATAGTTAGGATAATTTAAACAGGCTTAATTAAATCTTAATAAAATTATCTCATTAATTTAATATATATATTTTTAAATATATATATATTTATTTTTTATATTTTTTTAAATATTTAGATTAAATTTTTTTATTTTTAATTAATATATTTTATATTTAAAAAATATCAAAATCATGCAAAGTAAATGTGAAGTCAAGAAGCAATGACAAGGAGAAAATGTAGAGCACAGCAGTTGGATGAATGAAAGAAAATCACCTGAAACTTCGTCATTTTCTCCTCTAAGCAATTACAAGTTCAACTAGTTTGCATCAAAGTAAACATGAATACATATAACTCAAAGGGATCAATGAAAATGACCAGTTAGTTAAATCACATCCAGTTAGCCAAACCACATCCTGTACAAGCCCCTCACTGCACTCCGATTAATTGACTCCCATCACAAACATAATAAAGTTTTGAACCCAGTTTATGTACAAGTACTTGTTAGAAGCGAGCAGGCAATACCATAACAGTCAAACTTCCATATAAACTTGTCCCTACCTCGACCTCATAGGAACCAGAACACCAGGAACAAGACTCTTAATTAAAGAAATCAGTGCTTCCCGATTCAAGACTCTCTCAACTGGTGCATAGCCTCTTAAAGAAGGAATGAAGCCTCCAAAGTACAGAGAGTTTTCTAGGAGTTCCAACACAGATAATCTAACATGCACAACATATTCACTGTCTTACAGTAGTTGAAAGCAATGGGAAAAAAAATAATAACATAATTCATCCAAGAGTAACAGCAATAGTTGACGCTGAAGTTAAAAGGAAAGACTAAAAATGGAACAAGAACAATCCATGTGTGATTAAATGAACATAATAAAAAGACAATAAAACCACAAAACTATTAATGCAAACTAGGAACTTAATTTCTAAAAGGTGATTTTGGTAACTCCTCTTGTTTAGGAGGATAAGTTACTTAAGATAGCTTTTAAGATAGAAATTGTTACAAAAGTTTAGGTAGAAATTTAATTTAGTTTGTTTCTCTAATTTGTAAATTGATTTATTTCCTCTTTTGATTGAGTTGATAGGTATTAGATTACAATTTTTTCTTGGAATATTTTTTATTTTATTCCCAACTTTCTTTAGGTTGGAGTGTTTCAAAGGTCCCCAACTTCCCCCATGTAAATCAATATCAGCCTAATAATAGAGTTTTCATTCTCTCTGTGTTTGTTTATCTCTGCGAGAGATAGTAAAATCCCTCACATTGTGTCAATTTCATCCTAATTTTTAATGCAAGTTTTGGTTCCATTTAATTGCCGCATTAAATATCACATCTTATTTGGTCTAAAAGTTTCAAAACTAAGATCACATATATCAAACTTCAGAAAGCTTGCTCAGTTACCTTTAGTCTTTTTAAGCACTTAGATTGGACTGAGTTGTTTGGTAAGTAGATAGTCAAAATCCTTATTCTGTGTCACCATTTTCCAAAAGTCATTTACCTACAGAACAGAAAGTGCATCACAAAAGATGCCCACAGTGCAACCTGTGAAGACTATAATTATAGAACTGAATAATTGTTGGGGCATACATGGCTTATCGACGATGATGACAATGATAATAAATACTAAAATAGATGTAGAAACAAATTGATGAGGACTAATGATGGGTAGGTATAATTCCCAATAAAATTATTGCATATTTGTTAAATTTTTACAAAAAAAAACTAGGGTTAATCTACCTTATGTAGCCCCTTCTAACTCAATATATATTATTCATAATCATAGTAGTACGTTTAATTGATGATGTTTCCAAATAGATTCCTAACACTCCTTTCAGATTGGCTCAAAGATACCATGAAAAGCAATTTGTTAACTGCATATCAGAACCTAGGACTCTTAAGGATTTAGTTAGCAAATCTGTTACTCTTAACTGATCGTTAGACCTTACAAATTCCATGAAAGTTTCATTGAACTGCATTTTCTCTTTAGCAGTGGCAATCAATTTTTTTGTGTTAAGATCTCTCGTAGGAGATTGGATTAAAAGTTATGTACATAGCAACTTGATTGTCATAATACCATTTTATTGGCATTTTAGGAGCATGTCATAAATCAACCAACAAGTGCTTAATCCACATAAACTCACATGTGACTAGGGCTATAACTATATGTTTCACATATGCACTCGATCTGGCTATGACAGCCTGTTTTCTTCTTTTCAAGAAAATCAGACTACCTATCAAGAGGATGCAATAGCTTAATGTGAATCTTCTGTCCAACTAACATCTTTCTTATAATCTGAGATCAAGGTGATCTCATTCTTTGATACAGGAGGCATCCCTGGAGCATTCTTCAGGCATGATAGAATCATCAAACCTACTATCAAATGGTGATGACTTGGAGCCACAAGAAGTTAGTTGAACATGTTCGCTCACTGTAATGATATGTCTGACCCTATATAATGTAATTCAATTTCTCAACAAGTCTCATGTGCATTTTTGGATCAATCAATACTTCTTCCTATCTTGGCATCAACCTTCAAATCAATAGGGTATCAATTGACTTCAAATCCTTAGGGGGTGAATAGTCGGTCACTCAATTGGTTTTACTTGTGTCTACATTAGTAATGCAATGGAAATATCAATCATGAACATGAACAATGCAAACACGTAGCTTGTTGCATGGTTTCAAAATCCTAGTTCCTATTCCCTGACCTATGACTTGTAGGTGAGTTACTCCTGGAATCCCTCTATACTTTCTCCTTCTTGGATAGGAAATGAGAATCCTCTGACAATCTTGCTTACAAAGAGGAACAAAAAGACACATGATGAGTAATACAATAAGAATACAATAAAGGAACAATCCAAGAGTGGAGCTCTTCTTTTTGCTTTAATTTCACTTGGTTTCACTTGTTGTTTGCATGCATCGGTTGCCACAACCTCTCTTGGTTTACATTCTTATACTCGTCTTCTTGTTCTAAAGAACTTGCTACTTGCTAATTTCCGCCTGTTCACTCAATTGTCATCTTACCACAATTGACTAATTCCACAACTGTTTCAACCTTTTGCACACCACTAATGGATAGTTGAGTCGACTGCACCTACCTTATGTTGACGGTCTCCTCAACCGATACTTGACCAATTGCTTTATTTTATCTCATAGACCATCTCATAGCTCCTACAATCAATTGACTATCATTGTTTACCAATTGACTATTTTTTCCCCAATCAACTGCCTGGATGACTAAGCTACAAACAAAATATTTTTGTTTATTGGCAAATCATCTTGAGTTGACTACCTAATCGACTCAACAATCAGTCGACTAAATCCAACCTTCGGATGACTAGATCATCGACTCCAACCAACTCTATGGTCAAGTCCTCGCCTAAGTTTACCTAAAACTCAAAGTGCACATGTCTCTCTTAGACTCTCCTCTCATTTAGACTTTTCTACCAAGAGGTCATGCCTCTAGAACTTCCTTGTCATGCTAAGAGACATTGCCTCCAGACTTACTATGCTACGAGACCTTGTTTCCAATACTTCACCATATACCAAAAGACATTGCCTCTAAGACTTTCTCATGTACTTATATCGATTAACCTTGACTTGGTCAATTCATGACTTCCACCTATCAAGTGACCTTATCTACGATACTTTATCATCTACTTGGTATCACCCATGGACTTCCACTTACTTAGCATTACGTAAATCTTGACTTCCTAAAACTTTTCATTTCCAAACATCAAGTTAACCTTGATATATCGCGATTTCCTTCACTATATTGAACTTTTCCTTTACCAACATGAGTTGAAGCTTTCTCTATATTAACACTTGTCGGATTTCATCCATTTCCAATACTAACAACTTTTCCCTTTTTTCAACATCTGTGACTTCATCCACATTGCCAACACCGTTGAACTTTTCCTTTGCCAACATTTGTTGGACTTTTCCTTTTACCAACACCTGTTGGACTTCTACCATTGACAACACCTATTGAACTTCATCCATCAACCTTGTTGAACTTCCTTCACTGCCAATACTTCATCCAATACCAACCCTGCTAAACTTCATTTGTCAACACTTGTTTGACTTCATCAAATTTCCTATTGGAGTTTTTTCACTGTCAAATATTTGATCAAGCTTAACCTACTTGACACACTATTAAACTAGCTTAAACATTTGGGTCAAATATAACCCTTTGACCACACAATCAACCATACAACCAACCATCAAACACCTTAATCTAACAACACCAAGTTAGAGCAAGATTGCTCAACACAATGCACCAAAGTTTATGGATCAAAGCGTTTAGCTATTTAAAAGCAATAAGTATGACAAATTAGCAAGCAATGATGCAACATTAAAATGGATGTGGTCAAATAAAGAATATAAATATTCTTAAGCAATTACGTGTTGCTCTAATAGAAAATAAAATGAAAGAAAATAGGTTGAAATAGTCCAAGCATGTTAAAAAGACAACCAACAGATTCTATAATTAGAAAAGTTGAATCTATTAGAGTGTGAGTTGTAATGTGCAAAAGGTGGTTAAAGAGAGTAATGAGTTCGTGTGATAAAAAAAATTTATTTGAATAACAGTAGTATTATAATATTGCATAAAGCTCAATGAAGACATAAGAGTCATGCACCCAACTCAACTAGTTGAGATAAACATGAGTTGATGATGATGATGATGAAGATTTAGGTTCCAACTAACCATTAGGATGTCAATTTCAGAGAATTTAGCTGAAATGTCTACAGCTGCAAATTATAATTCCATGGCAAGTAAAAAGATTATTTTTTTCAAAAGTAAACAGATTTTTCATATTTTAAGCAAATCTACAAAATCAAACAATGAAATAAAGGAGGCTACATGGAAACAATCAGCTAATATTAATAAATATCACAACGCAAAGCTAGTACCGCAAATCCTAGGTTCATGGAACCGAATTCTGAGATGTGCCCACTCAATTTGCAACTTACATGACAAAAATTATTGTCCCAACTGAGGATGCTTTGAAAATGAGAACATGCTGACTTGTAAATGTTGAGCATTTTAGTCACTAAAGCTTCGATTGCTTGTGAGGATTAGGAAGCACAAGAAATATTAAGAATGAATTAAGTTGAATTTTCAATCGTTATTTTAGTGGTCTTTTCTAAGTTTAATTGGAAGGAAGATAAAGGATAAAATTTTAAATTCACATTGAAAATGAGATCAATTATCTTAGAATTGTACAGTTGTAAATGATATCTGATTATGAAATCAATCACAGCAGAGGCAATGAAGATTGGCTATAATCATTAAAAGAATGGTCAATCTGTTTGTTGGTCCAGTAGGTATTTGCAACAACTAAGGTGGGAAACAAGTAGAGGGCATAAATTTCTCCAAAAAATGGATAATCCATTCATTCACACATTTCATTCCATTTCAGTCCATATTTGGACAAAACCAACTAATGGTGTGTTAACTTGGACAGAAATATGAGGAAATAAGAAAAAAGAAAAATGAGCTTATCAATTTCTCTTGATTGCCTGGAAGGAAGATGGGAGAAGGTAGAAATCATTCCGTCCAATTACTCCATTTTGTTTCCATCTGAAATGGATGGAATTGGAAGAAAACAAAGTTTGAGTTTCTAGCAATTACAAAAGATACAAAATTCAGTCCCTTGATTCATTGGAAGGAAGAGGAGTCAACTTCTTCATTTATTTCCATCCCAAATCCATGGAATTGTAGGAAATGGAAGTTTGAGTTTATAATAAATACAAACTTACTAAATTAATTTCTCTTGATTACTTAAGCAAGAAATTTAATCATCCGAGCTCTTCATTTTGTTTCCTTCCAAAATGGATGGAATGGGAGGAAAAAGAAGTTTGAATTTCTAATAAATACACAATTTACATTCTTTATTTTCATACTATTCACGCAAATAAGATGCGTGAAAGTAGGTGGAAGGAAGATAAGATAATTTATTGCCTTTATTTTCCTCTCGCTTAGACTATTTCTCTTCTCTCCTACTTCTTCCCATTCAAGATATCAATGTAAGTAACAGAAAGGAAATTTCTGTCTGCTGTTTCCCATTCACTCCTTTCTATTCACTCCATTGTCCATTGGAATAAACAAGCCATAAATTTACAATCTTTGCATAACAATTCTACAATGTTGTGTCAGCTCTAGCAAGATTGCAAAAGTAAAAAAAGAAAAAAGAAAAAAATAGGGCTTACCACAAATTTTAATGGGCGCCTCCAGTTCCAGGAGGTTGGGCTGCTGCAGGAAGATGTCCTTCGACACGAGACAAAGCTGCCGGACATCCGCCTCTAGAAGCTGAACCTGCTTCCCTGGCTTGCTACCCTTGACTTCCAGAAGTCGTTGGATGATTCCATCCAGCACCTTGGGATCCATCAGCAGCCCCCCTTCTCCCCCAAATCACCACGTAACAACACAAAGAAACCGTTAAAGCTCCGCCTTTCTGTCCTCCCCTCCACCGCCCCGCAGGCGCCGTGCACGAACACAAAACAGCCCCTCGATTTCGCCTTGCCGTTCTTTCTTAGCCGAAGCAAGAGCGCCGCTGTCGCTCCTTCGTCGGATAGGCCGATCGATTAGGGTTTCTTCTGATTTTCTCGGATTCGAGGATAGCGGACGCAGCGGCAAGCGGAACCAAAAAGGTACGGCACGATCATTTGTAAGATGGGGTATCAGTATTTGACGTGGTTGATTGGTTGTCGCGATTTGGACGGCTAGTGCGGGTATAATTGCAGCGTTTGTAGGACCCACGAGCAGGTCCCTTTGCCTCAATAATCAGCGGCGAGGTACATTCAAGGGCACGCAAAGCGTTTATTCTTTTCTCCCCTGGGTACCGCAGCCAAACGGTGACTCTTCCCAGTTCTACTAAATTTCATTATTATATTCAAATTTATATAATTAATATATATATATATATATATACAGGTCTGATATCCTGCCCGACTAAAAAACCCGACTCCCGTGCGCGACCGTCGGACCTCCCCGTGTTCATCGCCGCCGTTCGTCGCCGTCCGATCACCGCCAGCCACCATCCCGGGCTCGTTGGAAGCGCAACTCGACGGCGCACACATCGGCACCGGATTTCGGCCGGATTGGGCCGAAATCCGACCGGGATTCCGGCCGAAACAGAGCAGACGCGCTGGTGGCCGATTTCGCCAGAATCCGACCGGATTCCGGCCGAATCGGGGCCGGACTCCGGCACCCGCCGGACCGCCGGTGAGTTGCGGTTCCAACGGGTCCGATCTGGCGGTAATCGGTGGTCGGACGGCGATGAACGGACGCCGGGAAGCGGCGAAGGTCCGAGGAGAAACACTGTGCAATCGCGATTTTTGGACGGTGTGGGTTGATCGCGATCGGGCGTGGACGGCGTGGATTGATCGCGCACGGGTCGCGTAGAAATCCGTCGCGCTGTATATCATTTCTATATATATATATATTTGATATATTATACGGAGCATTTAAAATACTCTTTTTATTTTTTAAAGATTTGGATATAATATTTAAGATTTAAAATATAATATTTAAATTAAATAAAATTAAAATTAAAATTTAAAAAAAAAAATATACAATATATATATCTTAAACTCATTAAATTACCATCAAAAGATGATCTAATGAATCTTAAGTCTCAAGCAAAAGAAATTTAAAAAAAAATGAGAGAGATTTTCTAAAGAAAGGTATCCTCAAACGGTTAACAACAAGCTATGCAATGTGTGTAGCGCAATGATGACGACAACCAGGTTTGTGAGAAAGATTAAAAAATACACAAGCAAATAACGATGACAAAATTGAACTATCTTAAAAGCAAAGAAACAGATATGTAGGAGGAGTTTGTTGTTCCAACAAAAGAGAATAATAAGGTATCCTAAAAGAAGACCAATGAAAGGCAAAAAGTAAAGCACCTTAAAGATGACCTATCCAAAAAAAATGATAATCCCAGTAGCCACATCTCTGGGAGTAGTCGGTCCGATCCCACGGAAGTTTCTCACCGACCACCAGAGTAAATCGGGAAGCGCATACGGCGGCCAATCCAGATGCCCAGCATCCTTTGATTGCGTTCCCTATTTGGAAGAAAATTTCTACAAATATGCCGTAGCTGGGGATCGAACCGCGGGTCCCTGAGTTACAATCCGAATGTCCTACCGTTGCACCATTGCCCCGGGGACAAAGATGACATTAGGGTTGGGTCGGTACGGTATACCGAATTTTGCATACGATACCGTATACCGTACCGAAAATTTCGGCATAAAAAAATCTATACCGTTACCATACCGAAAATTCGGTATACCAGAATTTCGGTATATCGAAAATTTCGGTATACCGAATATACCGAATTTTTCGGTATGATATTATACCGAAAATGTTGGTATACCAAAATATCAAAAAATAATAATTTCATACCGATACCGATACCGAAAAATTCGGTACGGTATTATACCGTATCGAAATCTTCGATATACCGAAATTTTTGATATGGACGGTAAATATCGGTATGGTATCTGCGGTATACCGAAAATTCGGTATTTTTTCCCACCCCTAGATGACATATCCAAGGATCAAGGAAAATTGTTATTGTGGGAATTTTAACCACATAATTAAGGACATTTTCTCAAATAAGCAAAATAGGTCTCTCAATAAGCAAAAACCCTAAGTTAAGGTGCTCAGAGGGTTGATACTCAAAACCAAGATGGTTGATACCCTAAGAGACTAGTGTAGGAGATGTTTTTCTTCTTACACTTTGATCTTTGAGCAAGAGCTCTATATGGGCAACTCATCTAAATCCAAGTATGTAGGATTATAAAAAGTCATACTCAAGATGTCTTTAGGAATAGAGTTAATGCTCGTTCATGTCTTACATGTAATAGTGAGATCATTGTTAGTCAAGAGAGGCTTTATACGAGTGTTTGAGGCCGACAAAGTCATACTTGCAAAGAATACAAATTTTGTAGGAAAGTAAATAAAAATAAAAGGGTTACTTAAAATGAATATAATATTTTTAAATTAAGCAATAACACTTCTAGAATTACTCATTTGACAGAGTCATTTGGTAGTGTCATCTGAATTATGGCATGATTGTCTATGACATGTCAACTTCAATATGGTATGCAAATGAATGAAATTGAAAGTATTGCCAAGTGTTGAGTTTAACACAAGATACAAATGTGAGATTTGTATGAACACTAAAATATCAAACTTGTCATTCCATTGGTAGAAGGAGCATGGCACCTCTTGAATTGATCCATGGTGATATTTGTGATTTAAATTTCATGCGAATTAGAGGTGAAAAGAAATCACCTCTATCGATGATTGTATGAGATATTGTTACATGCTCTTGCTAAGAGGCAAGGATGAGAACCATGAAGTATTTAAAAACTATAAGAATGAGGCTAAACAATGACTTAGCGCAACCATGAAGATCATCTATAATGACAAATGATGAGAATATGGGGTATTAATCAAGTAAAGACTAGTTTGTGTACTTGATTGGTTTTGTGTTTGTTTATTCATTTATATTTCTATTGTGCATTGACATTTTGCAAAGATGAGCAAGATCGAATAATGAAAAGTATACGTGTCTATTCACCCCTTTTTTAATCATGTAATTTGATCCAACAAATAGCCCTCGATGGCTCATTCCCGGGGCCGCTAGTGGGATATGTAGAGTCAACCCTAGCATTAGGAAACTTCTAAAGTTTGGAAAGAGAAAACTTTTAGACGATTCAAGCAAGGAAAATTATTCTAGATCTAAAATGAAGGGCGAGAAAACCCAAGCAAGGAGAGAAGGGTGGCAATCGACCTTTATATAAAGATATAGACAACTAGGCAAACATTTGGCCTTCACTTCATTTCAAGGTCTTAGGAAAGTTAAAAACATTGCACCACTAGATCCAATAGTACAAAAAGATCTCAAGAAGATTGTGTCATACCATTAGGTTGGATGAAATAGAGAAATCTCGAAAAAAGTAATCATCGCAATCAACTTGATGTGACATGTTAAGGATTACAATGTAATTTGCCTAACCACGGGCACAAATTTGAAAGCACAAGTGGTAACATTTCAAATTGCATGGTAGCATATTTAAAATTATGGACTAGGCAATTCGTTCTCATTCCCTTCCAACTCAACCATTAGAAAGGTCTTCTTTGCAACGATTGATTCTTACAGCTCAACCCTTCCCCCCCCCCCCCCCCCCCCCCCCCCCCCCCCCTTCATAGCTACTCAGGGAAGTCGCCCCCTTCAACAACCGACCTCTTCACCTTAGTTGTGCCCTTTTCCATTTTAGAGTGTCTTACTGAGCTGATTGCTTGAATCAAGTCTCATAGACCTCAACTCAACTTAAAGTGGGAACTAGTGATACCCTAGGACATTAATTCATGCTAGGTTAGTAGACTATGATTACGCACCCTACTCCATGTCAACAGGCCATACTCAAATAGTCTACTTCAGGAAGCCTCCAGTTATACCAAGGACAAAGTCATTAACTCCATACTCAAGGGTTAGCTCCCAAACTCTATAACTAACCTATCCTCCCAAGTTCCTCATCTAGTTTGGCCACTTGAACTCTCTATCTAGCTCGACCTCCTAAGTTCTCTATCCACTTTGACCTCCCAAGCCCTCTATCTAGCTCAGCCTCTTGAGTTCTTTGTTTAATAATAGTCTTGGGTGCCAACTCCTCCATGATCGCTATACTGGGACAACAATGATCGAGCGGTCAATGCCACCATAATTAATTACAATTAAATTGAAACAGTCAGTACCCTTATTTTCCTAGAGATTGTGGAAGCCTCCAACTATACTAAAGGTGAGTTCATTAAATCTCCCTACTATTCAGACAGTGGTGATGGCTAAAGAGGGTGAATAACCTTTTTGCACTCGTTTGGTGATTACAATCTTGTCTAAAGTGTCAGTATGAAGCAAGCAAAATACAAATACTAAAATAAGAAAAAAAGTAAGAAGCAACAAAGATGAGAGATTTTACATAGTTTAAGAATGCTCCCTATAGGACCGGATAGATGCACTAAAGGGGGTGAATAGCACTCGTCATATTTTAAGTCTAGCAATGGAACATAAAAAAACTTAAAATAAGAAAATAATAACACAACATAGAGGATTTACTTGGTTCACACCCCCTAGGGTGCTACTCCAAGGCTTGTATACTTAGCATGAGTTCACTATCTTTTATTTCTTTTCAAAAATCTTTCGAAGGCAGAGAAACCTCTTACAAGAATTGTAAATACAAATAATATAAAATAAAGCATATATAAAGTAATACAAACAAGACTTTTTAATCGGTCTGGAAGCTCTAAATGCTTAGCACTCCTCCTGACATTTTCTCGATTGTAGAGCTTTGAGAACACTTTTCAAGCACAGAATGGATATCTTTAAGAGTAGATTGATATTTGAATGTTGAGCCTTCATCTCCCTTTTATAGAGTCGAATATGACTTTTTCGATCGACCGAAAAAACATATTCGATTGACCGATCCTTGGTCAAACTAAACCAAAGATCGAGCCTCACGATCTGCAGACTGAGTTACGTGATCTTGTTGTTATCAAGTTTTTCAATCGATCAAAACTTTTTCGGTTGATTGAACCAAACTCAATCATCAAAACCAACCCTGAGTCACCCAAAACCATCTGATCAACTGAATCAATTTCTAGTCGATCGGATCGGCCTTTTGGTTGATTAGACCAGCCTTCTGGTCAATAAGACCGATCTTTCAGTCTGAACTACCCTTCCGGTGGATCGGACAGTTCGAGTTTGGTTCTAACTGGTTCGGGTTTGTTTTAGAGGGTTAAGTTTGGTTCACTTGGACTTGGTCCGACTGCATCCAATTGCTTTCGTCTGCTCTCTAGTCTTGCTTCCAGGTCTAATTTCTTACAAAACAAGCATACAAACATAAAGAAACAAGTTTAATCCTTTAGTCTATTTGCTTACTAGGCTTACTTGATTCTTACTAAGAGTTTAATATTATATTTGAGATGTGTCCCCGGGGCAATGGTGCAACGGTAGGACATCCGGATTGTAACTCAGGGACCCGCGGTTCAATCCCTAGCTACGGCGTATTTGCAGGAATTTTCCTCCAAATGAGGAACGCAATCAAAAGATGCTGGGCATCTGGATTGGCCATATGCGCTTCCTAATTTACCCTGGTGGTCGGTAGGAAAACTACTGGGATTATCATTTTTTAGATAATATACTATTTATTAGATAAATAAAATCATTATTTGAGTGTATATTCTCTATGTATTTGACTTGATCTTAAACTCAATTACTGAGTTTTACAATACAACACATAGCATGAGAGAAATATGATTGGATCACAATTAGTGGATATCTCTATATATGTAATTATGTACAAATTAAAATATTTTCTAGTTGATAAATTGATGAAACTGGACATCATCGATTTTACGAGATTACCATATGTTAGACTCCTTGGTTATACCAAGCAGCCAATCCTAATTGGCTGGAAATATTAGGATATTGACAGTTAACATATGGATGTTGGTTAAGAGTAACTAGTTCATCGGAAGTGACTTGCTATGAGATTTTATATGATTTTATGCATGTCTATGAAGATCTCATTGCATCTCGAGTGCAAGTTTTCTTCAATTGGAGGTATTCAAATCATCTTGATCATAAAGACTTATACTTTAACATCTTAAGCAAGCGTCTCTACGGAGGTATGGACTCGGGACGATTGAGTATAAGTCGATGTTGAGATCGTCCTAGTGTATTATGCGTGTTTAGTGTTGGTGCAAGGTGCACTAGGTCTCGCCCTAGAGTTTCGATGTTTGATAATACACCTAGGTCTAGTCAATTTAATCAAGGGTTGATCCAAACAGGACCTAATATTTGGATGTGAGTGAAATCTAGTTAGGTCAGTTAGACTAGATGACTAGCAAGAAGTCCTAGTCGATTAGACTAGGCAGTGGACGTCCTGATCTGGAAGATTGGGCAAGGAAGTCCTGGTGAGTAAAGCTAGGCAGGGAAAGTCCTATTTGTAGGATAGACAAAAGCAAGTCCTGATTTGGAGGATCAGGCAGAAGTCTTAACAAGGTCAAGTGCATCAGGTGCAAGTCCAGGCAGTGTCAAGAGGACCGGGAAAAATGACAAAAATTCAAGTAGGTCAGAAGGACCGAATGCTTGGTGGAAGTCTAGGCGGTCAGGTGGATCGATTGCCTAGCAGCAAATCCTGGGGGGCGAGGATCATGGCTAAGCAGAAAGTCCAACAAGTCTGGAGAACTTGTTGGCAAAATAGGAATTCTCCTGAGTGGAGTGGGTAAGGGCGTGTTCGTAGTGTGGGAACAGTAGGCGTCAAACTAACTCACGCGATTGGAAAGGAGGGGCAGCGCCGATGGGGGACGCTGTGCTTCACGCAAAGAGGGAGCATCGCCGGGAGAAGGTTTCTCCTATTGCTCCTCTCCGAAAACAGTGGTCGGCCAAGCCATGGATGACCATCACGGTGCGCTAGGGTTTCCACTGTCCTCCTTCTTCCCACGTAGCCGACTAAATTGGGTGGAGCAGAGGAACACAACCGCTGACACAGAGGCGCGTGATTAACCAGAGCAGAGGCGCGCGACCATGGCAGGGAGGAAAGCCGCGATTTCAAAAATCGCGATCTTTCTTATATGAGAAGCTACAATGCAATTTAGGATTTTTGCGAGGTTAGGTGGAGAAAGAAAAAAAACCAGAGAAAATCGGCCCATAAGATAATCGAGTTCAACCTTGTTACTGTTGCAAACCGAACCAACACTTAACAAACCGGGTTTATTTTGGTTCAAAACTAAATCTCTTGGTTCAATAACCAAACAACCTCCGATTTGACTCAAATCAGTTTTGTTCATTTCATCTTCACAAGATGAAACCCTTCATTGCATCCATTTTGCCAAAATATTTTCCATCATGAACTAAACCAAGTTGATTCAATTTAGTTCAAAACTAAATCGTTTGGTTCAATAACCAAAACACTTCCGATTTGTACCAAACTAATTTTATTTATTTCATCTTCATAAGACAATTATCATTTTTCTCTTTGTCTGGTCTAACCAGACTTTATTTCTCTTAATCTGAAAATCTAATTTTTAAACTTGTCTTAAGTCTTTCGGAGAACTTATAGTGTGTTTGACCTAATAGGTTCCCGATTATGTTGGTCGTCCGTAATTAACTATTAATTACAAAATAATTATGAGTGACACCAAGTAGTACATCATAATCCCTAATTGATCAAAAATTAATGATTGATTCTAGAATATTTTTAAACCCTTCAGCAACTATAATGAATCGTGCTTTGTTCCTTTCACCGTCTTATACCCCCTTGGTTCAGGACATGATCTATATGTGTCAATCCCCATTAGACTGACTACATCACACCTAGCCCAAGCTTGCTTTCTTGTCCTGTGAATTCAAGTTACTTGTACATGTGTCCAAGAGTGACATTCTTTTGACATGTGATGTTTTAGCCAAAGACTTAATAACAATCCTAACAAGCGACCACAGGGTATACATTTCCTTTTCAAGGAGCAGTGAATCCTTTGTGGGCTATCCAAACACCTTCGAGCATTTTAACTTATACACAATCATCCCAGGTCCACACCTTCTCAGAGATATTTGGTTAAGACCTTAAAGTATAAGCTTCCAGGACCAAGATAACTTGAATACTGTAAGTTAAAGGAAATTCACACTTATTAAGCTGCACTAAGTGTTGGGATCGGTGCGTTCGCTAGAGTGAGGTGAATAGTGCTTTTCTGATCTTTCTCTGCGAGATAGTTAGCGGAAGAAAATAATAATAAGAAAGAAAAAGATCAAATGCTAACCCGGTTATTTACTTGGTATCCACCTCAATGAGGTGACTAGTCCAAGGATCCACACACACCGCCGACGATTCCATTATGAAAAATCTCCTTTTCAAAGAGCACTTTGAAGGCGGAGAAACCTTTACAAATCGATCTCTTCCTTTCACAAGATGTTTAATGAAGTTTAGAGGAAGAGGAATAGAGTTTACAAAGATTGGAGTTCGTGCAAGAATATAAGAGAATGAATCACCCCTTCTCCAATCGTCAAACTGCGTTTATATAGAATTCCGTACATCAGTCGACTGCTCCAAGGGTCAATCGACTGATGGACTTCAACGACTCTTTAATCTGTATTTAATCTGCCAGTTGTCGCCCCAACGGTCACCTAGCAGTCGACTACCCATGAGCAGTCGACTGCTCCAGTCGACTGATCCACTCGACTGATTTTTCTATGACTTCGGTGTGCTTCTGATCAACCACCAGTCGACTAGTCAAACTGATCAGTCGACTGGTCTGTCAGTCGACTGGTGAAGAACTATTCAGTCGACTGATCAAGCTGAAACTTTCCTTTCAGCTTCTTCTTCAGCCCTTAGCCTTGACGCAAGCCTTCAAACGTCTTCCACAAGCCTCGTGCCCTTCCTTACACTAGTTTGAGACGTTTCCCTCAATTTTGTCATGCAAAGTCTTCTTTTGCCAAGAGGTCGCGCCTCCGGGACTTCATCCTTTGCCAAGAGGCCTCGCCTCCGGGACTTCACCTTTGCCAAGATGCTGCGCCTCCGAGACTTCACTATTGCCAAGAGGTCGCACCTCCGGGACTTCACCATTTGCCAAGAGGCCGCGCCTCTGGGACTTCACCATTTGCCAAGTCGTCCAACCTGGACTTTCCTGTGAACTCAATTCACACACGTTAGATCATCAACATTGCCTAACTTAAACTCATTTTAGCCAAACATTAAAATCCAATTCACTTGGGGTAAGATTGCTCCAATACTAAGATCTTCATTAACATATCTCTATATGCATAGAATCATATAAAGTCTCATGGCAAGTCACTCCAATGAACTAGTTACCTTTAACTAGCATCTGCATTTAACTCTCCACATCCAATGTCTCCAGTAGTGAGATCAGCTGCTTGATAAACGAAGGAGTTTAAAATATGTTAGTCTCAATAAAATTGATGACGTTCATGTTCATCAATTCCTCGATTAGGGATAATTTCAATATATTTATAATTGTACATGTAGAGATGCTCACTAGTTATGATCCAATCATAAATTCTCTCATGCTATGAATCATATTATGGATATTCAGTAAATGAGTTTAAGATCCAATCAAACACATAGAAAATCAGCACTCAAATAGTAAAATACTATTTATCTAATAAATAATATAATCGTAAGACGATTACCTTAGGACACCTCTCAAATATAACAGTCGAAGTGTTCGAAGGTGATTGAGTAACCAGTAGAGGATTCACCACTCTTTTTATTAGGAGACGTATACTGTATGATCACTTGTCAAGATTATTACTCATAAGTCTTTGGCCAAAATAGAAACACGTCAAGAGGACGGTCCTCTTGGACAAATATTTTGAGTAACTTAAATCCGCAGGATAAGGAACTACTGCTTGGGCTAGGTGTGACATAGTCAGCCTAGTGAAGGCTGACACATAGATCATGTCTTAAATAAAGTGAGTATAAGATGTGTAAAAGGAATAGACATACGAACAACTATAGTTGTTGAAGAGTTCAGAAGTGGTTCTGAAATTAATTATGATTTTTTGATTAATTGAAGGTCATGATATACTACTAGGTGTCACTCATGATCGATTCATAATTAATGATTAATTATGGGTGGCCAACATAAATTGAGAACCTATAAGATCACACGCATACATTGTAGAGGAAGTAACAACTTTTACATTATATTATTTTGAGCCTCACATTAAAAGAAAAAGACAGAGACCAGGAGAAAATGATGAAGGCCCTATTGATCCAAATTTAAACTCATTTTTAATTTTTAGCTATCTTAATCGACCAAGTGGACAATGTAAGCAGAGATATTTAACTGGTCAAGAATAGCATGCAGCCCAGACATATATTTTACTGAATTATCCAGAAGTCATGCTATATTTCGAGTGAGTATATATTTTATATTTTTGTTAATTTTGAGTGGTTATTTTATATTTTAATTTAAATTTTTAAAAAGATTTTTTAATACTTATATTCTGAAATGTCGGCACAAGATTTTGATCGATTTTGCGATGAAGAATTTACACCATGGTTCAAATCATATGTAAGTAGTTAATCTAACTTGTACTATCATTTATACATATATAAATTTTTAAATATATATATTTTATTTTAAGTTCATGATAATCAAGCTCACCTTGAGCAAGAATTTTTATTTTATCTTTCTTGGGGTCCAAAAGCATTGGTACGCATGTGACATGCATATTTCATAAATAGATATATTTTTCATACTCGAGAATATAGAATGGAAAAGAGTACAATGAATAGTGAGGTATGTGTTCAGTCATCAGATAATGATAGAGATAGTGCAAGCAATGATTTTTATGGTTTGCTAAATGAAATTATAGAGGTAGAATATCCCGGACCAGAAATGTGAGTTATTTTGTTTATGTATCGCTGGTTTGACCCGTGTAAGAGGAATGAAGGTGCATCCACACTATACTTTGGTTGAAATAATTCATAAGAGATTTTATAAAAGATATGAACCATTTATGTTGGCACAACAAACTATTCATGTATTCTATACTTCGTATCCTAATTTGAGACGTGACAAAAATGATTGGTGGGTTGTTTATAAAATTAAAGCACAGACAAAGATTGAGGAACGTTGGAAAGACATTACATATCAACAAGAGGAAGTTAGGAACACATTTCTGACTGAAGAATATATTATTTCAACATTATGAGATTCCAACGAAATTGTAATAAATGTGGATGCAAGTGAAATTAATGATAATGAATCTGATGATGACGACGACGATAATGCCAATGAAAATGAGAACTTTGACATTATATAAAAAAATGAGATCTTTTATAAATGGTAATGAAATTACCATTGAGAAATTTAATTTTATTTAGCATATTTATATAACTTATTGCTTATTTAATTATTTATATACTGTCTTATTGTTAAATATTTGTAAATAATTGTTAATACACTATATTTTTTCTTATAGGGTATTACAGGTGATATTTCTTTATTTCTGCACCTGCTATATAGTGTAGATCAGGATGGTAAATTTTTTCATATTCTCTTTATGTAATCAATATTTATTATTTTATTTCATAACAATTTTGGTTGACTGTTTCGCAGAGGTGGTCATAGACGGAGTACTCCTGGCCAGTCTGCTTCAGCACCTGACGTTGTAAGACTGTTGCATGCACCTGACCAGTCTACTTCAGCACCTGGCGCTGCTGGACCTTCACATGCCTTCGTCGCCAGAGTCGTCGCCTTTATAGTCTCCTGGCCCTTTTCTCAAACAGTTTGCTGCCGAGATGCAGGTGGACATTCGCGAGTTTATAGTCCCTCACGACGATTCATAAGTATTTACAATTTTTTTAGATATTCAAATTTTATTTTATTTAATTTATTTAATAATATTTATTTAATAATTTTTTATAGATTTCAAAATTCTGTATGAGTTATTCGTGAAATTAATAAAATTGTGAATAACCATTAGGGGGGATTTGATGACTTACACCAGTACTCCAGCACCCACAAAAGAATTATGATAGAATGAATTTAAGGTATATATTTTCTTCAATTAATATATCAAATTAAATTGAATATATCTAATCATTTGTTATTTTTTTTTCATTTTAGCGCGTTTTTAATTGAGATCCATCAGAAGAATTAGAAATTAAGTAATTTTTTTTTAAAAAAATGTGGGGATCATATTTGACATGTTCTAAATCATGCCAAGACCAGAGGTAAAAAATTACCGTGCATTACCGATGAAAACTGGGCGAGGATTCTCGGTGTTTGGGAAACAGATGAAAGTAAATAAAGAAGTCACCAGAATAAAATAAATCAAACATTTAATTCTGGTGACTCATCTGCTACATATGTGGGAGGCTCCATCAACATTGAGAAACATACACGCAGATTGGTAATTTTTTTTAAACACTACGTTACTAATTAAATTTAAATTATTACATTATTTCTAACAATGCATTTTTAGGCTAAGGAGCTAGGGAAGGAGCCACTTTTTATTGAGACATTTACCCACACATTTCAAAAGAAAGATAAGACTTAGAGCGGGGATAGAGCTAAAGCTATGAAGGTTTGAATTTTAATATTTAACTTAATTGGATTCTAATAGTTATGTACCTTATTTAACTTATTAAATGTATTTATATTTCATTACAGGAAAAATATGATGAGCTCGAGCTAGCATAGATAAGTTCAAGTGCTAGTGATAATAATTCTGATGGATCTGAGCCCTCCATTGGGAATGACCTGAGTATCTGGTTGGAGGCAAGTGGAGGATCCAAGAGGGGGAGGATATTGGGCATGGATTCTCGGAGCAGAACTCATCAAGTTGTTGGCACATCTTCTTCCACCCCATCAGCAATGAGGGCACAGATAGAAAACCTAACTGCAGAAGTCTCTAATTTAAAAGGCATAATTTTGCAAAGAGATGAAGAAATCAGGCAAAGAGATGAAGAAATGAGAGAAATACGCAGACAACAAGATTTTATTATGCGTCATCTGCAATTAGGCTCCACTCCGAGTCAGCTTCCTCCTGGATTCGGTGATGACAACGATTCTTCATAGCCTAGTTGTGTATCATTATATAATTTTTCTTACAATTAGTATTCCTTTAATTTTTTCTTATTTGTAAATCTTTTATTTTCTTATTTATTGATATTGTTATTTTATTTCGAGCAGGATTGGTGAAATCAAGAATGGCTGTGAGGTAAGTTTTTACATATTATAATTTATTTATACAGAATAATTTTTTTTTACTGATGTAGGAAAAGAAAAAGAAGCATGGACGAAGAAAACAGTGAAGCAGAAAGTATTGTCCAAGGCTGATGTCGTGGACGATGATGCTTTTTAGGTATTCTTGTGTTTTTGATACTTTGTTATTTGTTTGGATACTTTGTTGGATATTCTGAGACTATGTTGGATGTTCTGAGCCTATGTTGAATGTTAGAGACATTTATTCATTCTCTTGTATTAGATGTTTTAGATGTTTAGAGACATTTGTATTTAAGATGAATGTTTTGAGACTCTATGAATGTTTGTTAAATATGTTTGTTTTGAGATATGTTTTGAATGTGTTTGTTTGATTAATTGGTTGTAAATTGTGTGATGAATTGGTATGAATGATATGAATTTGTAAAGTGAATTTGTATATGTAAATAGGTGGTGTAATTTGTAAAAATGATTCATATTTTGATAGAATGGTATAAATCTGTGAGAAATTTTCAAGGATTGCGATGAATTTTACAACGAAACCAGATTCGTCGCAAATGTATCATATTTTCACTATTTTATCAAAACTTTGGCGACGAAAATCATATTTTCATCGCCAAATTTGGCAACAAAAACCCCAATTTGTCGCCAAATTTGGTGACAAAAACCCTTTTTCGTCACCAAATTGGCGACGAAAATAGGGTTGGTCGCCAAAATGGCAATGAAACATCAATTCGTCGCCAATGATCTCTTCCCAGTCGACTGAGATTAGGGATGGCAATTAGACCCGGACCCGATGGGGAATCCGTTCCCCGAACCCATTTTGACCGGGGAATCCCCGAATCCGAGAAAGCGGGGATGGGGATGGGGAATCCCCGAATCTCAGAAAACGGGGATGGGTCGGGGATGGTATTCCAAATATTCCCCGTCCCCATCCCCGAACCCGACCCATCTTATAGTTAACTCTTTTTATTATTTTTTTTTGTAGGATAAGTGGTGTCAAAATTTTGAAAAATTAAAGAATGGAAGAACTTCAAACTTATTGTATCGATTATGCATTAGTTGGATGTTGTTTTAGAGGTAATGTTTTATTTTAGAATTTAATATTTGATTTTATAATGTTATTTTGTAAGGATTTTATAATGTATATATATATATATATGGGTATGGGGATACCCATGAAAATATCCGCGGGGAAAACCAATCCCGAAACCCGCGGGGATCCCCGAAACCCGCTGGATACCCGAAACCCGACGGGGATGGGGATGGTATTTAAATTATGATACCCGACGGGGATGGGGACGGGGATGGTATATGGGTTTGGGTTTCGGGGACGGGGATGGAGAAGGCTTCCCCGCAAACCCCCGAACCCGTTGCCATCCCTAACTGAGATTCCCCAATCGACTAAGCAGTCGACTAGTAGGTGTTTTCCACTAGATTAATCTTTCTGTTTTATTTTGGACCAGGATATCAGTCGACAGATATAATCCCAGTCGACTGATCGAGTCGATTGGTTGGTTTGTTTCACTCGACTGATCTTTCTGTTTGTTTTAGACCAGTATACCAGTCGACTAGAATCATCCCAGTCGACTGATGGGTGAATTTTTCCAAAAGCAAATTTATACTAAATTTGGCAATGAACACATGATTTGGTTGCCAAATTTGGCGATGAAATCGTGTATTCGTCGCTATTTTGGCGACGAAAATAAGTTTTCGTCACCAATTCTGATGAGGAAAATAATCCTAGCCAAATTTGACGATGAATACACGATTTCGTTACCAAATTTGACGACGAAATTTACGACGAAACATATCTTTATCACCAAATTTGTAACGAATAAATGGCTTTTTGTCGTAAAATTTTGCGACGAACTATTATGAACGAAAAAACTTTTGTCGCCAAATTCGTCACAAATTTATTTTGTGACAAAAATATTTTTTATTTTCGTCACAAAATTCATCATAAAATGACTATATTTTTGTAGTATATCTTTCCATAAGGTTTGGGAAAGATCAAAGATGTTTATGTGAATGATTGTAGTAGACACCATTAAGCCAATAATCCTTAAAATTGATGATGCTGAGGAATTTATGAAGTTTGTAGAAAATTTATCTTAGTCTGAGTCTACTGATAAGTCACTTTATAAGACATTAATGGATATGTTGATCACCATGAAGTTTGATGGTTCTTGTATCATACATAAACATATCACTCAGATGATGAATACTATAGCAAGATTAAATTTCATGGGAATGAAATTGAGCAAAATTTTCTTGTGTAGTTTATTATAAACTCCTTACCTCTTGAGTATGGTTCCATTTCAAATAAATTATAATACTATAAAGGATAAATGGAATGTGACAGAATTGCAAAGTATGCTTATTCAAGAGGAAACAACAAAGTTCACTCAATTAATCTCATAAGTCATCTTAATTCCAGAAAGAAACCAGGAAAGAAAACTGCAAAGGACAATAACGGGCATTTAAACTTAAATGTCTCATATGTCCAAAACCAAAAGAAGGGACAAAAGAATGATAAGTATCATTTTTGTCACAAGCCTAGACACATTCAGAAAGATTGTCAAAAATGAAAGACTTGATTCGAAAAGAAATGAAAGTCTAGTGTTTTTGTAAGTTTTGAATCAAATTTGACAGAAGTTCCTTATAATACATGGTGGATAGATTTTGGTTGTACAAAACATGTTTCAACTACGATGCAAGGATTCCTTACGATCCAAACCATAAAGCTAAATGAAAATTTTGTATTTATGGGAAACCGAGTCAAGACTCTAGTTAAAGCCATTATAACTTATCATTTGATTTTAGACACTAGATATCATTTAGATCTTTTTCGAACTCTTTATGTTTCTTCTGTTAGTAGAAATTTAATTTCTTTATCAAAACTTGATACAATTGGATACTCATTTAAGTTTGCAAATGGATATTTCAGCTTGTTTAAGAATAAGCATTCTATTGATTTTAGTGTCCTTTGTGATGGCTTATAAAAATTAAACTTAATAATTTGTTTGTTGAGACTCTATTAATCTTGCATCATAATGTTGAAACAAAACATGGTTTAATGGATGAAAGGTCCGCTTACTTGTGGCATAAATGTTTGGGTCATATATCGAAAGAACAGTTACAAAGATTAATAAAAAATGAAATCCTTCATGATTTGGATTTTACTGATCTTGATATTTGTGTGGATTGTATTAAGAGGAAACATACAAAATACACAATTAAGAAAGCAGCTACAAGAAGCACATAACTTTTAGAAATTATACACATCGACATATGTGGACCTTTTGATGTTCCATCCCTTGGTGGAGAAAAATATTTTATGACTTTTATTGATGATTATTCACACTATGGCTATGTCTATTTGTTGCATGAAAAATCTCAATTAATAAAGATTTTAGAGGTATTTATTAATGAGGTTGAGAGATAATTAGACAGAAAGGTGAAAATTATCATATCTGATAGAGGTGGTAAATATTATGGAAAGTATAATAACTCTGATATGCCTTTGTCCATTTGCTAAATATTTAGAACAATATGACATTTGTGATCAATACACAATGCCTAGGACACCACAACAAAATGGTGTTGCAGAAAGGCGTAATCGTACTCTAATAGATATGATTAGAAGTATGTTAAGTCATTTTTCTTTACCCTTAACATCGTAGATGTATGTTTTAAAAATCGCTATGTACTTGTTAAATAGGGTTTCTAGTAAAGCAGTTCCATAATCTCCTTTTGAACTGTGGATTGGAAGGAAACCTAGTTTAAAGGCCTACATATTTGGGGTTACCCAGCAAAAGTATGAATTTATAATCCACATGAAAAGAAATTGGACTTAAGAATAACTAGTGGATTTTTCATTGATTATCCAAAAAAATTGGGTATAGATTTTATTGTTCTAATCATTTTATGAAAATTGTTGAAACTGGGAATGCTAAGTTCATTGAGAATTGTGAAATTAGTAGGAGTGTTAAACCATGTGATATGGAAATTCAAGAAGTTAGAGCACAAGTACTTTTACCCATTACTTCTTCTCAAGTCATTGTTCCTATAGTTGTTGGACATTTTGACAACCTACAAGAACAACAAATGAATGACCAAACACTCTATCATGTTGTTTCATAATGAACCTAAGGTTGATGAACTACAAGGAGTAACATTAAGAAGATTCAAAAGGAAAAAAAGATATGCTATTCTGAATAATTATGTGGTTTGTCTACAAGTGTTATAATTTGACTTAAGTATTGATGAAGACCCCATTCATTTTCACAAACCATGGAAAGAGTTAATTCTTCTAAGTGATTTGATGCCATAATCAAAGAGTTGAAATCAATGAATCACAATAAAATTTGGGCCATTAATGAATTACTTGAAGGGTCAAAGTCAATTGGATGTAATGAGTCTTTAAGACCAAACGTGACTCTAATGACAATATTGAACGATACAAAGCTAGACTTATTGTCAAAGGTTTCACTCAGAAAGTTGATGTTGACTATAAAGAGACCTTTTCTTCTATCTCAAAAAAAGACTCACTAAGAATTTATAATTTAGAGTTACAACAAATGAATGTGAAAATCATCTTTTTGAATGGAGATTTAGATGAAGTGGTTTATATGGACCAACCTAAGGGGTTTTCAATTAAAGGAAAGGGACACATGGGTTTTTCAATTAGTTGATTTGAAGAACTAGATACTTGAGTTATCAAAAAAGATAAAACAAAATAAGAAGTCAATATATGGACTTAAACAAGTTTCTCGACAATGACATCTTAAGTTCAATGATACTATAGTTTCCTTTGGATTTAAGGAAAACATCGTAAATCAATGTGTATATCTAAAGGTTAGTAGGAGTAAGTTTATTTTTCTAATTATGTATGTTGATGATATCTTGCTTGCTGCTAATAATCTTGGTTTATTATATGAGGCCAAAAAATTTCTCACGGAAAACTTTGAAATGAAAGACATGAGTAAAGTATCCTATGTGAAAGGAATTAAAATATTCCACGATAGATCACAAGGAATTTAAGGTTGTTTTAAAAATCATATATTATTAAAGTTCTAGAGAGATTTAAGATGTGAAAATGTTTTGCAAGTTTTGTACCAATTCAAAATGGTGATAAATTAAGCCTTGTTCTACTCAAAGAATGAAATGGAACGCAATCAAATGGAACACATGCCTTATGCATCTATCCTTGGAAGCTTGATGTAGGCTCAAACTTGTGCCAGACCAAAAATCAATTTAGTTGTTGGAATGCTAGAGAGGTATCAAAGTAATTCAGGATTAGATTATGATTAGATCATGATTAGATCACTACAAAGCTACATAGAAAGTTGCGATATTTGCAAAGGACGAAAGATCATATGCTCACTTATAGAAAATTTAATCATCTCGAGGTGATTGGATACTCAGATTCAAATTTTGCTAGATGTTTGGATTCTAAAAAATTTACATTTGGCTATTTGTTTCTTTTAGCTGGAGGAGCAATTTTATAAAAAAGTGCAAAGCAGTCAATCATTGTTGGTTCAACTATGGAAGTTGAGTTTGTGACATGTTTTGAAGCCGCCATTCATGGATTATGGTTGCGAAACTTCATTTCAAGATTTAGAATAGTCAACAGTATTGCCAAGTCATTGAAAATATGTCATAGCAATCTTCTTTTCTAAAAACGATAAGTATTCAAACGGTACTAAACATATCTAATTGAAATACTGTCGGTAAAGAAGAATTTCAGAAGCAAAGAATATTGATTGAGCACATTAGGATCAATCTTATGACTGCAGATCTATTAACAAACGAATTGTCACCAAAGACAATTAATGAAGCTGTCATAAGGATGGACATTATAAAAATTTATTAATGATTCTATAATTAAGTTTTATGTACTTTTTGTATTTGACTTTTAGAATCTTTTTGAATGTTGTTTCCGATGCATGCATCCTGTCGGTTTATGTTAGTATACATACATGAATGAATTTTGTAATTATTAATAGGATTTGTCTCTAGTAAGAATATCATTAATGGATCATTATGTCATGTCTCATTTTAGTTCATGTTAAGTATAGAATTAATATTGTGATATATGAAAGAAGTATGCCCAATCATGATGTACAACCGCCATAATCTTTTTTTTTTTTGCTTAATGATGATTTATGATTGACCAAGTTAAGAAAGAATCTTGCCTATTATGTTTGAAATGTATAAATTCATATGGGCCAAAGTAAGAGAATATTAGAAATAATTTTATATTTCTTATGAGTGGCCCACGTGTATGATTTATTTCTCTATTAAATAGTTCATATTTATTAACTTTATTATAATTAAATATCACAATTATAATTAATGACTACATTTATATTGATCAATGAAGAGTTTGTCCTCGCTCCCAGGGCATAGCTGAGTTGGTTACGGCGCAACAGAGTTACAGAAGAGGGCAAGGATTCGAATCCTGACGAAGTCAGGCAATACCCTCCTGCATCGTGACCAACTGTAGTTTTTCGATTTACCTCCTCACAAATGGTCGTGGGGCCGATCGTATGGGGCCGCTAAGGTGGCAGATTCCACCTTTTGCAAAAAATGAAGAGTTTGTCCTCGGGGCCATGGTGCCGCAGTAGGACATCCAGGTTGTTACCCAGGCACCCGCGGTTCGATCCCCAGCTACGGCGTATTTGAAAAAAAATTTCTCCAAATGGGGATCACAATTAAAGGATGTTGGGCATCTGGGTTGGCCGATGCGCTTCCCGATTTACCCTGGTGGTCAATGGGAAACTTCCGTGGGGCCAGACAGATTTTCCTCAAGGATTGAGTCAATACGACTAACTGGGATTTATCATTTTTTTTAATGAAGAGTTAATTCTGTCCCCGAGGTAATGGTGCTGCGGTAAGACATCCAGGTTGTCACCCAGGCACCTACGGTTCGATCTCCAGCTACAACGTATTTGTAGGAATTTTCCTCCAAATGGGGAGCGCAATTAAAAGATGCTGGACGTCTGAGATGGCCGCTGCATGCACTTCCTGATTTACCCTGGTGGCCGGTGAAAAATTTCCGTGAGACCAAACTGGTCACCTTAGAGATAGTCAATGGGACTAACTGACATTTATCATTTTTTTTAATGAAGAATTAATTCTCATTCATGCAATATGAGAATGAATGAATTTAAAGAAAAGACTATTCTCATATTCTTGCTATGAGAATGAACGGATTGAAATTAAGAGACAATTGAATGTACATATTGATGAAATGTTTTTTCATGAAGATCATCATGAGCCAAGAAATGTTTTACTTTTAAATATGATATTGTGAAAATTATTTAGTTCAAAAATCATGAACATTAAGGATTATACAAATGAAAGTCTCACAATTTGCATATTCATGAAGATATTTGTATTATAACAACAAATACTAAATATGGACGTCATCTTCAAAATCTCTCCTTTTAATCTTTACTCTCTTTGCTTCCACTATATTCTAGTCACTTAAATATCAAAGACTCCCCTAATGTTTCTTCTAGTCTGCTTTGATCGAGACACAGCATTCAAGTCAGACCGTGAGGACGGATCAGACATCATTGCCACCTCAACATATACCTCAGTAATCAATTTCCATTTCATCAAACATAATAAGGAACTAGTAGAAATCTGATTCCCAACCACCACAATATACCCTCAAGGATTTCTAGCATTTTAATCTTCCAAAATTGAAAAACAAATTGACCTTGTCTTGCCATTAGAAGGTCTTGACTTTGTCTTCTTTCATTTCGACTGAATGCATAACAATGACAAGGATTTCACAATAACAATGAACAATTATCGCTTTTTCTTAAATTTCAGCTCCAGTAGATATCCAAATGTTATTCTATGAACCTAAACATGTAAAATATGTACTTGTTCCAAGGTATCAAACTAAGCTTCTTTTTTTTTTTTTCAATCATCAAGTATAAGAAACAAAACTGTATTCCTCTATTGTTGGCGGATTATTGGTATAAATATTGAAGAAACTATTTTGCACTAAGCAATCACATACTCAAGAAACACATAAGTTCAAAATCTTAAAAAGAAAATAAAAAGATCATCATTGAAGAGACTGGAACAAAAGATAAGTTAACTGGGAGAATACTAATAAACTAGTAAATGGCCATTTTTACAGCAAAAGTGGCCACATTTACAGGTGCCGACACAGGCAATTTATTTACAACTAAGTCCATTGAGTAGCAAATACTGTCGAATTGTGCCAAAATCTTGATGCTTGTAATAAGTTGAAGCACCAAATACAAGGGCCAAAATTTGAACACCACACTTTGACCCCAGGTCCCCCAAAAGTAAGGTCTCTTGACATCAGACTTACACCACACCCAGCTTTCTTACCTTTTGTGATGAAACCGAACTTTCAATAAAAATTGCATCTTGACCTGTCATAATACTTGATTCAGATAAGCTATTTCTATGTATTGACAAGATATACAGAATAGACTACAACTGAGGTCAACCAATACACAAATCTAAACAAGTGTCAGAAGCCAACCTGAGCTGTATTATAAACGATGTACTCGTTGTAAAGTAACTCTGATGCTCGGATGGTTGATGAAATAGGCTTGCCACAGGGCACAACCACTTGATCCCTCCATGTTTCAAACTCTGACTCCAGTGGCACTGTCTTTCCCAATCCTTTAGTTGAATGTTTCCCTTTTGGTGGCTTATCCATATACTACAAGAGAAAATAATACATGTGAGAGCAGGAATGGAATTCAAATCATCTAAAAGAATCAGTCAGTCAAGGCTAAAACCTAATGCCGTATGGTAACTTTATTTATTTATTGATGCAGTAAGAAAAACACTATGAATTAAGAGTGGAAATCACCGTAGCTTTCTTGAGCTCGTGCATCTCTCCCAAAGTAACTTCACTAAGAAGCATTAAACCTACAGGATCATTCTTGTCCACATAGCAATATTGTGCACTCTTACTTACTAGGTCAGCAAAGTAAATACCTTTGCCAAACTGCCAAAATCAAAGAGGCTATTATAACAAACAGCAGTAAATAAGCATCACTACATAGTCTCATAAAATGACTACTCGCAAAGTAAATGTCATTGTACTTGCAAATTTAAGATGGCAAACATAAATGTAAATGCAAACACAATATAACTTGACACTAGCATATTTATATCTCAAAGAAACAGCCAATAGTCAATAAAACAATAACCATCCATATTCATACCCTAAATATTATTGCTAATCACCAATCAGAAAGACCACCCAAGCCATATAAATGCTCAATTTAATAGACAGCAGTGAAGCATAGCTAAGTTAAAATTGCATATAGCGAAATAGGTAAATAGTTTATGGACTCAATCAAACCTCACTTTACATAACTCCAAATGTGGAGCCAATTCTATAAGTCAAGGGCCCCGTTTTTAGTTTTCCTTCACTGTTCAAATAGTGAAACCTAAGCAGGCCCAACATGACCAACTACACTAAACTAGAATAGTTGCACACAAAACCTGCATAGGCATAGGCATAGCCAACACACACACCACATGAATACAAAGACAAGGGAAAAAAACAAGAGAGAACCATGTAGCCAGTTGCTGGAGCTTCTGGAGGTGCAATTCTCAGTCCTTGGCTAAGAATTCCCACAAAGTTTGTCAAACGTGAACCTGTCATTAAATAAGCATATACAGTTATGGTTAAGATGATATTGATGCTACAACATAAGAAAGCAAAGGTGGATCAGAGTTTCTCACAAGACTAATGAAAAGTAGAGCAAAAATTAGTTGCATATATACTCAAAATCCATTTCCAAGTTCCAACAAAAAAAAACAAGTTAGAAACATATTGCATGTATATAGACATGAACGAAACATGAACGATAAACCAAAGATTCCTAAAGAACATATAGCTAGAAGATTTTCCATAAAATTTTCAGATTGTGAAAGAGTGTAATTCTTCTTTTGGAAGGGGAGTAACAACCATAAACCATAGTGAAGAATACAACTGTGGTATGGTATAAGACAGATGTAAGATTTGTGGGTGGGATGCACTAAATCACAGAAGACAACAACCAAGCCACAGAACATATCTAAAAAATCATCAACAGCAATTTATGATATAATATAACATTCTATCCTTGAGCTAAAAAAAATTTGCTATCACCATTCGGAGACACAGAATAACCAAGTTTTTGTAAAAGATATGTGATGATATCCTACAAAGAAATATTCAACCAGTCAAGGAAAACTCTTTAAAACTAATGAAAAATTCACAAGTTTAGCAGTAGCTAGATTTAAGATAATTTGACAAATATTAACAGAAGACCATGCATGCATTGAAAGCTTAGTGTTACTTCAAATGTTGAAGCTTGCAAGAGTTGGGAAATGATTTGATAGTTACGGTAAAATAATATGGAATCTTGTTTTATTACAAGAAATAAGCCCCTATTTATACACGAATATAGGGACCTATTCTAGAAGAATTATTCTATAAAAATGAATATTTATCCCTAAATATTCTAACATTCCCCCTCAAGCTGGAGAATATAAATCATATGTACCCAGCTTGTTACATATGTAATCAATTCGAGGATCTCTCAGTGACTTGGTGAATATATCTGCTAGTTGATCATGTGAGTTAACAAAACTAGTAGATATTTCACCAGATATGACTTTTTCTCTGACAAAGTGACAGTCGACTTCAATATGCTTTGTCCTCTCATGAAAAACTGAATTCGAGACGATATACATGGCGGCTTGATTGCCACATATAAGTAACATTTGTGTAACATCTCCAAATCTTAGCTCTTGAAGCAACTGTTTGAGCCATATAAGCTCTTGATTGGCTATAGTCATAGCTCGATATATATATTTTCTATTTGAAAAAAAAATTAGGGCTCTGATACCATGTAAAATAATATGGAATCTAGTTTTATTACAAGAAATAAACCCCTATTTATACACGAATATAGGGACCTATTCTAGGAGAATTATTCTATAAAAAAGAATATTTATCCCTAAAAGAATATTTATCCCTAAATATTCTAACAGTTACCAACAGCTGGAAAGGTAAAAAATTTCCTATGGACAATGCTGAGACAGACTTCCTACCAGTAAATATAATATTCTGCACTATTATGATAGCCTTTGTTATTATGTCTCATGGAGACAGATTCTATAGAACATTATCTTCGTTACATGCAATATGTTTTATCATATTGGTCTTTACCAGTGAAGTTTCAATTTTTTCAATACTTGGGCTTCTGTTTTGTGAATGTTAGAGTGTAACGACATTAACAGATAATCTAAAACTATCTTGTTAACTGCCATTGTCGACTCCTTTGGGCATCTATGGTTAAATAGAAATGATGATAAAAGTAGTTCTTCTTCACCTTAATTAATCTAAACGTATTTCTTCTTCTTAACTGCTTATAACCCTAGCTATTTATTATATTGTTTGTTAATGATTATCATTATGTAAAGAGAGATTGTAACTCAACTGCACAAACATTAGCTAACTTTGCTGGAGTTAGTGGCAAATGCCATTTTTGGATTTTTGAGAAATGTAATATCTTGTCTGGCAAGAACATTGCTCACGAATTAATAGATAGTTTTTTTACAAAAAAAAAAGCAACATACCATGCCACAGCAGCATCTTATTTTTCATATCTTTAAATGGTGCACACTTAGCACACTCTCCTTCTCTTTCAAGTACAAAAACTTCTTCAAGTTCAAGGGACCAATCCTGTGAACCAAGGAAAAGAAATGAAACAAAAAGGGTGAGAAATCCATACGAAGAAAAGTTCATTTTGAAGAAAAAAGCACACACCTTGTGAGTTGGAGCATGGGTATTAAGAAGATATTTCTTGACCAGCTGATAGTCTTCACTATCATGTGACAATGGAGTAATACCACATTGAAGCTTCTCATATTTTTCATCAAGAGACATATCATCATCTCTATCAAAACCCACTAGTCTGGAAGCGATTTCAATGTTGTTTAGAGCTTCAAGCATTTTCACCTAAATATTTGTTACAAGATCATTTAGTACAAGTTACATGGTTGTTTTTTCAAACATCATGAAACATTATTGAAGAGAAAAATGAACTAAAAAAATAGACAAATTTATCATACACAATGAAATTTTTTTTCATCAATCCTCTGCAAAATCCAATATAAGCTACACCATTCAATTCTCAATGATCTCAACAACCAAACCCTAATTTTGGGACATATAAGTTTACCATTCTATAGGTATGGCTTTGTGAACTCTATTACTTGGACTCAACAGATACACTTATTCGTGTTGACAGACTTGGTACCAGTATGGGTATTAAACAACAGTTAGAACCACCAAATTTGCCTGTGAGAGCAAGGAAGAAAGAGGCCAAGGAAGCGTACCTAAGACTTCACAAGTTGCCCATGTCACATGAGAAGGTAAGGAAGTTTAACGACATCACCCATAAGGAGGAAGGAAAGTTCAGCAATCACGTGAGGAGGTGTTTTGCTCTCATCATTGGGAAAGGAAGAGGAAGAAGACACAATTGCGCATGTTGAGTGAGTAAGAGAGGGCAAGGGCACACATTCGAGGGGATAGGAAAGAGAGAAGGCTTGTATAGAAGGAATGGAGGGCATTAGTCGATTAGGTTAAATTTGGAAATATTTCAAACCCTCAACTCTTTCATTTTTTAGAAAATTTTCAAAATTCCCCTTAAACTATAGCATATAAAAAAGATCTATAAATACACCCTAAACATTATACTATATACCTTATAAATACAAAAATTAAATACCATTATATTTACTTTATATTATTATTTACATTATATTCTACATATTATATGCATTAATATTTATATTTCTTAACACTTGTTGTAATCTTTATGCCAATAGGAGTATGATTAACATAGTTTGAGAATAACATTAGCATTCTTATAAACAATAACCAAGAGAGTACCTTAAAAAATTCCAAATCCAAACAACATATGGTAGGCAATATATAGTTAGACCAACTGCATAATGCACATCCAAAATTTGAAGGAATATGTGGTCAACATAAAGAATATTTAAAAATATTTATAATGATAAAAATACCTAACATATGAAAACAAAGTATATTTATTGGCATATCCAACTCATATTTCAACACATAAAAAATAATATACATAAATCAACAATGTAAAATAGATTATATATGTGTAATATTGAATAAATTAATATATTAAGTGTTTAGCATTTACAAAACAACTATTTAACAATTACAAGTTAAAAGCTACTGTATATGGTAGCTTAGAATTTTATACCAGATTGGTTGAGTTTTTATTGGTTCAAATGATCCAACTTTCTTTCAAGTGCACAAACAAATTGCAGACATCATCTGCGGTCATATGTAACCACTATGTGGTCCATTTTATCTGCTCAGGTCATCATGTAGCCTTTCATAACCATAGCACCTAACATTATTCCAAGTAGGATGAACCCGACCCAAATAGTCCACACTAACATCTAAACCTTTTAAAACTGAATTTCCTACTTTGCATATTCATCACTACGCAAGATAACTCACCTCAGCATCTTTAATTAGGAGGCCATTTCCAATGAATGACAAATAACAATGTCATCGTTTCAGTCTCAATGTCTCTAGTATCTTCTTGCTTGGTCGTCCCTTCTAATACACAAGAAATTACTTTATTTTGTTTCTCCTATTGTTTGAGAAATTGAGACTTGACTTTATTCTCTTTCTTTTTGGTCCTTTTTGATGAATAAGAAAATGTATAGATTGATCATGGGGCAAGGATGATGTGCTAATCTCAACAATAGTCATAAAATGTGAAAATGATAAACACAAGGATGAATTCATAAAGGCATAAACTGAACTTATTTGATGTTGAAATTGCCATGTCTCATGTCTTGATCAATTGTTGAATAGAATGGTGATTTTGTCTTTCCCTTGCCTTTTTCACTATTTATACTTATAAAATGTCTTGAACTAGGTCTGAAACTCTTCTTCCAGCGATCTGTCTTGGATAAGATTTACCTTGTGTAGAATCCAAAATATTGTAGCAAATCCCTATGGTGATAAGGTCCACCACTCAGGGTTTTTTTGTGTTGATGCTCAATGTTTATTTTTTATTAAAGCCATGAAATGAGAAAGACTTCCCCTCTTGATCTCGACCTCAGTCTCACAGAGAGCCAACTAGTTGTGGGATTGGGAAGGAGAAAGTAGGTAATGAGGAGTTTGGAGATGCTGTTAGAGTGTGCAATTGCCAAGAGGAGTTCAATGATGGTGATTTTGCACCAGATAGTGGTGCACCCAATAGATCTACGTAGGGAAAAAAGGGCTAACTGAGGATAGTTTCACCTTTCAAGTATGATTCACAACTCACTTTCCATGGCTCGAAGCTGTGGGACTGATAGCGACAGAGGATACCATCTACATAGGGAACACAAAGGGCTAACTGAGGATGGTTTCAAGTGTGATTCACAATGGCTAGAAGCTGCAGGACTGGTGGCAACAAAGAGGACATGACTGGCATGACAGTTGTGAGTAGTAGGTGAAGGCAGTTTCGGTATAAGGGTTGGGGGGGGGGGGGGGGGGGGGGGGGGGACAAATGCTCCCACTTGTTCTACTAGGGATCGTGGGCCAAGTGATTGTAGCAACGAGTTGAGGCATTCAAGCATCAGGAGAAGCAAACGAGTTGGGTAGGAGAATGGAAGAGGGAGTCCTTTCTTGGTCGACCACAGCAATGAGATGAGGCAGAAACTACTCTTCAATAAGACAATAGACCAAGTCACAATTAGTATGCTATGAGCGAGGGGGATTTGTCAGTGACCTCGCATGGTTGCTAGCACATATAGAAATAGGTTAGTGTAGGTGCAAATAAGGATGCAACTGTGCCACCAGATTCAACAAACATAAAGGAATTTGAATGATACCAACTTGATGCAGCACCAAAATCAAACTTGAAAATCATTTAGAGATTTGAGATGAAATTGATGTGGCATGTCAGAGAATTATTCACACAAAGAACTCACAAATATTAAGAAGAGGAAAAATTGAAAATGATCATGCATTAGAGAATTAGATCTCTTTTCTAGACCTTAACCTAAAAGAAACTAGGAAATAATCAAATTGCAAATTATGAAATAAAGCAATCCAGATTAAACTCCAACCAAAAGTATTTCTTTTAAATACTCATCAAATCTATTTAACGCCCTAAAACTAAACAATTATCACCATAAAACACTTCCTAAAATAGACTTCTTCTCCTAAAGACATCTTACCAAACTAAACTTTTCAAAAATCTAAAACTTTTAGGATTAATTTCCTAGTTTACATGCCACCACCCATATGCTAGGTGATAGATGATTTTGGTATTACCAAGGGTTCAACTAACGAATTTTTAATGGTATCTCCAGCTAACAAGGTACCCAATACCATTATACAATTGAAATTAATCTGCAATAAATTTGAAACTAGTATATTTCTCATTTTGGGGACTGAAGGATTCAGATTTTCCCAAATCAAGGTTTAGCATGATCAGTGTCAACCAATGCCAACCTATGCCGTGTCAGCATGGACCAACACCAAGTCAGTACTGGCCTGGCCTACAAAAAAAATTAGCATCAAGCCAACCCATAACCTGGATCAAAATAAACTTTACATTATTAGCAAAAATGACAAAAATCTAAACGTCCAAAATAATAAAGAAAAGAAAAGCAGTAATGAGTGCCAACCAGAAAATATATATAGATGTCAAAAAAAACATAGTCAAATGCAGTTCTGATAAAGTATGAAGAAATGAGTAATGACCACATAGGATAGTAGCATTTATATGCTTAAAAACCCACCTTGTCCTTGATGTCATCTTCATGTTGTATCAGATGAGGATGTATGGAGGGAATAAGAGTAAAGAATCGATTGCTAGCATCAACAATCAAGCTTTCTTTAACAGCTGGAGCATATGTAGTGTTGCAAATCAAATTCAGTATCTCTGTTAATGCTGCAAATCCTGAAAGGCAAAAGGGAATTTAGCAGACTACAAAAGTTACCAAGATTTTTGTACAACAATATTAGCAAAAAGGCTCACCTTTTTTAATATTCTCCTTGCTTAGATTTCCAAGTGGCATTTCAGACAAATTGATCTCAAATTCTAACATCGCAGACCTAAAAGGTTTATGGAGAAAAATTATAGGCACTCAACCCATGATATGGACAATCTAAATGAAAAACACTTACCTATAGGTTTCAACATTAAAAAGCATTTTCATTAGTTCGAGCAACTGAGGTTCAAGCTGGCTTTTCAGGTTAGACGGATTCTTTTTTGGAGCTTCTTTGACACCATAATCCTAAAAATGAAAAAGCTTATAAGCCCACTAAACAGACAAATACAGGAGTAGCTTCATAAAGGAATTGACAAACAAGTCATCATCCACTAAACACATACAATATCTAGTGGGTAAAATCTTCCAGGTTGCTTCTGGAAGTTAGTCTTCTGTTCCCATGCTTCCCATAGATTCCCTGTCTTCTCAAGAAATAAATGTTTAAATTGCCGAATTGCATCTGATTTTGACATCTGTTCTAATTTGATTCCTCCAATTTTATCATTGCCAACTCGTCCCCACTTCCGGAAAACATAGCAGTCTGAACCATCATCTTTTTGGATTATCTGAAGGATGTAGTAACTTCACAAACAAAAAATAAAAACAAATAATACAGTAAGAGTTGATTTACAAGCCAAAGAAAATAAGAATAACAATTTCTATGATGAATCTAAATTGGAAGGAAATAAAGAAACAAGTAGCAGAGGGTAATTAAGGAATGGAATTTAATAGCAGAGATCACCATAAAATGATGATGCAGTCAACTTATCATACCAATCATGATAGAAAGATCCTTGTTTGGAGAAAAAATAGAAGCTAAGCAGGATAGCACTAATTGATATGTTTTTTTTCTAAAAAAATGAAACTACCTGTTTATACCAGTAGAAAGATCAGACTGATTTAAAGTAGTGTTATAGATGCTTTGTCCATCCTCTAAAATATGACCAGTTTCCTGCAAATCAGAAGCCTCATGCACAGCACTTCTTCCTTTCACTTTTACAGTGACAACACCACTTCTTGAGGTTTCTGAAGCAACCTCAATCTTATACGAGTCAAAAGGAAGCTTCTTCTGCTTTCTAATGCATCCATGAAGGTAATCTTCCCTAACAATGGGCAATTTCATCCTCCTGTAAAGTAGGATAAAGCTTTGTCAAAACTTTGATTTGGATAGACCCATAATGATTAAGAGTAGAGAGAGACAGAAAAAGTGAGAGAGATGCAGTCTTGGATGACCTTGCTCTTTTTATTTGAGGATCATCATTGTTCACCTCACCACTCCATATCAAACAGCTAGTATCTACATTGATGAAAAAAAGTTACAGATTGTTCAAAGTATGAACAAATTTGAAAACAAAAGAGCGGCATGCAGATAGTTCTAATAAAACTTGGGAAAATAACCTGTCATGATTTTCCTATGAAATTTTACTCCAGCTGCCTCAAGTTTTGGCTTCAGTTCTTCCTAGAAGTAAAGATAGAAATTACTTTAACAAGGTGCAAAATCATTACCCAATATATGTGATTAACAGTTAACAAAGTTCACTTGGGCAACAAGACCACCTCAATACAACCTCTAATGTCCATTAAAAAGTATAAATTTGCCAAGAGCAGAAATCAACAAGTTGGCATAACTAATAAAACAAAATAATAGCTTACGATATCTCCACTGAATTTCCCAGCAATAGCAACTTTTAATTTCTCCAACTGTTCATCATTAGATGGCTGAGATGAATCAGATGTATGCCCAATGACAGACTTACTTGTGGAGGGAGGAAGAAATCTTTCAGGTTTCTTGGTCTTTTGAGACCTGTACCACTTCAGAGGTAGAACAAAGTTAAGTCAGCATTGATGACAGCTGATGATTTTTGATGCAACAAATACGCATACTTTTATAAGATACTCGTTAGTCGTTTCTTTAGGAATTTTCCACATTTCCTTAAGGCGTACTGGTTCCCTTGTTGAGTATGAACACTTGCTCCATGCTGACAAATAACCACGACAATGATACTGACCTCCAGAGTAATGCAAAGAACCAGAACAGAGTGGGCATTTATCCAATGCACCAAATAGCATCCCATCAGCACTAGAAACATTTTTTTAAAAAAAAACACCTGTTTAGGACTCAAAAATTGAGGCAACAGCACACCAATATGAAACAACTAAATAGTCTAGTCATCCAATAACAACCAATCGTAGGACTGACGGAATTAAATTGTTCGCAGTTTTATGTCAGAAAACAGTGAAAGATATTATAGGCAGACTTCCATATGCCTACTAAGTACTGAAACCTGAATAACAAGCTGGTGAAAGCATTTTACTAGAATGCCAATGTACAGGACTAAGCCCTAAGTTTCTAATTACTGATATCTGGGTCTATCCAACATATACTAAGTAATTAAGTCAGTACAATCCTCATTCTTTGATGAGAACAGTTTGTTTCTTATGTCACAACACATTGAAATTCCCAAAACAATTGAATGTAGCATGGTTTAAAGTGTTGAGACTTCTGGATAAAACCCATACTGTACAGGCACGAGCTTCTTGTAGTTGTGCCACCTGTTCCAACACAAAAAAGCCCGTGATGATGTACCCAATCAGTCTTGTCTTGTCAACCGGCATAAGCAGAATCAACTAAATCTAGAAAGAGAAGGTAAGGCATACCTAATGAAGATCCATAAGTCAATAGTAAAAAAGTAGGTGCAGAAGCAGAAAAATATTCAACAAAGGGGAGGTGGCAACTCGGCTTCTGTTATTGAATAAAATACTTTATATGTATAGTTAAAATCTCAAATCGTGCTAAAGTTTTGATCATTGATCAGAAAAATAGAGTTTTGGTTCCACATCATAGTATTGATATAATTTCGGTACTTATTTTCTTTTATCAACATCAAGTGTGCACATTATATCTCATATTATCTTTAGATTTCCATAAACAATATATATTTTTTGAAAAAAAAATATTCTTTTACTTGCTTTCTTTATTGAGAAGAAAGAGGATAATTGTTTCTATTTGTTTCCTTTGTAGGGAGTAGAAACTCACCATCTTACTAAAGAAAATGCTTTGTCATGCATAAGATGTTATTCTACATTCAAAAGTAGACGTGTGTCAAATTTGCATTAATGTAAATTAATACTTGTATTGACAAAAATATTACTTTTGGAAAGTGAGATCAAAATCTTTTATTGTAATCTTTAAATTGAACAAAAAAAAGTCATGATATTCTCTTTTTTTTCTTTTTAAAATTAGTAAAAAAATATATTGTCAATGACTCTACTAAGCATTGTTGACTATTCATCTAACTGTTGTTGTCATTTGACAAGATACAAATATTAATATTAATTTAATTTTTCTCATTATCTTTATATCAAAACATAGCTAAATTGATGGAACTATAACTTCTTTGATAAGCAAAAATAGCATCGTAAAATTAACTAGGCAAAAGCTTTATTTTCTTACAAAAACTAATAATAATTAAATCTTTGGTTCAAACTTCAACATAAATAGTTTCAAAACATGAAAGAATATCCCAAAGCACAATTTATACAATTTACATTTATTGTTTGTAGTACATAATCTTTGTATCAGAAAGATAGCATATGTTTCATTTCTTTCATTTAGCATAATATATGATTGGAAACACCCATAAAGATACATGAAAAACTGTGATTCGAGTATGAGCTAATTAAAAAATATTAAAAGTGAGTGTTTATCATTTTCTTAACAATAAGAACTATTACTACATTGTGTTTTTTTTTTTGTATTTTCATTGCTATTTAATTTCAAATTTTATTAGTTATTTAGGCTAGTTATTTAGCTTTGACCAAACTAATTAATAGGTTTTAGAGAACTCAATCGAATGCAATTGGGGTGTGGCTGCGTTATTTGGATAGGCTCATCATCTAGGTTGAGTGGGTTTAATTTGGTCTCGATTTGATCAATTTAGGATAGAACTAAATTTATTTTGATTTAGACCTCGTTTAATTGTATTTTTTGTTTTAATTAAAAAAGTTCTGGGATAAAATCCTCATTTATTTATTTGAAATCTCTCATATATTCCTCTCTCATATACATGTGTGCCTCTCTCTACTAACTTCATTATTACCTACTCTCTCACACCATCTCTCCCACAATGCTAGAGTTGATGACTCTCTTGTGCCTAATGTGCCCTCTCTCTCACTGTCTCTCTCGCGACGTCAAAGTGGATCGAGCTGTCAACGAGTGACCATTCTCTTTCAATCTTGATCTCACTCTCTCTCCCTCTCTCACTTCTTCTCCCGCGCCAATACGTGTCAGTATCGATCATTCCACGTCTTAATATGAGAGCAGAATGAGACCAACACAATGCAAGATTTTAATTTGTGATTATATGTGACTAAATAGCTTATCAACTTATACAACATCATGTATTAACAAATTCATACATATAATATGACCAAACAAAAAATTCATAAAGTAACAAAGTAATTTAGATCATTAAAACATTATAATCATATATATAATACTTATAATTATGGTTTAAAATTTTAACCCATATCGGAGTTTCGATTTATGACCGGAATGATACGGTTTGGGTACCGTATTGTGTCATGCCGATATGATTTCGATATTTTTTAAATATAAAATATACTAATTAAAATTAAAAATTTAAATTTAAATATTTAAAAAATACAAAATACAAAAAAAATAAAAAATAATTTTTTTAAAAGAAAAAATATGTGATCGTGGTGCCCCCATGACCATACGGAGGTCACTGTTGGATCGCGGCCCCCCTGTGATCCTACGGTGCCGATGTCAAATGACGGGTGGAACGATAAATTTCTGCTCATTTCGTCTGGCACTATACGAAATTTTAAAGGATGCTTATAATACTCATAATAAAAAGTAATATAACTTTAAACATATAGTTGACTATCTAAATTATAGTTTTATACGATGGACCATATATACAAACTTTACTAATTTATATTTTCTAGGTTAATATAGTTTAGCATTCAACTAGTTAATTGTAACTATATGTTTTCCAATTAATTAATTCATTGTTAATTTCCAGTTAATTAATTCATTGTTAATTAGTATTAGTTAATTAATAATATTTGTAAATATTTTTTAAAGTACTACTATATACTTTACAGTCAATAATAAACCTTTATAGTTACATAGACGTATAAGTTATTTAAAACCATCTAAAGTCCTCTCAGCATATGCTTTAAGTGCATGTCAAGTGTCAACACAAAACAATACCAAAACTTTATAGCTAGAGAGAATCAAGGAAGCAGGGACATGAAGATCAGGATGCAAACCAAAACAGAATGCGACATAATTCTCCAGGTTGAATAAGGCATAATGTTAGGTTGGTAGTGTGACATTTTTTCCATTAGATAACAGAATTTGCAAGGTAAATCATCAAAAATAAAATAATTAAATATAGAAATCATATCCTGCAATCACAGAAAAGGATAAGGTCAGGGACAACAGGCATGTGAAGAACATTCCAGAGTGGTCATTAAATTATAATCAAACCCACTTGTAGACAAATAATGAAGGAAATGACTTTAAAATAATCATCTTTACATAATAATAGAGTGACACCAGGTTTTACTATATTACTAGAATAGACAGACTCAGGTAGCCTTTGTGTAAAATAATCAAGGCTCGACATTCCCAGAAACAAGATTAAAAGAAAAGAGTGGAGTAACTGAATTATTGTTAATTTAAGAGAAAACTGATGAGCATGTACAAGAAATCAGCCCCCAAGAACTTTCTTAAAGAAAAGCAAGAACCAAAGATAACTATCCACAATTTAGCTACTGAGAAAGTATCACTAATTCAGTTAGTTATATACCTTAAATATACAATAAAAACATAATTGTGAGAAACTTTGATCTCATTTTCAAACTTAATAAATCAAGAAGTACCGTGTCAAGAAAGACTTCCAAACAATTACAGAAAGTAATGAAACTAACCAATGATCGCGGAGATCATGTTCAGATCCTGTTGAATCCTGTTCATTTGCTTTAAGCATCTCCCGCAGCTCAGCCACACTCACCTCCTTTTTAAGCTCATCTTTTATATGCCACAACAGCTTGCTCTGCGCTTCCAATTTTTTGTCCAGTTTCATGGTGTCAGAATTATCATAATCAGGCGCTTTGTTTCCTTTGCTTGGTCCTCTGTCTGATGAATTGTTTAGATCAATCTTGAGAACTTTTGGTTTCTGATTGTTAGTCCCGGCAGTCTTCCTTTTCACACCTTGTGAAGTTGCTTGATCTGATGAATTATAGGACATAATAATCAAACAATAATAAGAGGAGGAAAAAAGAAGAGTAAACTAACAGTAATTTGACAAATTGTACTAGAAATATGAATTGATAATATCTTACTGCCTTCTATATGTTTAGATTTATCCCTTTTACAAAGTGCAGAAACAGCTTCTTTATCTTGAGAGGAAAGGCTGTCCCACCCTGAAACTTTTTCTATACTGCTTGATGGAGACATGGTGATGAAACAGCTGACATGGTGCCATAAGAGACCTCGAGCACCTTTTCCTTCAACTTTAGTTGAGACACGAACCTGTCACAGAACTTGCAGAGCCATATTAATTCATTGAAAAGCCTAAACAAGCAACAGTTGGATATAGAAGAGATATCAGATAAGCCAATAACTGCAATTAAGTGAAGAAATGCATTGCCAATATGTCTATTTCAATTTAAAGTTTTAAACTTTAAAAAGCCCTTCAAAACTAAAATGTTCCATCCTCTAATGAATCAAGAAATTACAGTTTCAGAATATTTCATGGGAACTTGTTACCGTGGAAATTGCACTTCATAGAAACAAAAAAAATTCTAAAACTTCATCGGACCTTCCTTTTGCCCCTTCATCTGTTTGCTAGTTCAGTTGCATGATCATCAACATAGATGACCAGAAGGGGTTTGGCTTCTTGAGGTTGATGTCAAGGAGCAGACTACTAAAACTAGACTACAAATGCAGAGAACAATACATCAGGCAAAATGGATTTCAATAAAGCCACAGTTACTGAGAAGAATCTGGTTTGAGTCTGTCTGTTCATCTCCTTATGTTACAGAAAACCTCTTAACCAATCTTTAAAATTTAAAGCCGTGACAGACTTCCCGTCTTTAGCCAGAACAATTCGGTTTTGGTATTGTATTTTGCGATGCTAGCTGTTTCAGTACTTATGTAATTAAATAATTAATAATAATATGATTCATAAATTATATGACTTTTAATTAACATTTTATTATAATTAATTATTTATAGATTGTTAACATATAATAATATATTTTGGTTTTCTATTCATATTTATTAATAAATTTTATTACCTATCTTTAAAAAATATTTGTAACTAATTAAATTTTATTTTTTTAGTTTAGTTGTTATAATCTGTAAATGTCTTTTTGTTTAATAATGAAGTATATTTTAATTTTTGAATTAGATTTATTCAATTTTATAAGTACAAAAATTTTAAACGATGCAAAACAGAAATTTGATTCACTCAATCAAAGTTGAAAAAAAATAGATTTATCATTTTTTTCAAATTTTTTTTCTTTCAAATTGAATTGGAGTGTGCTTTCATTTAAAATAATTTGATATGATTAATGTACACCTATTCCAATCATCATATATTTTCAATAAAATTACAATAAAATAAATGTAAATAAATAAATAAATTATTTTCTTAATCTAATTAAATAAATTTGTAAATTTGGAATGAAATTTAGAAAAGACATAAGAAGAGCTTGCCATGATCTCGTGGAATTTTAGTTCTCTTAATAAATCACACGATTTCTTTTGATCTCTCTTGACATTATAAAAGTTAGAACACTAAAAAAAATTTCACTAATATTAAATAATTTAGCTTATTTAAATTTTTACAATTTATGTTATCTTTTAGATAATTAATTAAGTTAAATAAAATTAATATTTTGAGTTTCTAGATTGAGTAACAATTAATTTAGGGTTAAGTGGTGCTCATTATAGATATGAATAAGTGGGTTCAAGCCGATTTCAATTTAATTTATTCAATTTAAAATTAATTTTTAAAAATTAAAAATTATATTTAATTAGGATTACCTTTTCTTTCTCATGAACCATTCCCCTATACCAATCACTCTTCTCTTCATACCCGCTATTGCAGCTGCCCATAATTGCTCTTGTAAGCGCACATGTTGTTACGCTCTCACCTTCTGCCACCACGCTTATCATTGTGTTAATAGTTCGCATAGGTTTCTCTTCTCTCCATTCTCTTTGTCGTGATCTTCTCTCCATGCAATGGATGTCATGGTGGGCAATGGATGTCATGGTGGGCAATAAGATTATGAGCAATATTGATAGCTGACTTATTTTCACAATAGAGTTTCATGGGATATTCCCATTTGATTTTCAAATCATCCAAAATAATTTTCAACCAGAGTAGTTCACATAATCCTTGAGCAATGGCCCTAAATTTTGATTCTGTAGATGATCTTACCACCACATTTTGCATCTTGCTCCTCCATGTCACCAGATTACCACCAAGGAAAGTACAATATCCAGCTTCTATCCACTAGAGAACTTACGTAGTCTGCATCTATGTAGCCTTCTAAAGCTAGTTTCTCATTTTTCTTGAACAAGATTCCATTCCTCGAGAAAGTGTCTTTCAAGTAATGCAATACCCTCTAAGCAGCTCGAAGGTGAGATTCTCTTGGATCATGCATGAATTGGCTGATTACACTCACAGCATAGGTCAAGTGTGAGCAAGGTACATGAGTCTACCAACCACCTCTGATACATGCTTTTGTCAATAGCTGGTTCTTCCTTAGCTTCTCCTATCTTGTGATTTAGATCCATTGGACTAGAAATCGGCTTACACCCAATCTTCCCTGTTTCAACTAACAAATCAGTCACATACTTCGAGTATGCTACCTCAATACCAAGAAAGTATTTCAGTTTGCCCAATTCCTTTATTCCAAACTCCACTAATTTCTACTTTAGATCATGTTTTTCCTTTTCATCATTTCCAATTACAATGATGTCATCTACATATACTAGAAGAGTCGTCACCTTCCCTGTAGTTGAGTGCTTATTGAAGAGAGTATGGTCCCCTTGACTTTTGTTTATCCTCAAGACTTCTTCATGACTTTTGCAAATCCAATCGTTGAAAAAATAAGGAAACATGACTTTTAAACCCCTAAAAAAGGGATGACCAAGACATTTTGTGATATAAATTTTATCTTTATTGGAAGAACTGTGAAATGACAAAGACAAATTATTCGCAATCTTTTAGTGGATTCAAGGTAGTAAAGTCCGCTATATTCCTTAGCAAGTCCAATCCTCCTCCCAAGTCCTGATCCTGGAAAACACAATAAGGGGAAAAACTGACATGACAATGAAGTTCAATAGTTAAATTTTGAATGGAAACAAGGTAGGCAGACAGTTTTGGCACATGTAGGACGTTTTTAAGGATAAAGTTAGGGGTAAGGTGAACATCTCCAAAACCAACGACAGTAGCTAAAGATCCATTGGCTACTACAATTTTTCTTTTACTTGGGTTGGAAATATAAGGGTGGAAAAATTGAGAATTGTGAATCATGTGGTATATGGCACCAAAGTCTATTATCCATGAGTTATCAAAGAAACTATTTGAGGTATTTATACAAAAAGGGAGTGAGGAGATACCTGAGAGAGTTAAAGAGCACATGTCAAACGATTTATCAAGAGAACACAACAATCCTCGAAGTTTCTCAATTTCTACATTGTTGAATCAGCCTAGGATTGGGTTGTCTTCAATATGGGATTGCTCGGTCAAGCATGCATAAGGTCTATGTTGCCCCCCATGACTTCCCCATTCTTGGCTTGGTGGTTTACCAAGTAGTTTCCAACATGTCTCTTTGGTGTGGCATGGTTTCTTATAGTAGTTGCACCAAAGATGGGCTTTATTGTCTTTAACCGGAGGCAAATCACCCTTATCTTTCTCCTGCAAATCAGTTTTGGCAGCGAGGGCTAATCCAGCCACGAGTTAGGACTCAAGCATCACACTTTGTCGACTTTCTTCAACCGAAGTAGGGAGATCATCTCTTCTAGGGGCAGTATGGAGTCTTTGCCAATGATTTGGATTCGGACCTGATCAAATTCAGGATTTAAGCTAACCAAAAAATCATATACATGATCCTTTCCAATAAAATTCTTCAAAGCAGCAGCATCTGCAACACATTTCATCTCAATTACTTGGTACTAATCCAGTTCTTGTCACAGATTTTGCAAAACAGTGGCATATTAAGTGACTTTTATCTCCCAACTTAGTAGCACCTGCTTTGACTTTGAGTTCATACACTTGGGCAGCATTACAGGCTTTTGAGTAAGTGCGGATAATGCAGTCCTAAATTTCGTTAGCAGTAGTGAGAAACATACATGTATCACTGATGGATGGTTCCATGGAATCCCATAACCAAGATATAATCATTAAGTCTTCTTCATCCCATGCCTCAAAGGCTGGGATCGATCGTGGCAGGTCCCATCCTAAGGATATGACTAAGTTTCCCTTTGCTTTAAAGTAAGTACGGACAACTTGAGACCATTTCAGGCAGTTCTTCCCGTTGAGTCTATTGGAGGCCTGAATATTCTACCGATCGCCAATTTTCTAGACTGAACTGCACTCATTAGACACGATAGATTAGCTAGGATTGCTGGAAATGGTTATTTGAGAATTGATCATGATGAAGAAAGGCAAGAGCGGGAAAAAAAACGAGAATTAGCAATGAAGGCTGGAAAAAAAATGGATTAGAGATCAACGATGAAGACTGAAAGAAAAGAAGAAACCCAGGAAAAAAAGCTAGGGCTCTGATACCATGTGGAAAAATTGATTTCTCTTCTCTCCTTTTCGGAATGGGAATACACAGTATTATATACAAAATTACAATAGATAGAATAGGAAACTAAGAGAGAGAATAGTAAACTAACTTATTCATAAATATAAGATATCTTTCTAACTAAACTCCTTAAATTAAGGGATTTCCTACTCTGTACACAGCTGTTTATTTCCTACTATGTACACAATTATTTACGGACTTAAATTTATTTAAATTGTCTATATATCCCCTTAAGGTATAAGGGAATCAAAGTCCATCCTTATTATCTTAAGAAATAACGTTGTTTACTCACTTCCATTTTCCATTCCACAGTGGTAGTTTTTTAATATCAACATCTTCTACGTCATCCTCTGAAAGTTGCATTCCTTGTATTCTTTTTTACAACTCTTATCTAATCATCAAGTAGCGATTAAGCTTCTAAAGGGTCGAAAGACTATTTATTCTACATCAATGGTTGACGTCGGACAAGCTAAAATCTCCTTTAATATGATAGAGAATGGAATAACTTTGGGTCTTTTGCGACCACTATCATAAAATATCAAAATTTGACTTGTAATGAAATCAAAAGAAATTATAAAATAATTCTAAAACTTAAGGATCCTCAGGGATATTTTGTCTCTTCTTGTAATAAAAGTTGTGCTTTCATGAATTTTAAATTACTACTACTATTAATACTCTATGTTTCAGCCACAGTAGTTTCTCATCTATATTTTAAACTACAATCTTTGTAAATATCATATAAATTATTTTTAGTAATTTTTATACTCATGAGAAATCAAGAGAAGAAGAATCTTTAAATGGTAATAAAGCATTATAATACATAACTAACATTTCATTCAAATTATCTAATTTAAATACAAGATCTAAAACAAATGCAACTAAATAAATATCAAGAATATAATAAAAATATTTTACCAATTTTGACTTCATTACTAACTCACAGAAAGATCAAAATTCATCCATGATATATTTATTTAAAATTAAACTACATTACAAAAATTCATTACAACTAAATAAGAGATTAGGATAGTAAATACTAGATAATTATTTAGTTGCATCATTAAATATTTTTAAAATTTCACAAATATGACTATATATGTTCTATTGATGTGAAAATAAATACATATCAGTATTATTAGCATTTTCTCTAAAAAATAAATATAATAATTTTCTATATTGAAATGAATTTTATAATAATTTAAATGTTAAATTCCAATGTGTTTGTTCATCACATGGAATTACAAAAATCCACTCCATTATTTTATTATACTAATGTGATCACAAATAAGAAATAGCAATTTTAATTGATTTAATTTGATTTTTTAATATTTTTAATTCAACTTTCACGTATAAATTTAAAACATGACATATACATCAAATATGTAATTATAAACCACCAATAGCCATTAAGATACAATTTTAAATTCTTAAATACTTGTAGTACCTGAAAATGTTTTAGAAGTTATCTATATCTTTCTAAAATTAAGCACATCAATTGAGATATATTGCAAGCAACGTGTGTTTCATCAAACTATGCTAGTAAACGTTTTTGGATTAACTAAGAGTTGTCAATCTAGTAGCAAGTCATACCCATATATAAATGAGTTTGTCAACGGTCACTCTAAATATCAAAACATAAAGATATCTTATTATTTAATTTACTAAATTCTTCAATTGAAGAGGAGTCTTAAAACAATGGTAAAATTGCTACCATATGACTTGAATGTTACGGGTTCGAGTAGCAGAAACAACCTCTTGTAGTGCATGATAAGACTGCGTACAATAGACTCAATGTGGTCCAATTCGTTCCCGAGACCTACATTAGTGGAAGATTCGTGCACCAGGTTGCCCACTAAATTCTTCTATTAAATCTTTTATTCCTTATCTAACTAATTTTTTAATTGTACGAATGTGGTTCGGGGAATACATTTAGCAACTAGATTAAGTGATTCTTGACAAAAATACTCAAATGTGCATTTAGAACCAAAATTAAAAGAAAGATATTCAACAGACATAAATCTTGCTATTAATTCTCTTAATTTAATATAAACAAATTTAAATAACTTAGAATCGGTACCTTCATTAGTCGATGAAAATCTAACTAATTGTGTTTAAGAATGACCAAACTTAATCGGATGCTTGGTATCAACATGTCATTTCAATGATCCATAATCATCACTCGATTAAAATTTATAAAATACGTTGCAATACTTATGTTTTCTACGCATTTCTCCTTATAGAAGGGCAGACGAAAGAGTAATTTTCTCAAAATGTTTTGTGAGAAGATCTGATTTTAGAGATGGAATTTCTCGAACCGTGGAAGTTTCATTACTTTTTTACATCTCGATTGTCAAAAATGACTCTAGTTCATTGTTAATAAATTCAATATCATTGAAATTCAAATCATAATTATTATTTTCTTGCCCTTTAGACACCGAGATGAACTTCCTTTCATTTGAATTAAAGACAAAAGTAATGAAACTTATTTATAGTGTTAAAATTGAAAACAATTGAGATTTGAGGAGATTTGAGAAATGAGAGACGAAAACGGAGATATAAAAACAATGAGATAGAATAACTTATTTATAGTGTTTAGAGAATAATAGACAATCGTAGCTATAGATCGAAAACTGATCAAATAATCTAGACCGTTAAAAAAAACTCATCCAATCGTCATTAATTGACGATTTCAATATTCATAAAAAATTGTCTGGACCAGTGGTTCAAACCACTAGTTCATGATTAATTATGAGCTAGAACCTTACGGGCCAATTAAGATTTTGGCTCATCTAACTGGATCAACGAATAACTGACCCGATTAAGGTTCACAATCAAATCTAGGTTCAAACCGGCCAGGTCTACCTCCAAACATCTTCTTCATCATCATCATTCTTCTCATGATGAAACTATAGCTGGCAATCTACAACAAAACAAGATTTATCAACCAAGGGAATTTACCTCTAAACACAATCGATCAATCATTAGATTAATTCTAATTGTGGCATCAGGTGATGCAATTCTCTGGTATCAATTTTATCTGCAAAGCTCACAGGCATGCAGCAATCACTATTCACAAGCATCATGATCTATCATGTGAGGTAACCAAGATTACGGATAGCTACATTGTTCATCAATATTCACCAGTCAATTATTATTACTGTTGAATCTCTGTTTAGATCTCTCTAGCATCCAAATAATCATGTTCATAATTTAAAGCTAAAATCCTTAAATAGCTTCAGGTTTTCTGCGTTCTCTACAGTAACTATTTCAAAGAGCACAGTGCTCACGGCTGAAAAATTAAATGGATTGATGAATGTTGCTCATCTGCCATTGAAGTATAGGTTCTTGCTAAAGGTCAAGAAGCCAACCTCAAATATATTTTTTGATTTCCTAGAGTTCAACCAATCAATGTGAAAGTAATTGATACTTACCTACTTGCATTCTCTAACGTTGTCAATGATTACCACAGTTTGTCAATCCCATTCTCTTCCAAACAAACATGAATCAGAACCTAAATAAGGCACCATGTTGAGACACCAACTGAACCACATTGGATGAAGGCGATGATCTAACCACATTGCACAGCGATAGAAGATGATGATCTCAGCAAGCAAGCATCAAGGAAGTTATGGTGACCTCAACTACTGGCTAGGAACAGTGGGTGAATGACAGTTGTGCTTTTCTTCTTTCTCCTGCTCTTCTTGCCCTTCCACCATTGAATCAAGCCCCATCAATCACTGGTGTCAACCTTAGCATATGGACAAAGGTTGGTAAGAGCAAGGAACAAGTTCTAACATCGAGATTTTAAACCTTCACTTTTATTCTTGTGTCCACCATTCAGCTACTTGAAACTTTTTAAGACATACTAATACAAATAATACACCAATGACATCACCTTGTTGAAAATATGAATGCACTTACAACAAGGACTACCTGCACTAATCAAATTTTGTCTTTCACTAGTGACATTGACATCCAACAACAAAAATGTCCTAAGATGTTTATGGCCATGCAGTGTCAGAGTTTCAATCACTCTATGATCAAAACAATACATACAATACAATTTCAGTACCATAGGGTCATGTCAGTATAATTTTAATACTTATTTAATTGAATTATTAATGATAATATTATTAATTTTAATCAGTATAAGTTGTAGCTTTTAACTAATTTTTATTGCAATTTATTCTTAATAATTAATTAGATTGTGAATATATATTCTTCTATTTCTATTTGTTGGTTACTTTGATTACCTCAGTCTTTAATCTTAAAATTATACTTCTTTTGTTTCATAGTCATTTGCAATTATAATTATTTAACTTTTACAAATAGAATGTTAGAATAAGCAATAAAGTGGATATATTTTGCTTTTCAATTCAAGGCATGGTTTAAAATTTCGATCCGTATCGGAGTTTTGGCTATGACCGAAACGATACGATTTCGGTACCATATTGTACCGTACCGATATGGTTTCGATATTTTTTTTTATTAACTAAAAATAAAATATTTAAAAAATATAAAAAGTGGATCAAGTGATTTAAACTCTGAACCAAGTTTATATACGATAGTTCATTTATATTTAATTAGGTTGGTGGTACTTTTAAAAGATTAGGAATTATTTAATTCTCCTCCATTTTTTCTCCATGCACTTCTCTTCCTTTCCCCGATTTCTCTTGCTCTTTTGCTCACCCACAACCTATCACTTGCTTACCGGTGCAATGCAATGGAAGCCTAGTGCCTATCCCACTCTCTCTCCAAGGTACTCCTCTCTTTCTCCCCTCTCCCCCTTGTCTCCCTCATTCTATCTTCTCTCCCGATTTGTTTTCATCATGTAACGTTGCTTCAAAGTCAAATTCAATACCGAAGTTGTTCCATTGTGCACCCCCATTTTGATGCCTAAGTTTCACATGTTAGTTGACGTGCAAAATGGTAAATTCTGCTTTATGTCGCTTGGTATAGTTTGACATTTTAATACTTGAGTCATATATCTCTATGCGATACCTAGAGCACTTCAATAATGTAGCAATGAGAACACACTTATCGGAAGGGGAAAATAATATTATTTGAGAGATGATTCAATACAAGGGATCTCAACTCTTTTTATAGGGTGTCAATTGTACTTGACTTTATAAAAATGTATCTTGGTTACTTAATCTCTCATGCAGAATCAAACAAATATAAACAACCATCAAAACATTTTTTTTTGAAGCTACTAGTAATGAACATTGGAGTGAGCGAGAAATTGCTTTACTCAGTTTTCTCTTAAGATTAGCATGAATCTCTTGAAATCACTCAGCTAATTTAAAAGTATGGTAAGGAAGCTACTAGTAATGAAACCGATCAATTAGATGATAACCTTTAGACCTATAAACGGATCTTGAAATTTATAAGCAAATTGAGCAACTAGTACCATAGAATCCAAATACATGATTTTTCTGCTAGTAGACACTTAAGCAGATTCAATAAACTAACACGAATTTAGTTTGACTATTGTTTTGTGATGAATACAACAGAAACAAAGCCTTTATCCTACTAAGTAGGTCAGTTATATGAATTCTCCTACACTATAGAGCTCGATCTTCTACTATGTGCTTATCTATATTTAAATTATAACCTCATTTATAATTAAATAAATTTTATATTATTTTATCGTTGTTAATCAACTATTCTTTGGTCTCCCACTTTCTTGATTAATGTGTGTATTTATCATGATCTCACATCGCCTAAGTAAGGTATTATAAGGTATTTATTGATCACCTAAGTTGATGTCCCTATCATCTTATACACATTACTCGAAATTTTCCCTCAATAGGTGCAACCCAAACTATCTCTCTAATGCTCTCATGTATCTTGACTTTACTCGTATGTTCACACATCCACCTTAACATTATCTCTGCAAGTCTCATCTTTTATTTATGTACTCAATTCATAGTCCAACATTCAACTCTATAGAAGCTCTATATAACATAACAAGTTTAATCATCGTTTTGTAAATCTTCCTTTTAAACTTTAGAAGTACTTTACAATCACAAAAAACACCAATCGTTCTCCTTCATTTTAAGTACCCTACTTGTCTCATTTGTAAAATACCTCTAGCAACCCCTTTATCCTTTTAAAAAAGAATCCTAGATATTTAAAGTTTTTAATTACATATAATCATCATCTTCTATCTTAATAATTTTCTTACTCCGTTGTCTACTACTACCACACTTAAATTTAATGTATTTACTTTACTAAGCCTAAAAGTTTTTACTTCCAATGTCTCTCATCAAAATTCGAATTTCCTATTTACTCTTCACGTATCTCATCAACTAAAACAACACTATGATAACTTCTTAGATGTGTCCAATGAGTTCATCCATCAGACCATCACTAGTCTAAAAAAATATAGTCTATTTTAGACTTAGAATTGATCTTTAATGTGATCAAAATCAATCTCAAATAAACTCTCCTGCATATCTTGATAATTATGAGCTTTCTTTTGTTTATCAATCTTAGATCGACATTGATACTGAATTTTAATAGTTCTAGCTCTATGATCATCATTTTCGATTGTATATGTGTAATCTTTCTCACATGCCTAAAGCTCCGGTACTGGAATAGAAGAAACATAAGTTCTACAACCACCAAATACAACATCACTGTCATCACTTCTATGAGTACTTGCACTGCTATCGACATCACTATCATCATTTCGAACTTCTTGTCAGGCTATAATGTCAGAAGGTGATAATGTTTCATCACTGTCATCATGTTATTGCTCATCAATTGCATCAAGTAGATTTTCACTAATTCTCAATTGATCCCTTTCCTTAAAAGCGGAGTTTTAACTTTTCTTTTCTATTTAGTAAAAGTCGTAGGAGTTTTATCTTTACCTTTATACGACCTTTGGTTGAGTTTGGGGTTGGGATGTTTCAGAATGTCTGGGTCGAGATTTGAAAAATTGAAATTCTTAGTCAAAAGGTTCATCATAATTATCTTCCTCACCAACATCTCCTCTAGCTTGTATTTTTCTAATCTCTTGAGCAAGAAATTGAGATGGTCATGGTGGATCTTTAGTTTCATCAAGTAAAGGATTCTTAGCCTCAACGGTGCTCTACCAATCTATCATTGGATCAACCTCAATTTAGACAAACACAATATCAAATGGGTCTACATCACTAGACTCTTGTTTTTCATGTTCTTCTGTCATTGCTCTTAGTTGAAAACGCATATTATAATAAACGTAGATCATTTTTTCCAAGCGACAATAAGAAAGACGATTTCGTACTTTTGTATAAATGAGAGAGAAAATTGACCAATTTCTTTCGAAACCACCTGAAGATGTTGACTGTGAGACTACAATCTCTTTTAAATTTGAAGTTGATCCTCTATATTGTAACCACCACTCGGCTATAAGATAAATAAGAATAAAATTAAAATAGTATTTATATTTATTGATAATAATTAGTAATAATTTTTGCTATATTTACCTGCATTCATTTTATATATATATATATAACGCTACAAAAGAATCATTAAAAAAACTCTATGCCTCTCGAAATAATCGACTTTCATAAATAACCTCAATGACTAATTCTCTATTTTTTTTTGGTCCTGATATTATATTTCTAAGAGCTACTAATATATCTTTATTTGTGGCAAGATTGTAACGATATTGATATGTGGGATTGAGATAATAAATTAAAATAATTAAACTTATATAATTATTAATATTATGATTAAAAATTATTTATTATTAAAAAATACAACTTGTCAAATGAATATGTTTTCCCATTTGATTGTCTCATCTTGTAGTGATTATATCAATATAATATTGATACTTGGTTGATGATTTTAAACGTCTCTTGATTTTTTCTTTTGCTTTATGAATTAGACAATAAACATTACTCATTTGTGGCTTCTTGTCCATAACGACTTTACGTAGAATGGTGTGAGGGTTCTACTATTATAAGAATATCTGTAATATAATCCAAAAATCTAGCAGATATAATAATTTTTTATACCTCCCTACCTTCACTACTAGAGTATCGAGAGACTTCCCAATCTTCAGAAGTGAACATGGCCTTCAATCTGTCTTGTTTCTAAAACAACAATTTTAATAAGAGAAAGTAGATTATAAACCTAATTGCTCCTGGTCGCAGAATCTTTCCATCAATAAATTTTCTCAAGAATCTATGAACCCAATGATTATTATAAAAGAATTTTATTAACGATTGACGTTTTTTCACTACGTTCTTTACTATATCGAATTTATCGATATCTATCATCATCAAATCAATACAGTATACTACGCATAGTGTCTAAAATAATATTTGATATTTTTGCTCCAATAATTCTCTAACCCTCCTGAAGTTTGCATCATTGTCTGTTACCTACACTATATGTTCTATATTTCTCTTGAACTATGTTATCCATCAAATGATAATATAAGATGCATCATGATAATATGCAATTGTGTCAACAAATTTATGAAATATCACCTTTATATAATATAGCAGAAAATTGATAATGCTCATCCATGTAGATTCTATCTAGCTATCACACTAATGTAACCCCATATGAGTTTCAATGCTTCTTGCATAATAGATCTAAATTTTGATCTCCTCCATTTGTTCATCTAAATATGAACCAGCAATTTCATATGCAGTTGGTGGTTGAATACCAAATCTAGATTTTTGAATATTGGACATCATGCTGTGGTAATATATGTTGTTTGCTGCATTAAGAGGAATTTGATTGACATGAAAAAATTTAACAATACTTTGACCTATTGATTTCTTCTTCTCCCTTATATAGGCATCATCAATCCTAATCTGTTTATTAGTTTGGTTTAAGAATGCTAGTGGATCAATATCAACTGCACACCTTTGTCCGTAGAAGGAAAGAAACGACCAATACCACTTTGTATTCAAGTTACACGAACACTTTCACTCCTCCCCAATGTTGTTATAGTAGTTGAGTCACTTCCACTAGCACCAGCTGAGCCACTTCCACTAGCACAACTATAGCATTACTATGTTGCATATGCCGCTCATATTCATATTGAGTTCGAAAGGCACTAAGATATGCTAAAAATTCTTCATCATTTGGATCTTCACCACGACCTTCAAATTCATCATAGACTGGTTCTGTAGAGCTCCGCCTATCAAGCATTTTACGTTGTTATTGTTTAAACTTGTTTTGTTGCCATCGAATTCCTCTTTTATTGCACGACGAATTTCTTGAGAAACTTTTGAGTAATTAGAAACATCCAGATATCCACCAATAAAATGTTGTTTTAGACATGTGATCCCACCGCCACGTCCAATCATATCGCAATGCAAACATTGTCAATGCAATCATTTTTCTAATTGACGTGCATATCTCCAAGCCGAATCATAAGATTGTTATTTTGGTGTCATTACCTATATATTATAAAAAATTAATAGTAAAAAGATCAAATAATTCAAAATAAATATTCATAATTACAGCATTAATAACATTAATATTAAAAATTTATCTTGAGATAAAAGTTTAAATATTCATAAATATAGAGATTAATAAAATTACAATTTTAATTAATAAGTATGATAATTATATTATTAATTATTTATTAATTTATACAATATATATCTACATAGTTACTGTTTATATATTTTATATAATATATGATAAAATTTACTGTTTATATATTTATATATAATTTTAAAACTAAATTTATTCAAAACATCTAAATTATATATTTTAAAAATTATTTAATAGATAAAAACATATTTAAATTATTTGTTCAATTCATGAACCATTTAACAATCCTCATAAATTTTCCTAATATATCACCAATTAAATTATTTAAGTAAACATCAAATAAGAAATATAAACATTTATAAAGAAGAATTAATTAGAAACATATAAATATATAGTTACAAGATATATATTTATCATTTATATATTAATTAATTATTAATTAGAAACTATATATATATTAAATAATACATTACATATTTATATATATTTTAAATAATATATTTTATAAAAATGTATTATAACACTTATATACATATTATTTAAATATAACAGTTTTAATTAAAACTATTATATTGAATTTTTAATAAAATCCTATTCCGCCTCTTCTCTCGCGATACCGCTTCCACCTTCTGATTCCGTCGTCTCCTGCCTTCATCGCCCTCTGCTCGCAATTCCGACCGTCAACATCTCCTCTATTTAAATTGAAAATTTACTATCATACTAAATTATCCGAAGAAGAATGATCACCACCTCGCCATCACTACTGATCTCTTGTCGGTTGTCTTTGCTGATCACTCTCGCTGACTTTATCTCTGGCTAATCTCTCTCACTGATACTTCCAAGTCTTCATTGTTTATATAACTTTTTTTTCTTGATTAACCTGATCTCGTGATCGACAGAAGTAATCGATCACATGATCTTGTGATCAACAGAAGGAATTGAATTGATTCCTTCTATCGTGTGTCGCATATTGTGCCGCAATTCAACGCATGCGATGATGCATGCGAAATCCTCGCATGCATGATGTGTCGATCAAGTGTCGATGTCTGTCCTATGTCAAAACGGTAAAAATCGTGTGTATCAAGCAGTACGGCTGGGTACTTTAAACCATGATGTGTGTCACAACTAATTAAATGAGAACCAAAATTATCGCCCTCTCTCTCTTATACATTAACATCATGCCGTCAGCACCAACACCCTAGCCAAGTTTTAACACCATCTCTTACCACCAACACCCTAGCCAAGTTTTAACACCATCTCTTACCTCATTCTCAGTGAAAGTTAGCACCTTTATATTAGAGCAAGAGTTCGTCAAGTGGACAATGTAGACGACATGTATCTTTTGCGTCTCTCATAAAAGTATTAATGGCATTGTTTCATTTATTTTTATTGTGTATAAACTTTGATCTTCCAACAAAAACAAAAATAACAGGCTTTTGTTACACTAGTTGGAAACCTTTCGCTTTGATGATCCCAAACAATCTTAGTAACACAAGGACTTATGTTATCTCTAATAAAGCTTTTCTATATAAGTCCTTCAATTTTCCTATTTAATTTATTACATCCCAAGGGATTCATGCAACAGGTGTGAAAATTTAGGCAACTATCATCTAGGAATAAAGTCTATTGTGCGCACAACAATGATACTTCTTTAGGTAACTCTTTAAGGGTGCATTTGGTTCAAGTTATCATATATAACCTTGATTATGTGATTACCAAGTAATCATATAACCAAAGTTATAGGGTATAAAATATAACCTAATGTTGTTTAGTCCAACTTATTTATTTGGAGGGAATAAAACATAATCAGTTTAATATTTACAATATTTCCCTTGATTCAAATAAATTAAATTAAATTAATAATATTAATATTAATAAAATTAATGATTATAATAAATTGATAATATATCAAAAAACAAATATTATTTATTTATAATTTTTAAAATTTAAAATAAATTTATATATTTTAAATATAATAATTTATTAAAATAATTATTTTAATAAAATAATTTGTTAAATTAATAGATATAATTACGTTTGCTTAGCCCGGAAGTCATCCGTAGGCTATATAAGTGTGTGCATGTAGGTGTAACGGCAAGTCAGTTCCACCGAGCACTAGCCATTACACTTGTAGCTAAGAGTCTGAGAGTTGTAAGTTTCCATACTGTCTTCGAAAGTGTCTCAGTCCGAGATCACTAGTAGTTGACAAGGTCCTGTAAATCCTATATTTCCGCATTTGTGCTTTTGGAATCAGAGCTTGGTTTTATGGAAATGAAGGGGTAAAACCCTTAAGATTTCAGCTCCTAAGGTAAGGGCTCTGTTTTAATCTATTAAGTTCTTGTTTTCCAAAGCTGAGATAAGTCGAATAGCTTTTCATATACTCTGGACCGGCTGAAATATTGCAAAAATTATCTATTAAGTTTGTAATTCTTGGGGAAAAATGAGCCATCTTGCTTGATCGGAGTTGGGAAGACGGAGTGGGCGTTGCTAAAGGCCGCTGAGAAGCCCAGGTGGGGCGTTGAAGGCCGTGTCAGCCCAGGAGTTCCTCTAATATCCTCCTAAAGATTTGGCACTGCGTGAAGTACCCAAGGGTTGCACTCTTAATAATAGTTTAGCAGGAAATAAGCCGTAAGGAGAAAAGGGTAGCTAGTAAGACGTAATCAGCTAAGGACACGAACTTATAAGGTTAGAATAACCCGAGCCAAAGGTAAGCTGAGATCTGCTCTTTTAATCATATCTTTTGATATTTCCAGAAACCTAAGCTAGTTTATGAACAAGGACTTAGTAGAATTTGAAAAACAATTTCTTTCTTGGCGAAATTCCTGGAATAACAGGAAAGACTTAGACTACCTGAATCTCGAGTCATCTTCAAGGGAAGATTTGGCTCATAACCTCCTAGTTACATCCTACCGGGTGGATTTAGGAAACAAAGCCGTATTTGCTTTAGTTAAACAGAACTGCTTGCATACTTTGAATCTTAGGGACAAGTTGCAGGAACAAGCAGAGCAAAATTCCTCTTTCTTTCTAATTTCTGGCATAGTAAATATCATCTCTCTGTGTATTTCAGAATCAAAAGTTGCAAGCTGGAACCTAGGATCTTCCATATTAAAAGGTAGTGAGGAAGAAGAGCTTAGATCTTCATCAGAAATCTGTTGTTGTAGCTTCCTTCTTGCATTATGAATTGCCAATTCTACCTTCTGTTCTTCTTGCAATCTTAATTTCTTCAGTTGTGGCATGAATCCTTCTAGTGCTGATGGTGCCTTTTCTGTAGCCACATCTCCTCCTGGTAGAAGATATTTTTCCATACATTCTTCGACTGGCATTTCTGGTTGCTTGCCAATCCTGATCTCTTTTCTGAACTCTTTTGCACTTCTGGTTTTTCTCCTTTTTACCAGCTGGTCCAGATCTTCTGATTCTATTATATCTTCTCCTCCTTCTGGAACAGGAATGCCTTCTGGTAATGTTAATTCCAGTCCTTCCAGATTATCAGCAATTGATTCAATATTGGTTGAACCGAAACCCTGATTTCCTCGTTCAGTTTCATCTAATTCTCCAACTTCATAGACTTCCGGAGTAGCAATCCTTTCTACTATCAGCTGAGCTACCCTGTCATGATAATTGATGAAAAAGGAGTTGTTAGAGATATTAGCAATTATTATCTTGATTTCTCCGCGGAAATCCTCATCAATTACTCCCCCATTAACAAGAATACCCTGCAAAGCAGCACTTGATCTTGGAGCCAATCTGCCATATGTACCCTCTGGTAATTGTATGCAGATACCAGTTCTTACCACAGCCTGGGTACCGGGAAGTATTTCCTGATCTTCTACAGCATATAGATCATACCCCGCTGCTCCTTTTGTCTTTCTACTGGGAAGTAAAGTCATATCATGGATTCTCTTTACATAAAGTCTCAAGTATGCAGGCTCTTCCTGCAACATCATAATTTCAAAGTCCTCTGTTGCAATAGGGCAAACATCTTCTCCTTCTGAAATAGAATATATATCTGAAAGATCAGATTCATTAATTCCAACAGAAATAATATCATAGCCCTTTTCAAGATTCAAGGATTCTAGCACAGAAACCCTATGCATCAACTTTTTAGGATTTTTACATTCAGATGCATAATGTCCCTCTTCACCGCAGGCATAGCATCTACAATTCTTTTTCCTAAGGTTCAAATGTTTCTGTTTTGCTATCCTTACATGAGAGGAATGAGGTTTACCTCTATAAGAAGTAGTTTTTCTTGCCCCAAACTACTTCCCATTATTTCTATACACACCATGCACAGGTGTCTTCCCACACATATTCATTCTTTTCATCTGGCTCTGGAAATGCGCCTCCTGACACATTTCTTTTATAAAGTTTCTAGTGAAAACTATACGGCCAGGAACACCGATAGTATTTGTGGGATACTTAATCTTGAAGGCTTTCTCAATTTTGTCACCTAAAGGTCTAGGTAACTTTGTCAAGAACTCAGTGGACAACTCATCAGAGGCCCACATTCTTCCACTTTTAGAAGCAAGGTGAAAGTAATCAACTGTATATCTATGTACTGCAGTATCAGTCATCTCAATACATACCAGGGATTTAAGGGTTTTGTATGCTGCCTCTTGCTCATTTGTTGTACCCATTTGCGGATTCTCCAGGAAGAACATGATCCTAATCTGGTTGAGCACATTCTGGGTACCATTAGAACCAAGAGCCTGAGACTTCATCTGCTCATACTCATTAGTAAATTTCATTCGCCATGTGACGAATGTCTTCTTTTCTGATTCCCCAAGGAGATTTTCAATATACAACATTTTGTCTTCTGGGTTCTCAAAGGGTTTATCCGCAAGATGTAGCAAGACGGAACTCTCCCACCTATCAAATACCTTAGAATCAAAATCTTCAGGCATAACAAATATTGAACCCCTTACAGCGTTGGCTGCCGGTAGTTGATAGAACTCTGAACTGTTGTTCCACCTCCTTGTTCTTACAGTGGGTGGAATTGTTGTGTCAGCTCCCATCCATCCTGTTGATGTTCCAGCTGGTGCATATGCCGGAATATCCATTTCTGTGTCAACAGGTGGCCTATAATTACTGATAGCAGACTCATTTGTTGAGAGAACATGCTCTGCTGCTGCTGCTGCTACAATTCTTTCTGTATTCATCAGTTCAGGATAATCATCATCAAAGTTATTTACCTCAGAATGACTTTCTTCAGGTTCTGATTCAGCTTCATAGTCACTTATCTGGAGGTTAGTCATGAATTCAGAAATAATATCATCAAAGTCTGAATCTTCTTCAAAATTCTCAAAATTCGCAGAAATCTCAAAATTCGCAGAAATCCCCACCATGTCTTCTAGAAAATCATTTTCTAAAGCTGCCATAACAGGATAATCATCAGTTTGGTCACAGGAATAGTGATAATATTTACCTCCTGTTGGTCTGGCGAGTATGCATCGCTATCATCATCCCAGCCAGTTGGGTTGATAGGGAGATAGTACTCCGGAGGGTGTGAGACTAAATAATCAACATAATAATCAAAGCGCCCACTTGGTTCACCAAGTGTATCCTAAATAGGAATATGCGCCTGTTCGGGTTCATCAATGATGATTAGGTTAACCATGTGTACTTCATCGTCCTCATCATCATCCTTGTTGTAGATTGGAGCCTTACTGGATGATGCTGCCAAGTAATCACCGAAGCGCAAAGATACGCTCCCATCATAGTTAGCAGTAGTTAGCATGGATAAGGGTGTTACCGGGACTGTTACTGAAGATGGTCTTAAATTCCATAATTGAGACTGGAATTTCTTGGTAGAATATTTAGTTGCATCAATAGCTCGTACCCCCTTAGAACGGAGATATTCAGCAACTTTCTCAATCTTGAAGGCGAAGCCTACATTCGGCGTATTGGATAGCCGAGCAGTAATACTTCTTGTAATTAATAAGTTCGCCTCAGCTCCTTCCCAGGAATCATATCCTCGGGTTTTGATGGATAATTGTACATGACGGAAGAAATCCTTGACCGTCATCATGATATCAGACATTATATATACCAATTGGTTGCCTTCTGACAGATCCACTTCAAGGGCTGCAATTATGCCTCTTTCATCGGTACCCCAGCGGGTATCCTTGAACACACATAACGCCATGTTACCAGTAAAGCGTCTATGTAAGATCTGAAATCGTACCTGGAGGACTCCCAGATGGATAAACTCCAGTCTTGCTTGGCTAAGTCTATCATAGGAGTCTTCTGTGATAAAGCTCCTGTCTTGTTGTTCACCGCCAATTACCAGCATACGTTCCTCTGAACGGAACATATATACGCGGTGATGTATTGTATCCCGCCGCGTCATGTATAATACCTCTGCTGGTACAGTTCTGGCCCGTTGTTGCATGGACCTTTGTAGTTCAGTGTCAGGATTCATGAGGAGAGCTAGTGTATGCTCTCTGGGCTGCACACCAACAATCATTCGCCCAATGTTGCTTATTGATCTTCCTAATCGCTGTGCCTCATACCGAGCATGCGCCATGCGTCGGTAATCACGTATCTGGTCCTCCACAAGAGGTGTACCAGGTTCATGTGTAACTATAGTGCCTTCACTTTGATTTACAGCGGGAAGGTTCCTTCTTGAAGACATTTATCCTGTAATCTTTTTCAAGAGTTCAAAAGGATTTTGATAAACTTTTATAGTACCCTTTTGTTGCTGAAATGTTTCACCCTTCTTGGTTAGGTGCAGTCCGTCAAGCTGCCTAACTATTGAGTCAAGCTGTTCTGCTTGTTTAGGCTTTCTTTCTTCAGCTAGCTCCTTCTTTAGGGTTGCTACTTCAGCTCTTAACTGTATTACAGAATATAAAATAGAATTGAGCTGTCGTGTTATAATAGGCAGTGTTACCAGTGGTTCTGATTTCTCAGTAAATAGAACACCAGGTGTAGGCCAATCGAACTTTGTTGCCTTTATTGTCTCTTCTTCCAGGTTCATCCGAAGAGAGACTTCTTCAAATGATGGATCAGCTCTTCAAGCTTATCCACCATCTTTGCAAGCTCTTCAGTTAAGGCTGACGTTGAAGAGCTTGTTATCAAGATAAGTGAACAGCCTAAGTTCATAGACCCTTAAGATTTCAGCTCCTGAGGTAAGGGCTCTGTTTTAATCTATTAAGTTCTTGTTTTCCAAAGCTGAGATAAGTCGAATAGCTTTTCATATACTCTGGACCGGCTGAAATATTGCAAAAATTATCTATTAAGTTTGTAATTCTTGGGGAAAAATGAGCCATCTTGCTTGATCGGAGTTGGGAAGACGGAGTGGGCGTTGCTAAAGGCCGCTGAGAAGCCCAGGTGGGGCGTTGAAGGCCGTGTCAGCCCAGGAGTTCCTCTAATATCCTCCTAAAGATTTGGCACTGCGTGAAGTACCCAAGGGTTGCACTCTTAATAATAGTTTAGCAGGAAATAAGCCGTAAGGAGAAAAGGGTAGCTAGTAAGACGTAATCAGCTAAGGACACGAACTTATAAGGTTAGAATAACCCGAGCCAAAGGTAAGCTGAGATCTGCTCTTTTAATCATATCTTTTGATATTTCCAGAAACCTAAGCTAGTTTATGAATAAGGACTTAGCAGAATTTGAAAAACAATTTCTTTCTTGGCGAAATTCCTGGAATAACAGGAAAGACTTAGACTACCTGAATCTCGAGTCATCTTCAAGGGAAGATTTGGCTCATAACCTCCTAGTTACATCCTACCGGGTGGATTTAGGAAACAAAGCCGTATTTGCTTTAGTTAAACAGAACTGCTTGCATACTTTGAATCTTAGGGACAAGTTGCAGGAACAAGCAGAGCAAATTCAGAAGTTTGAGAAAATCTCAAAGATCGTTAAGGCACAAAAACAAAGCCTTGACTTGGTCTTACAAAACCAGGAGGAATTAAAAGTTGAAATTCAGTCACTGAAGGCTGAATATTTAAGAAGGAGACCGTTGTCCAAGGCTGACGTTGAAGAGCTTGTTATCAAGATAAGTGAACAGCCTAAGTTCATAGAGAAACAAACGGAAGCCTTAACAGAAGAGCTTGCAAAGAAGGTGGATAAGCTTGAAGAGCTGATCCATCATTTGAAGAAGTCTCTCTTCGGATGAACCTGGAAGAAAAAACAATAAAGGCAACAAAGTTCGATTGGCCTACACCTGGTGTTCTATTTATTGAGAAATCAGAACCACTGGTAACACTGCCTATTATAACACGACAGCTCAATTCTATTTTATATTCTGTAATACAGTTAAGAGCTGAAGTAGCAACCCTAAAGAAGGAGCTAGCTGAAGAAAGAAAGCCTAAACAAGCAGAACAGCTTGACTCAATAGTTAGGCAGCTTGACGGACTGCACCTAACCAAGAAGGGTGAAACATTTCAGCAACAAAAGGGTACTATAAAAGTTTATCAAAATCCTTTTGAACTCTTGAAAAAGATTACAGGATAAATGTCTTCAAGAAGGAACCTTCCCGCTGTAAATCAAAGTGAAGGCACTATAGTTACACATGAACCTGGTACACCTCTTGTGGAGGACCAGATACGTGATTACCGACGCATGGCGCATGCTCGGTATGAGGCACAGCGATTAGGAAGATCAATAAGCAACATTGGGCGAATGATTGTTGGTGTGCAGCCCAGAGAGCATACACTAGCTCTCCTTATGAATCCTGACACTGAACTACAAAGGTCCATGCAACAACGGGCCAGAACTGTACCAGCAGAGGTATTATACATGACGCGGCGGGATACAATACATCACCGCGTATATATGTTCCGTTCAGAGGAACGTATGCTGGTAATTGGCGGTGAACAACAAGACAGGAGCTTTATCACAGAAGACTCCTATGATAGACTTAGCCAAGCAAGACTGGAGTTTATCCATCTGGGAGTCCTCCAGGTACGATTTCAGATCTTACATAGACGCTTTACTGGTAACATGGCGTTATGTGTGTTCAAGGATACCCGCTGGGGTACCGATGAAAGAGGCATAATTGCAGCCCTTGAAGTGGATCTGTCAGAAGGCAACCAATTGGTATATATAATGTCTGATATCATGATGACGGTCAAGGATTTCTTCCGTCATGTACAATTATCCATCAAAACCCGAGGATATGATTCCTGGGAAGGAGCTGAGGCGAACTTATTAATTACAAGAAGTATTACTGCTCGGCTATCCAATACGCCGAATGTAGGCTTCGCCTTCAAGATTGAGAAAGTTGCTGAATATCTCCGTTCTAAGGGGGTACGAGCTATTGATGCAACTAAATATTCTACCAAGAAATTCCAGTCTCAATTATGGAATTTAAGACCATCTTCAGTAACAGTCCCGGTAACACCCTTATCCATGCTAACTACTGCTAACTATGATGGGAGCGTATCTTTGCGCTTCGGTGATTACTTGGCAGCATCATCCAGTAAGGCTCCAATCTACAACAAGGATGATGATGAGGACGATGAAGTACACATGGTTAACCTAATCATCATTGATGAACCCGAACAGGCGCATATTCCTATTTGGGATACACTTGGTGAACCAAGTGGGCGCTTTGATTATTATGTTGATTATTTAGTCTCACACCCTCCGGAGTACTATCTCCCTATCAACCCAACTGGCTGGGATGATGATAGCGATGCATACTCGCCAGACCAACAGGAGGTAAATATTATCACTATTCCTGATGACCAAACTGATGATTATCCTGTTATGGCAGCTTTAGAAAATGATTTTCTAGAAGACATGGTGGGGATTTCTGCGAATTTTGAGATTTCTGCGAATTTTGAGAATTTTGAAGAAGATTCAGACTTTGATGATATTATTTCTGAATTCATGACTAACCTCCAGATAAGTGACTATGAAGCTGAATCAGAACCTGAAGAAAGTCATTCTGAGGTAAATAACTTTGATGATGATTATCCTGAACTGATGAATACAGAAAGAATTGTAGCAGCAGCAGCAGCAGAGCATGTTCTCTCAACAAATGAGTCTGCTATCAGTAATTATAGGCCACCTGTTGACACAGAAATGGATATTCCGGCATATGCACCAGCTGGAACATCAACAGGATGGATGGGAGCTGACACAACAATTCCACCCACTGTAAGAACAAGGAGGTGGAACAACAGTTCAGAGTTCTATCAACTACCGGCAGCCAACGCTGTAAGGGGTTCAATATTTGTTATGCCTGAAGATTTTGATTCTAAGGTATTTGATAGGTGGGAGAGTTCCGTCTTGCTACATCTTGCGGATAAACCCTTTGAGAACCCAGAAGACAAAATGTTGTATATTGAAAATCTCCTTGGGGAATCAGAAAAGAAGACATTCGTCACATGGCGAATGAAATTTACTAATGAGTATGAGCAGATGAAGTCTCAGGCTCTTGGTTCTAATGGTACCCAGAATGTGCTCAACCAGATTAGGATCATGTTCTTCCTGGAGAATCCGCAAATGGGTACAACAAATGAGCAAGAGGCAGCATACAAAACCCTTAAATCCCTGGTATGTATTGAGATGACTGATACTGCAGTACATAGATATACAGTTGATTACTTTCACCTTGCTTCTAAAAGTGGAAGAATGTGGGCCTCTGATGAGTTGTCCACTGAGTTCTTTACAAAGTTACCTAGACCTTTAGGTGACAAAATTGAGAAAGCCTTCAAGATTAAGTATCCCACAAATACTATCGGTGTTCCTGGCCGTATAGTTTTCACTAGAAACTTTATAAAAGAAATGTGTCAGGAGGCGCATTTCCAGAGCCAGATGAAAAGAATGAATATGTGTGGGAAGACACCTGTGCATGGTGTGTATAGAAATAATGGGAAGTAGTTTGGGGCAAGAAAAACTACTTCTTATAGAGGTAAACCTCATTCCTCTCATGTAAGGATAGCAAAACAGAAACATTTGAACCTTAGGAAAAAGAATTGTAGATGCTATGCCTGCGGTGAAGAGGGACATTATGCATCTGAATGTAAAAATCCTAAAAAGTTGATGCATAGGGTTTCTGTGCTAGAATCCTTGAATCTTGAAAAGGGCTATGATATTATTTCTGTTGGAATTAATGAATCTGATCTTTCAGATATATATTCTATTTCAGAAGGAGAAGATGTTTGCCCTATTGCAACAGAGGACTTTGAAATTATGATGTTGCAGGAAGAGCCTGCATACTTGAGACTTTATGTAAAGAGAATCCATGATATGACTTTACTTCCCAGTAGAAAGACAAAAGGAGCAGCGGGGTATGATCTATATGCTGTAGAAGATCAGGAAATACTTCCCGGTACCCAGGCTGTGGTAAGAACTGGTATCTGCATACAATTACCAGAGGGTACATATGGCAGATTGGCTCCAAGATCAAGTGCTGCTTTGCAGGGTATTCTTGTTAATGGGGGAGTAATTGATGAGGATTTCCGCGGAGAAATCAAGATAATAATTGCTAATATCTCTAACAACTCCTTTTTCATCAATTATCATGACAGGGTAGCTCAGCTGATAGTAGAAAGGATTGCTACTCCGGAAGTCTATGAAGTTGGAGAATTAGATGAAACTGAACGAGGAAATCAGGGTTTCGGTTCAACCAATATTGAATCAATTGCTGATAATCTGGAAGGACTGGAATTAACATTACCAGAAGGCATTCCTGTTCCAGAAGGAGGAGAAGATATAATAGAATCAGAAGATCTGGACCAGCTGGTAAAAAGGAGAAAAACCAGAAGTGCAAAAGAGTTCAGAAAAGAGATCAGGATTGGCAAGCAACCAGAAATGCCAGTCGAAGAATGTATGGAAAAATATCTTCTACCAGGAGGAGATGTGGCTACAGAAAAGGCACCATCAGCACTAGAAGGATTCATGCCACAACTGAAGAAATTAAGATTGCAAGAAGAACAGAAGGTAGAATTGGCAATTCATAATGCAAGAAGGAAGCTACAACAACAGATTTCTGATGAAGATCTAAGCTCTTCTTCCTCACTACCTTTTAATATGGAAGATCCTAGGTTCCAGCTTGCAACTTTTGATTCTGAAATACACAGAGAGATGATATTTACTATGCCAGAAATTAGAAAGAAAGAGGAATTTGATATCCTGATGATGACAGTAGAAGAGCCAGAGGATTATTTAATTGGGATTTCGGAATGGAGACCGCAGCTTAGAATCTCAAGGAAGGAGTATTTCTGCGAGCACAGTTGGAAATATAATTTAAATGATCCAGCAATATGCAAAGATTGCAAAATGAGTGTCAATCCTGGAAACAGAATGGACTGTGAAAAGTGTCAGTTTACTCTTTGTGGATTATGCTCAGAACACTGCTTTCAGATGAAAATTCCTATAGAAAAGAGTCCCAGCAGGCCTACGCACAGAGATGAGTGGAGAAGCTTAGCCCACAGGCAATCAGAACTATTACAGAGGTTAAGCAGAAGAGAGGCTGATCTAGAAGATGAAAACAAGCGTCTGAAGGAAAGAATTCGTGAATTGGAGGAACAGCAGGTGATTGTTGTTCAAGAAACACCTTCAGAAGATGAGAAGGAGATAGAGCAACTAAGAATGGAGAATGAACTCCTAGGTATGCTCAGTAAAGACCAAGAGGTAAAAATCCAAAACTTTCTTAAAGAAGTAGAACTTTTTAGAAGTTTGGCTGAGATAGATAAAGCTGAAATTGCTTCGTTAAAGGCTCAAATTCCTTTACCAATTTTAAACTATGATGAGCTGACAGTTTCTACATTACAACCTAGAAATAATTTGCTAAATTTGAAGGTTGAGATAGAAGTTAACAGCAGAAGAATTCCTCTGAATGCTATACTAGACACGGGAGCTGCAGTTTGTGTCTGCAATATGGAGGTAATCCCTAGAGAATACAGACAACCCTCTTTAACTGATACTATGATACAGGACGTCAATAGCGCTACAAGGGTTGAGGAGGTTCTCAAGGACGGGAAAATATGAATCGGAGAACAATACTTCCGGCTACCAAGGATATATGTCATGCCCACATTAAATAAAGGACTTCACTTTATAATAGGTATGAACTTTATTCGAGCCATGGAAGGAGGTATTCGGATAGAAAAAGGAGAGGTAACATTTTACAAGCTTATTACTTCTGTTGTTACAACTCCTGAAGTACATGATATTGCATATCTTGAAGAACTGGATATGGAACTGTGTGAATATTATGACTTATGTGCTTCTGTGCCAAGGCAAGGATTAGTAAATGAAGAATTTATCAGTCCAAAGGAGATGGAGCGATTAAAGAAGTTGGGCTTCATAGGGGAGGAACCATTAAGGCACTGGGCCATGAACAAGGTAAAATGTAAAATTTTGATAAAGAATCCTGATCTAATCATTGAAGACAGGCCCCTAAAACATGTGACGCCAAAACTCAAAGAAACTATGGCTGGACATGTGAAGAAACTTCTGGATCTGAAGGTCATACGTCCATCAAACTCTAAGCACAGGACTACTGCTATTATGGTTGAGTCAGGCACGGAGATTGATCCTATTACTGGGGAAGAAAGGCGAGGCAAAGAAAGATTAGTTTTCAACTACAAACGCTTGAATGATAACACTGAAAAAGACCAGTATTCACTTCCCGGAATAAACACTATAGTGGCGAAGATAAGTTTTTCAAAAATCTACTCTAAATTTGATTTAAAGAGTGGATTCCATCAGGTCGCTATGGATGAAGAGTCAATACCGTGGACCGCGTTTTGGGCAATTGACGGTTTATATGAATGGCTTGTCATGCCATTTGGTCTTAAAAATGCACCAGCGGTTTTCCAGAGGAAAATGGATTCCTGTTTTAAAGGTATGGAAGACTTTATAGCAGTATATATTGATGATATTTTGGTCTTCTCTAATACTGCAGAGGAACACCGGGAGCATTTAAAGAAATTTATCTTGGTATGTGAGAAACATGGCCTTATTCTGAGTCCCACTAAGATGAAGATTGGGGTAAAAAGTGTGGATTTCTTGGGAGTCACTATAGGTGATTCTAAGGTAAAACTGCAACCTCACATAATACAGAAGGTTATTTCTACAGATGAGAAAACCTTGACGGCAACCCAATCTTTGAGAAGATGGTTGGGTATCTTGAATTATGCCAGGATGTATATTCCCAACTTGGGAAAAATTCTAGGGCCTCTTTATTCGAAGACATCTGGTAAGGGGGAAAGAAGAATGAATTGTCAAGATTGGAAGATAGTTAAAACAATTAAGGAGATGGTTCAAAAACTCCCAGAATTGGAAATACCACCAGCACATGCAGTAATAATTCTTGAGACGGATGGATGCATGGATGGTTGGGGGGGTATTTGTAAATGGAAGGAAAGCAAAGGAATTCCTAGAACTGCAGAGAAGATATGTGCCTATGCAAGTGGAAGATTCAATCCCATAAAGTCAACAATTGATGCGGAGGTACAAGCTGTAATTCTCTCCTTAGAAAAATTCAAAATATATTATTTGGATAAGAAGGAGTTGATCATCAGAACTGACAGTAAAGCAATAGTCCAATTCTACGAGAACAGCTCGAGCCACAAGCCTTCAAGAGTGAGATGGTTAACCCTCACTGATTATATCACTGGCACTGGAATCTCAGTGAACTTTGAACATATTGAAGGAAAGGACAACGTCCTTGCAGATGAACTTTCACGGCTCGTCCATATGATTGTTTTCAAGGAAAATGATTTAACTACAAAAGCGCTACTGAAAGCTACCTTTGAGGTTCTTGAGAAAACCACGGACAAGGCAGTCATTCGACTCACAAAATGCATGGGTAAAATTTCATATAATGTTAATTTTACTAATGAAATTCCTAGACCTATGTTGCAGTGTGCATGCTACCGCGACACAGCTCTACTGATGTCTCATACCAGTAGAAATCCAAACCGTAGCTTCTACAGATGTGCTACGAACACCTGTCATTGCTGGTTCTGGAAGGATCTAATAGATGATTACATCCAGCAGTTGCAGCATTTTGCAGCAATACAAGCAATGATTGAGGAAACACCATCAACGACGGCCGCAACATCTAATGGCGCACTAAGCAATGGGAATCATCACTTTACCACTGTTTCGGAGCACTCAGAAGATTCCATAAGCGCACTAACAGAGATGGAGATGATGGCAGCCAGCTTTGCTGATCTGGAAATCACTGACCCGGATTATTCATCTACTTTATTCCCGGGACACAATGATTGAAACAAAGGAACGTGGTGGACCCATCTTTACACTCCACTACAAAAGAATCGTCCTTAAAGTTTCTTTTCCAGCGTGACTACGCACTACTTTTTAGCGCACTTATCCAGCGCATCTATCTTTACTTGAAGAGTAAGCAATCCTTCGCTTATCTCTTACGTTTGCTTAGCCCGGAAGTCATCCGTAGGCTATATAAGTGTGTGCATGTAGGTGTAACGGCAAGTCAGTTCCACCGAGCACTAGCCATTACACTTGTAGCTAAGAGTCTGAGAGTTGTAAGTTTCCATACTGTCTTCGAAAGTGTCTCAGTCCGAGATCACTAGTAGTTGACAAGGTCCTGTAAATCCTATATTTCCGCAATTTGTGCTATGGTAATTTATTAAATTTATTTTTTAAAATTTAACATAAATTTATATATTTTTAATAAAATAATTCATTAAATTAATAAACATAATTTATTAATTTTATTTTTTAAAATTTAAAATAAATTTATATATATATTTATAAAATAATTTATTAAAATAATTATTTTAATAAAATAATTCTTCAAATTAGTAAATATAATTCATTAATTTTAATTCACTAAAATAATTAGTTTAATAAAATAATTTATTAAATTAATAAACATCATTTATTAATCATAATTTTTAAAATTTAACATAAATTTATATATATTTTAATAAAATAATTTGTTAAAATAATTATTTTAATAAAATAATTTGTTAAATTAACAAATATAATTCGTTAAATTTATTTTTTAAAATTTAAAATAAATTATCTATTTTAAATTTATAAATTTTGAAATTAAAATTTATTAAATTAATTTACTCGATTTTAATTAGATTTCACAATACATTTCAATTTGGTGTTAAAACTATCTTATTTCAGATATAAAAAGAATACATAGACAGGGTTTATATAACCAGTATAACCCTAATACCATAAGAAGAAAAGACTTATCTACCCCTGCTTCTCACAACACTCCCCCTCAAGTTGAACATATATATCAAACATGTTCAATTTGCTAAGAACAGAATTAAACATAGCTTGGGGTATAGCCTTTGTAAACATATCAGCAAGTTGGTCCTCAGATTTGACATAAGGCAAACATAGCTCTCTGGAATCAAGTCTCTCCCGAATAAAGTGGCGATCAATCTCAATATGTTTAGTCCGGTCATGTTGTACTGGATTATTTGCAATATTGATTGCAGCCTGGTTGTCACAATATAACCTGAGGGGTAATTCTGCTTTTAATCCCATGTCTTCCAACAAAAAACACAACCACAACATTTCTGCAAGACCATGTGTCATGGCTCGATATTCTGCTTCAGCACTAGATCGTGCACAAACATTTTGTTTCTTACTTCTCCAAGTTACCAGGTTTCCTCCCAAAAAAGTGCAATAGCCAGAAGTGGATCTTCTATCATCTCGAGAACCAGCCCAATCTGCATCAGAATAACATTCCACTTTCAGATTACCACCTCCTTTGAACAATAAGCCTTTTCCAGGACATGACTTCAAGTACCTTAAAATCCTGTCAACAGCCTTCATATGGACAGTTTTAGGAGCATGCATGTACTGACTCACCACACTAACAGCATAGGTGATGTCAGGCCTAGTCATAGACAAATATAGTAATTTTCCAACCAACCTTTGATACGTTTCCTTTTCCAGACTTGCAAGATCTTCCCCATTAGAACTAGTAAGATCATGATTTACTTCTATAGGAGTAGATGCTGGTCGACAACCCAACTTCCCTGTCTCCTTGAGTAAATCCAACACATACTTTCTCTGACATATATAAATTCCTTCTTGAGACCGAGCAACTTCAATACCAAGGAAGTACCTCAATAGTCCAAGATCTTTAATTTCAAATTCTGATGTTAACTTGGATTTAAGAGTCTGAATTTCAACTTCGTCATCACCTGTAACTATCATATCATCAACATAAACCAAGAGAATGGTAGTTCTGCCCTCTTTCTTTTTAACAAAAAGTGTATGATCAGCATTTCCTTGTTTAAAGCCAAACAATATCATGACTTTACAAAACCTATCAAACCATGCTCTGGGAGATTGTTTAAGTCCATACAAAGCTTTTCTTAGCCTGCAAACTTTTCCTTTTGTTTCGATTCCAGGAGGTGGCAACATGTAGACTTCTTCATGAAGATCACCATTCAAAAAGGCATTTTTAACATCTAGCTGAAATAGAGGCCAATCATATTGAGCAGCAAGAGAAAGAATTACTCTGACCGAATTCAGTTTTGCAACTGGAGCAAAAGTCTCCAAGTAATCCACCCCATATGTTTGAGTGAATCCCTTGGCAACAAGTCTGGCTTTATATCTGACAACTTCACCCTCTGAATTATGCTTGATAGCATAGACCCATTTAGAACCAACCAAGTTCTTCCCCTTTGGAGGATCAACTAATTCCCAAGTATCATTCCTGTTAAGAGCCTCTATTTCTTCATTCATTGCTTCCAGCCACCTAGCATCCTTTACAGCTTCATAATAAGAAGAAGGTATAGCATGGTTTGATAACTGTGAAACAAAGGCATGATATGAAGAAGACAAACGAGAGTAAGAAACGTGATTAGAGATAGGATGTTGAGTACATGACCTGACCCCCTTCCTAACAGCAACAGGAAGGTTCAACTCATTCATATTTAATGACTGCTCCAAGGAATCAGGAGCCAGAGCATCTGATTCGGCTAGCCGGTCAGTAGTAGGTCCTTGCTTGTGTCTTCGTCGCTTGTAAGTGATAATTTCTTGTGAAGACTGCGAGCCCAGTGATGGAACATCATTTCTATTTTCCATGGCATCCAGTGGAATAGGAGATGGGACCACTTGAGGTACATAAGGAGACACAGAAGAGGTAATATTCTCCCCCTGAGGATGAGGCTGAAGAGAATAATAAGACTCGGACTCAAAAAAGGTAACATCCTTCAAGACATATCTCGTCCTAGTAATAGGATCAAAGCACTTGTAGCCTTTCTGGCAAGTGGAATATCCTAGAAAAACTCCCCGTATAGAACGAGGATCAAGTTTTGAGGACTTGGGACCAAGAACATGAATAAAGCAGAGAGAACCAAAAACTCGAGGTGTAAGGGAGAACAACGTGGTGCCTGGACGAAGAATAGTGAGAGGACACCGATACCCGAGACCTTTGGATGGCAATCTATTGATGATATAGGCAGCGGCAAGGACAGCATCAGCCCAGAAATATTTGGGTAAGTGACGTTGAAATAATAGTGCACGGGTTGTTTCAAGGATATGACGATTCTTTCTTTCAGCCACTCCATTCTGTTGTGGTGTGTAGGGACAGGATGACTCATGAAGAATTCCTGAATCCTCAAGGAAAGTATTTAGAGACTGAGCAAAGTACTCACGAGCATTATCAGAACGTAAAGTCTTTACTTTTGTATGAAATTGAGTTTCTACCATTCGACAAAAAGTTTGAATGAGTCGAGGAACTTCTTCCCTGCTTTTCATCAAATAAAGTCATGTACAGTGGGTGTAATCATCAATAAAAGAGAGAAAGTATCGATAGCCATCCAAAGAAGTCACAGGAGAGGGCCCCCACACATCAGAATGAACAAGATCAAATGGAGAAGAACTTTTATTTATGGACTCAGAAAATTGAGTTCTACAATGTTTTGATAACTGACAGACTTCACACTGAAGTGACTCAAAAGAAACGGACGAGAAAAGACTAGGAAATAAGACTTTCAAAGACCTAAAGGATAAATGTCCCAACCGTGAATGCCATAAGAGGATTTCTTGATGTTTATTCTCCAAACACTGTGCTGTAGACTTCAGAGCAGAGGCTGTTCCAAGCTGATAGTAATAAAGACCTCCTACTTCACGGCCAGTCCCAATCATTTGCTTGGTCTCGAGATCCTGGAAGACACAATGATCAGGAAAAAAGGTTACTGAGCAATGAAGTTGTTTTGTAATGCTGCTAACAGAAAGTAAATTAAGAGAAATAGAAGGAACATGAAGAGCAGAGGATAGGATAAAATGATCTGCCAGTTGTATGGAACCTTTGCCAGCAACAGTGGCTTTGGTTCCATTTGCAATGGTCACTTTATCTTGCCCAGAGGACAAAGAGTAGGAAATAAAAGAGTTAGCAACGTTTGTCATATGATCTGTAGCTCCTGAGTCAATGACCCAGGGGCTGTAAGAGCTTGAACCAGCAACACTCAATCCCAAGCCACGGATACCTGTATGCGCTTGAGATGGAGGGGTAGAGGCAGAAGATGAAGCCTGAAGCCGCGAGAGAAGATGCTGAAGGTTAGCAATGTCAGTAGAGGACAACCCAACAGAAGAAGACACAGAGGAACCAGCAGTCTCCCCCTCCACTAATTTCTTAACAGCAACATTTCCACGACTAGGGGTCTTCTTGTCACCATGTTTGAATTTATCAGGTTTCTTCTCCGGATATTTCTCCCAACAAAAATCTGAATCATGATTAGTCCTCTTGCAGTGCCGACAAAATTTATCACCTCTTCCTTTAGTTCCCCCAGGCTTGAACTTGTTTGTAGAACTGACAAGAGCAGAAGTATCCCCAATTGGAGTGCTGGTAGCAGAAATCCCCTTGTTGCTCATGGTTCTTTTCCTGCCCTCCTCACTGAGAACTTTGTAATAAACTTGTTCCAGAGAGGGAGTAGGATCAAGACTAAGAATTTGTCCTTTTAAACTCTCAAACTCTGCATTAAGCCCATCTAGAAATTTAATAATTCTGTCCTTCTCCAGAAGCTTTAAATATCTCTGGTGATCATCCGTGGAAATCCAATTCTCCATCCTGTAATAGTCAAACTCATCCCACAGCCCCTTCAGAACAGCAAAATAATTTGTGACAGACATAGAGCCTTGATCAAGTTTAAAAATTTGACTACTTAGCTGATAAGTACGCAGCATGTCATGCTTGCGTCCGTACATTTGCTCCAGTGTCTTCCACATGTCAAAAGTGGTTTTGTTATGAAGAATAACTTGTTTGATGCCAGAACTGACGGAATTAAGTATCCAAGTCATCAGTTGAATATTGTCACGCCTCCAAATACGAAAGTTTGGGTCTTTTTCATCTGGTTTCACTTTAGTACCATGAAGGACATCAAGTTTATCATGGCCTTCAATATAAAGTTCAACAGCAACTGCCCAAGATGCATAGTTTGTCTCTGTCAACTTCTCTGAGGTTATCTGAAGACCGGATCCTCCATTTCCTGACATTGTGAAAAAAGGTTGTACCTGTCCAGAAGAAGTCATAGGTTGTACCGGATCTACAGAAATACCAGAAGTTTCACCAGAGGTGTCTGCCATAAAACAAGATTGTGGTGTCAAGGTAGCAAGGAGGCTAGGGCTTAAAGTCACCGAAACGGATGACGACGAGAGGCCGCAGCGTGGAACAAAGAAGCGCCGAGCTCCCTAATGATCTGCCGCAACAGAAGACCAGACGCTACGGCCGAGTTTGCGACCGATTTTGCGTCCTGGTGGCTGTGTGAAGACGCTGGCAGTGGCAGCAGAAGCAAGGCAGTAAAGGAGGTTGCGACGTCTGCGGCGGGAAGTGGAGAAGGGCACGCGATGGGTGTTCTCCGGTGCTGCAGAGGCGGAGCTACGAGGACGAGAAGCTGCAGTTGGGAAGGGGAAGCAGGAGCAGGGTGGCGGAGCCCTTCTGAGAAGCAGGAAAGCGAGAAGCTGCTGCAGCGAGGAGGTGAGCCGCAAAGCAGGAGGCAAGGTGGAGCAGAAGATCGGGTTGCCGAAAGGATGGAAAACTGTCTTATTCAAAAAAAGGAATACATAGACAGGGTTTATATAACCAGTATAACCCTAATACCATAAGGAGAAAAGACTTATCTACCCCTGCTACTCACAACAAGAACCAAGGAGAATGTAATTTTATATTTAGGAAAGTGCTTAGGCTCTATAGACCATAGTTTAAAATTTTGAGTTGTGTCAAAGTTTCGATTTATGATTGATTGAAACAATACGATTTGGGTATTATGTCATGTCAATACGGTTTGAATACTTTTTTAATATAAAATATAAAAACATGCCCAGAGCACAAAGCCCTTGCCAATGCAGAATCCCGAGGACGAGTCTACCCGTATTGGATCTATTGTATGCAACCTTATCTTACATTTTACAAAAGGTTATTTCCACTATTCAAACCTATGATCTCAAATTCACATGGCACTAATTTTACTGTTACGCAAAAGCTCCCCTTCTTTATAAATATAAAATATATTAATTAAAAAATATTATTATAATAGTTAATTATTATAAATACTACTATTAGGTTAAATTAATATTTTAAAAATTAGGATCGAGTAAAAATTAATTTAGGATTAACTAAAGTCTAGACATCATGATTAGGATCAATTAGGTATAAATTAAATTAAATTTATTTTATTTTAATTTAAGGAGGAAAGAAATAAGAAAAAAATTAATACAAAGAATTTTGCTTCCATGTGTTTAAAGAGACAAGGAATAAAAAAAAGAAATTAAAATACGGAAGGAGAAAGTGTTAAGAGCGGAAAAAATTAATCATTAAAAAATAAAAATAAAGAAAAAAATTTTAAAAAAAATCAACAGCTTCGTGCAGCCTCGCGTGAGGCCTCTGTGCGGCCACAAGGTCTCGTGCGGGGCCTAGTGCGACTGTGGGGTCTCACACGGGGCCTCACGCGATCGTGCTGGTGTCAATATCATGTCGATCGGCAAGCAGAATAATAAATTCCACTCATGCCGACTGATACGGCACGAGATTTTAAACTATGTTATAGACAATATAGAGGCATTTCAATGCCATGTGATTCCTATACATTTTGGTTCAAGTTAAGATTAAAGTTAGATCTCTCTAACTTCTCCATTGGATGATAATTCTAGAACGAATCGAGTTGACAAGTTTTCCTAATTGAAATGTTATATAGGAAGGTGCAATTCTAGAGAAAAGGGTAGGTTCAAGTTCCTTAAGAGACTTTTTTTAGTGAGTTAGGAAAAAACCAATCTCTACATTTTGGGCCTAAGTGAATAAGTGCAAGCTCTAAGACTTTCACTAGCCGCATTGCATATATAGAGTTTCTTGGCACTCCAATATACTTAAGATGATTATTTTAAATTTATCCACTTATTGTACAATTGATATCTATGTCAGCATATTAATTAGTCTTCCTCTTGTTTCATTTCATTTTGAGGTTCTAGTTTACGTTGATCTTGATAAGCCTACATGTTCTGCCAAATTTTCTTAGTAACTTTAATGAGCTTTATTTTAGCAAATTAAGTTTGTTCAGTTCAATGAGGGCTATGTCATACCAATCAAAATAATCCTTAATATAGACGAGTCAAAGAATGCATTTAGGTCTACCTTACACCAAAATGGGCATCCACCTTAACATGTCTAGTATCTCTCTTTCATCTTACTTGACATGGTGTCTATAGTTGTGTTTTGAAAAATAGTCATCCTTACCGCCACTTATAGGTCAAGGATCACAATGTAAATTGTGTGGATGTATGCTTTTGAAATAATATTTCAGAAAAAAAAAATCAAAATTCATATCACCTATTTTTCTAATAGTTTGTTTAAAAAAAAATTCTAAGTTGTTTACTTGAGTCCTTAGGATTTTAAGCTTGTATTCCAAGTCATTATATCTTGTTTTAAAAATCTCATTTCCTATTATCTATATCTCTCAAGATTTATAAATTTTATAACACTATGAAACCAAGAGTAACTCCGCCCATGACAAATAACCCATCATGACTGGTCCCAAGCCCGGATAAAGAAGGAGGGTTGCGTTAGGTTGTCAGCCAGCATCGAATTAAGGCAAATGTTCAAATATGAAACCAAGAGTACACCTAAAAGGCTATGAAGATTTTTTTCCAAGGATAAATTATCCTACAAAGCCATTGTAAGATAAGAAAATAAAAGCCAAAAAGACTTTTTTAGTGAGGAACAAATTATCATTTTATAAGAAAGACTAGGGGTAAATGCAGAAAATTTGATAACCAATTAATTAAACAAAAGTAATTTTCAAACAAAAAATAAATTTATTGGGGTAACATAAGCTTATTCTGTTGTAGAAGTTGGTCGCGCAAGTGTCTTAATGACAGGAAATGATGTCTTCCTCAAACGTGTCAAAATCTCCATGTTATAATTTTACAGAGTGGGTGGATCAATCTATAAAATATCTAAATTTAGATATGAGAAGCATGTTTAGAAATTGACCATTAGGCACATGGGTAGCCGAAGGAGAAAGGCAGGGTACAGTGAGGCTTCCTCTAGCCATCATTGTTGAAGGAGGCAATGGCCAAATCTAAAGAGAATACAAGGACTCTGATGGATTCAAACGAACTGAAGTGGCATTGGCAGCAGGAATGGTGGCTAGGGATCTTGGAGACAGTGGTACTCTATAGCACAAGGGCAAGGAGAGAAGAGAGGAAGCTCGGTCTTGATATAATGCTCTATATTAATGCTAGGATGACCATAGCATGTGTCAACTACCATGATGCAATAGTGGAAGGAAGCGAGGAGTGTTAGAGGGTGCTTTTGGCATCCTCTACAGAAGACAAAATTAGTGAGGCACAAGAACACGTTCCTTGGGCTGCGATCTCTGAGGTGGAGGACAGTGGAGCACTATTAGAGCCTGAGGCAAAGATCTTCGGCTTATATGGGCAAAAGGTTCTTGAGGCTCAAGCATTGGACTAGTGGTGTTTAAGTCATGATAGAGAAGCAATGAAATTGCTCACTAAGTAAATCATTGAAGGATATAGTTGCATGGTCGGATGGGACACAGGAGTTCATGAGTAGGGAGAAGCAAAAGATGCCAAATCACGAGTATCAAGAACTCATATCAACGAGATTGAAGTCAGAAATTTTGGCTCTAATACCAATTGATATAGACAAAAAACAACTAAATTTGCCAAAAGGGAAAATTATTTAAAAAAAAAAGATGATTTGATACAAGCAATCCTAAGCTCTTCCATAGGTCCAGCAATGAGATCTTTTATAGTTCTCTGCAAAATTATGGCTTGGTTACCTAAATGCTATACAAACTTCCAAATAAAGCTAAACAATTATTTTTAAAATAAAATAACAAAATTAAAATTCTAAGCATGTAGTTAAGCCAATAAAGAAGATACAAAGTTTAAGTGTGTCAAAGAATCTTCCATTTGCTCAAATGTTCAGTAAAATTATTTTTATAACTGTCCCTGCTGATCTACCACTATTTACCAACAATTGCTAAGAAAGATTTAGAGCTAAGAAAAAATCATGGAGGAAGCCATGGAAGTCATCCAAGTGCAACCTTTGCAATTGTTTAAAGCGAGAAATAGCTATTTTTTTTGGGGAAAAAATCCCTTTGTGCCCACTAAGACAGAAAAATAAGGAATTGCTTGAGATAACCATTAGTTTTTTATTCTTTCGAAAGAGTATACCATCTTTTACAACTTGACTACACAGTTTGAAGGCCCATTTCTTCCTTAGTTCAGTTTGGACCTTCTACTAAATTATAACACAATCATCTACTACAACTTCATGAGTCCACAAACTAGATGACTTCTCACAAGTAGACAACTTGTCCACCGACATTAATATCAAATCTCAATCTCCTTCTAGCGTCATCTAGTAGAGATCAAGAATGTCACTCATATTTTTATCATTGCAAATTCTTGTCCAACCCATGTTTTCATACAATCATATTTCCATAAGTAAACTAAGCAAATATTGCACATGCTCTATGTTAGTGCAATCATGACCTAAGTGGTCATCTTCGACCATCTTGTTTTGATATATTTGGTAAAGGGTTTGAGTTGGGTCTACATGTGTCTTTGATGTGTTTTGGAGAGCTCGTGACTATGCTGAGGTTGAGGATCTTGATGATGACATGACGCGCCAAGTCGACACGCATAGTGGCTTGGAGGTCTGTAGAAATTGAAGGTTGCATGAGGCAACTGAGGGACCGTTGGACAAGAAATATTGAGGTGGTGTTGAAGCAACTCATAGAGCATCACTTAGCATGGCCAAGTTGGCAACTCAGTGGTTCGAATTCCGTAGAAATCATAGAAGGATGAAATGGGCATCTGAGAGACCGCAAGACAAGGACCATCGAGGTTGCAATGTTGACAAAAGCCAAAAAAAGGCATACTATGTATGTGAAGTGTGAAGGATCGGACGAGGAGCAAGTCATTGGTTCACTGCATCCGAGAGACAAAGAGCATTGAGGTTGCAATGTTGACGAAAGCCAAAAGAAGGTGAACTATGTAGATGCAGCATGAAGAATGGGAAAAGGCACGAGGCGTTGGCTCAATGCATTCATAGAGGTAAGTAACTTAGCAAGAGACAACCTCAATGGCGAAGTCGAGTTGCATATAGTAACTCTTAAGTAAGTTGTTGTAGTCAAGTGACTTATATTTCGGGATTCATTTAGACTCTTACTTAGGCGTAAGACTAGTCAAGGTTTGACTTCAATCGACTAATAAGCTTAGTCGGCTAGGAAGTTGAGTGGCTTGATTTATTGAGAATGGCTCTATTTAATATCTGATTGGGCTCAGTTGACTAGGTAGTCATCCAATGTGTTGTATTCGACTGGTCAGTTGATTAATTTACAACTCGAATTTAAAAAAAGATCATTTAAAGAGAACATATAAAGTATTTGATTGATGGTGTGCTGAGTCAGCTAGATTGCCAATGAGTTGACTAGATTCACCTGCTGCCTGGACACTTAAATGTGTTGACCGGCATTAATGCAGAACAGTTATTGGAGCTTATCCATGGCCATTTGAAGGGCTATAAAAGGAGAGGAAGAGTTCAATAGACAAAAACAAGCTGATAGGACCTGAAGTTGTCAATGGCTAGGAAGGTAGTAGCTTCTTAAATCCCTTGAATTGTCAATGGAGCACCCGAAGTCAGTAGCTATCTATAATGAGCCACTCAATATTAAGCATCTAACTCACCTAAATCATGATAAAGCTGACATTAAAGCATTAAGCTAAGATACTTTAAGATCACAAGTCAAGCTCACTCTTGCTCTGTGCTCAAAGGATGCAATGCAAACAAGTCCAAGTTGAGAATTGTTTAAATACCTCATAGCTAAGTTCTTATGTTAATTTTTCTCCACTTGAACATGAAATAGTGTGCTGCCTCAGGATTTTGATAAGTTCTGGAGCCAAAATTAACTTAAACAGGTCAAAGGGTTAACAACTAAACTAAGTCAGGCTTTTACTGTTTAGACCAGCTTTATTACTCGTCCAGACCTCAAGTTGTCTCTCTATCAAGTACCAAACCACTGAAAATCATAGTTGGAAGCTGTTTAAAATGTCCCTATAAAAATTGTTAAAATCGGTTGACAGCTAACAGGCAGTAGACTGCCTCTTAATCAGTTGACGGCAAGTTAACAGACGCTTCAGTTGGTCTGGATCAATTTGCAACAACTACTCTGTATCGTTAACATTGGCTTCCTAAGAGGCTATTTTTCTATATTTTTAGTCATTGTAATTTGAATCCGTCCATAACCTTAATTAAGGCACTTTGTGTAATCCTCAATAAATTTCCAAATAGAACTAAAGCATCATCATCATCATGATCATGAAGCCATATTTGTCCCAAGTATTTGGGATTGTCTTCATGCATCTTATCCCTCCATTGAACTCTACGATGGTTATAATATCCATATCAATTAAATTATTTTTATTATATTCAAGAATTTTTTTTGGTCTCTATCCCTAAAGACCTTTTTCACTCTTGTGTATTCAACTCTTCTAATTATAAAAGCTATTTGAAGCTATTTGTTGTCTTTATATATGGTCAAAATCATCACCTATTTTCTCTCATTATCATTTATTAGAGCTACACCTAGTTAATTTCAAATATTAATGTTTTTTACCTTAATTAGATCCAGACATCCATCATAGCATTTTCATTATCCTATATTAACTTTTTGTATAATCATCTATACTGCGTTAATTTTTCGCATATGTTGCTTCCAAATTGTCTAACACTCGTTCATAAAGTTTGGTAGATAAATTCACAATCTATAAAACTTTCCCACCTTAAAAGACACTTGGCATTCACATAAGACTCCAGAAGCTCCCCACCATTCCAACCACCCATTCGTAAACAATTAACGGTATATTTATCAAGAAAACTTAAACTATATTGATTAGTAGCTTCATCCTTTTTGAGCATTACCAGCCACATAAGTGAAAAATTATCCCTCATTTGATAAGTTAAGAATTACTATAACCAAAAATATGCTTAAAAGAAACAGTGTTTCACATAATTTTAAAATACATAGAAAAATACCAACCGTTCCTTTCAGAATCTTCTGGCTACAATGTCTGCATGTAGCACGAGAAGTTTGGGAAACTTCAATGGAACAATCATTATCAGCAATTGTAGTTGCAACTGTAGTGTCAACTGTACTACCACATGAGTCTCCAACCTGAACAAAACTCTTTATCCTGTTTTGATCATCCCAACGTAATGAGTCTATGCCTTCAACATCATCGAGGCTGGCAATGAAGAAAGCAATAGTGAACACTAAAGGTAGCAAGAGAGACATCAAAAAATGACGAGAAACTCATATGTTGCCAAGATTCTACAAAACAATGATTTAACAAGATGTGAAACAATATTGCCAATAAATTCAACAATAAGAAGCATACGATTTTATCTGGTTTTTTTTCTTGAAGATGCAACCAGCATGATTCCACATCTGCAGAGGCAAACATAATTATTTAAAGGATATTGACATAATGTGTAAACTTTCTCCATATATGAAAGAAGCATATCTTATGAATCAATTGCATCACCACCAAAGACATTCTAAATTTGATCAATTACGAACACAAATCACTTGATATAGCCACTCATTTAGCACAATCATATGTATAGTTGTTGAACTACCAGAACCAATAAACAATAAATTTTACTCAAGCAATAGTTGGAAATGCTAGAACAGAATATAAAATAAATTTTACCAATAGCCATCAGTTAAGACCTCAAAAGATTGACTGTAAAAGAACAGGAAATAAGTTAGGAACTGAGCTATGGGCATGATCATAACAAATAAATTCTCTAGAGTGACAACCAAAGCAATTAAAGATGGGTAAGAAGACTTTACTCAACATAGTTGAAAAGGGTAAGAAGACATAAACCCTAAATTTCATCACGGGCCAATGGTTAAGATCCACAAGAAGACGTTGCACACAATTTGATAGAAAGATAAGAACCACATAATTTAGCCTAAATTGTAGGGAAGTGTCAGCAGTCGTCCTATGGGACTCATATATTTTTTTAAAAAACCATTTCTTAAGCATAAACTATATTTTCTAAATTTAATGAATGTAGTAGATAGAAGAAATGGAGAAAAAATAACAGAAATTCATCTCAGTGATATATTGAAGTGCAGCTGTGTATCGATTCTGGTTTTCTCAAAGTTTTAGGTATCTCAAGCACATCAGTTCAATATATTATCAACTATCAGCTGCCAATCCGAAACCCACTAAATTCTCTTCAGAGTATATTCATGTCTGGAAACATCTTGATTAAGAAAAGCTGCACAAAAGAATGAACTATAATAATGTGCTACAAGTCAAAGTAACTCATATGATCTCGCAATAAAAAGACTGAAAGATAGGATATTGATGGCTTCACATATGAAAATTGTAAAGATACTATTTTAGATTTGACAATCAAAAACACATTTTCCCCAATATGGAAAAGCAAGAGAAGAGCAAACAAGGGTTAGCAAGAAATTCATCTCTACGTGGCAGAAATTCGTAAGGCTGGTCTCTCTTGTGCTGCAAGATGGGGAGAGGGAGAGAAAAAGGATGAAGCAGAAAGGGAGGAGAAAGTAGGGGTTCGATCTTACGGGCATGAATCCGTCGAACTGGGTGGCAGTGACCATCTTGCCAAGGCGTAGTTGTTCCTTAGCAATGGGGGACTTGCAGGTCTTGCACGAAGACCGTCCGGACTTGGCATATTCGGCTTTCCATGGCTTCGGAGGATTTGCCATTGCTGGCGAGACGACCGAGGAACTCTTCCCCGACCTAGAAACAAACGGGAACGGCTTGAGGGTTTATGGACTCAGGTCATTTTAAAAGTAAGTAAATATTCAAATAAGCCCCAAAGTTTTCTTTCTTAGTTTTTGCTAAAACCTCAAAAATTTCATGATCATCAAGATATCATTGAGATTAGACCGAACTAGAATTCGAAATTGATGATTCAAATTAATTAATTTGATGAATTTCATTTTCAAGGATGGTTATAACTCACTATTTAGAATCATTTACAGAATCAAAGTTCATGAATTCATTTATCTTTTCTTCTTCTACAACTCTACTCTATCGTAATCAACTCAACTATGTCTCAAAAATATTAATAATACATATCTTCCAAACATAAAACCCATCACACGATTTAAAATCATTTACAAAATCAAATTTCATGAAATTTGTTTATCTTTTATCATTATTGTCTTAAGGAATAACCTTTTACTTATTTTAAATTTTTACTCTTATAATATTAATTTCTTTAGTATTAAACTTTTCTAAAGTTATATTCCTTATATCCTTTTTGAAATTTTTATTTAATCATCAAATAATACTTATGTTTTGAGTTAAGAGATAAAATAAATTTTTTTATATACTATATTATCTCAAAAATTAAATGTCTATTTTACATTAATAATTAACTCAATAAGTTAAAATTTTGGAATAATTTTGAGTCTTTTATGATTATCATTGTAAAAATATGAAGTAAAATATCAAAATTAATTTCATTATTTATTTTACTAAAATTTAAAATATATATAATAATTCTTAAATTTTTATATGAAACCTCAAAATCTTCATAAATATTTTATTTATATTTATAAAAATTATAAGGGACAATAAAGCATAACAGCTTTTGAATACAATCCAATGTGAATGTGAGGATACTATGGATATATAGTCATACCTAACCCCATCAAGGATATCAGCGTTCATGGTGAGTTGGTCATTGCAGCAAAAAGTAGAATTTGATATCTCAGCGGTCCCACACGATCGATCTTACGATCATCTGTAAGGAGGTAATTTGAAAAACTGTAGTTCGCCACTACAAGGGAGGATATTGCCTCGACTTCGTCGAAATTCGACTCTTATTCACTACAGTAAATCTATCTTGCAATAACCAACTCAATCATATTCCGAAGGTTATGATGAGCTGGTCATGCTATTAGACATAATCGAGTTGATCATATGATAAAAATGTTACAGTAAATAAAAATTGAATTTGGCAAAACCGTGTGAGTGTAACCTCTCGCCGCGTAGAGACCTGTTCCAATTTCTTAATTTACCTCTTCACTATGGAGCCAATTGTGTGAAACGTCTGCATCAACATATGATTTTTTTTTATCGTAGTTCATGATGAGCTGGTGGATAAGCACCATAGATTTACGGACTACGCTCTCTAGCGTACTTGGCCTCTATCTCAGCCCGGCCCTTGATGCAACTAAGAATGCTCCGTTCACCATCACGTCCCCCTCCGTCCTCCAATTCCACCCACTCCAATCCTGGTCCTTCGTGTCTACCCACTTCACACATGCATGCCCATCTATCCTTCAAAGAAGAGATCTACTTAATTTTGTAAAAACTCGCCTCTCTAGCATTAGGATTGGTGGGGCGATGTAGCGGTTTCCCGGGCTATTAATGGTGGGGTTGGCGCTACTGCCGATGGCGTACATCTCCCATGAGGTGAAGTCGTTGTTGACCACGTTGAAATAGCCTTGACAGTAGCGCGGCATGCGCTGCACGAGTTCCTCCCTGAAGCAGTTGAACGTGATGGTCACTTGCATCCCCGTGTCCAGCAAGTAGTCATCATTGTGGCGTAGCAGCATAACGTCATTGTGGTGCGAGAAGTGAATATTGGAGATGGTGATGGCCGTGAAGCCCATGATGGTGTCGATAAGGTCGTCGGCATAGTGAAAGAGCGCAGTAGTCCACCCAGATCTTGTGCCCGCCATAGATGGAGATGTCATCATCGTCGTAGTGCGTTTGCCAACCGTAGTGCATCGGAGATTGTGAATACCTTGAGGCATGTGTTTGGGAAATCGTGTCCTATGTGATTGGGTTTGACCTTGAGTTTTGATATTTGTGTAAAGGGTTTAAATTAAGCCTTATGTTATGTTTTGATATATGCATTTAAGTTGAGTAGGAACTTAGTGGGACACATATGAAGCTTGGAGATCTCATGACTTGACAAGGCCAAGAAATGTTTATGACCACCTGGTGCAACCAAGGCAACATGGTTATTGGCTTGTAAGCCCATTGAATATTAAAGGAGGTTGTATGAGACAATTGAGGAATCAAAAGATGAGAATCACTAACGTCGTATTGGATTAACTCGTGGAGCATAACATAGCGTGACCAAGTTGGCAACTTGGTGGTTTAAGATTCAATGGAGCTTGGAGAAGAATGATATGAAACATTTAAGGGAATGCAAGATGAAGAACATTGAGGTGCAACATTGATGATAGTTGGAGAGAAGGTGAATCACGCATGTGAAGTGTAAGGGATGACATGTGAAGTGAGTCATGTAGGGAATCCTATGCAATAAACGATAAATCACAGCGAAAAAAGGATCCCTTGAGCGATCCATGCGAAAGAAAAATATACAAGTTTATATCTACATAATCCTATATAATAGGGTATACTTTTGGTGCATGCCCTTTGCTTATCCCGCTCGTCCAAAGTTTGTCGGATCTCTTGCACGTTCAAGTATCCGTGTCTCTATGCGTATCCATACTAACACTCCTTTGGAAAAAGTTGATTGTGCTAGCAACCCTTTTGTGTAGATTTGGCCAAGGAGAAGAGGGTGGCAAGAAGATGAAAAATCAACATGACTTTTAAAAAGAAAAACTCTTTTTATACCCAAGTCATGAATACCAAAGGTTTTTAGGCTTTCGGTATTCTCTCATCAATGCATGATTAATCCTATTATTCATGCATGATAACTTCCTCTTCTTCAATGCATGATTAATCTACATTAATCATGCATGATGAATCAACCTTCATTCATCAACTTGATTTAATTTGAGTCTAACTCAAATTCAACCAACTTGAGTCTAACTCAAGTCTTGGCCATCCAATGAGCTTAATTATTCCTTTAGTCAAACTAAAATGAACTCATCTCTAAAATAGAATGTTATTTATATGTGACCCAATAGGTTCTCGTAACGTTGACAATGTCTCTAAAATCCATTTTAGAGACATAAGCAATGAGTGACATTTAGCAATGCATTATTGTTACCCAAGTAATAAGAATGTCGAGATCGGACATAACCTTCGTGACTATGATAATGTATGACCATGTCCTTCTATCCTTGATATCTAGATTGATCAATGAGCAAGTAGACTCACTCAAACAAATGAGTTCAATATCTCATATCGACTCATTTGAGCATGACTATGTATTTCGTGGTATTACTCTATCAAGAGGCCTTAAGATATCACTTCCGTTATATGGGAGGAATAGATCTCATCTACATCACTTACATCCCTCCGTATAATTTGTTACATACCCAGTGATCGCCTTTATAGTCCACTCTATTACGGGTGACGTTTGACGACATTAAAGTATATATAACTCCATAGGTAGGGAAGCGTAGTGATTTTAGATCTAAGGACCAATAGTCATATGAGAAAGTTTATGACACTCATATAACGATCCATAAAACTTTCTTATGACTGATCAATTCAGTATACATTCTCTAATGTATATCCATGTGTCAACTCGATATCTCATATCTATGACTTATGAGATCAAGTCATCCAGTTGACTTACAACTCATCTCAATGCATTAATATCATCCTTGAATATTAATGCTTGACTAGTAATGATTTAGAGTAGTGTTATCTACATCATCTCATTATCGATTAAAAATAATCAATATGATGTAGATTATAACTAGCTATCCAAAGATATTATTATACTTAGTTATTTGACACAAACATAAAGTAAAGCATAATAATCAAAAATCTTGTCTTTATTAATAATAGAATATGATACAAAAGTCCCTAGTCAATCATCACATAAGTGGCTCTAGGGCTACTACTAACAAGTCATTAGTTTGGTGCATTTGAGGAACGAGTAACTTAATGGAGATGATGGTGGCGAAGTCAAGTTACAAAAGATAAACTCTGGTTGTATGCTATGAGAGTTGAGAGACTGTACTCTTAAGAGATATTAATCTTCAACTTAGATAAATCTTGATCTTTAGCATGCTCATAGTCAAAGTTCCAATCAATTAAAGTTGAGTCGGTCAATTAGTGAACTTAATCAACTAAGGGGTCAACTCAAGGATGATCAACTAGTGGACAAAATAATTTGGTTCATGACCAAGTCTACTGTATACTCAACTGATATGTAGTCAATCAATTGGTAAAGTATTTCAGTTAAATGATGCTACAGTAGGAAGATTAGGTTAAAGAAAGCTACACTACAATAGTCAAATGACTTAAGGGCTACAATGGAGCAGTCAATTAATGATAAATCTAGTTAACTCAAGTTGCTGCCAGTAGACATAGGTTTAAGATAACAGAAAATTATTTGGTTGATGGTGGATCTGATCAACTAATCTACAACAGATCAACTGAACAACCAATGAAAATGGAAGGAAATAAAAGTTATATAAAGGAGCAACTGATGTTTAAAGAATAGTGTAAACCACATTATATGCGCATGTTAGTATTGTGGTATGCTTGAATTTTTTTTAGGCTTTTGTTCCACTATTAATTGTTTTTGTGTGGCACTAGTGTCATTTATTTGCAAGTATAATTGTTATGCATCCCTCTCTAGCTCATTCAACCATCTTTGCACACCAATCCCAACAACATGAAAATTACGAGTGATGTACAATCTTAGATTTTTGTTTTTGAGCTACCTTGTCACATATTATATGTTTAGCTAGATATGGGTAGATAATCTAGTGACTTGATTGAATCCTTTGATTGAGGGACAATAGGCTTCAATGTTGGGATCGTCCCGGTGCAATGCGCATGTTTACACGTTTCAAAAATGTGCGCAGCGGAAATTTACAGATAATTAAAACTAATATTATCACAACACACGCATGGCAAAAGCAAGAAATAACATGTACAAGGCATGACAGAAAATTAAAATTTTTCAGAATAAAATTATTCTACTTGCATAAATAAAATTTACAGAATAAAATTATTCTAAACATGTACCTCGCGATGACGATGTTGAGCCGTGTTGAATCAATCGAGCGATCCTCGTTGGAATCCCGCCTCTACTGGTGATCCACGCCAAGCTCCCGTTTGGACGGCTTCGGAAGCCACGAGTCGCGTCATCGTCTTCGGTACTAGCCGATGATCCATGACAATCGAATCGAGAGAAGCCTTATTCCGGAAACTGCGCAACAACGTGTATCGCGATCGTTCCGAGGCTTTCTAACTATCATCGAGAATCGTATTCCCAATGTAGTTTATCGGTGGTCAATTGTTGACCGCCGATTAGGACAAACAGTCGGAACACTTCTGATAAAGATGGAATGGTTTCTGAAAACTTTGTAAGTGTCCAGGAAGGTGATGGATGATTGTCAGATGACCAAGATTGATTAAAATGTCCGAATAATCTGTCCGATGATCGGAAATAATTTTCGATGGGTGCACAGAATTCCGATGACAATCTAATACAATCCGACATCAACAATATTCTTCCATACAACCATTACAAGGATACAACCAATACAAATAATATCCTCTCCTCCCTCCCACACTTCTCCTACTGAAACAGACCAACAGACCGAAGAAGAAAATAAAACAGGATTTTCATGCTTCATCTGTTAGACGAAGAAGAACAGATTCTTCTCCTTCTTTTAGTGGCAGTGAGCAGCTCCTCCGGTAGAGTAGACCGGTGGCAACATCCCAGTAGCTCTGGTGTTGATGGCAGAACAGGGGTCTGATCGGGCACCGAAGGAGGCGGCGGCAGGCGAAGGAGCGGCGCTAATCGCCTTCCACGCGGTCGGCGGAGCAGAGGCAAGCAAGCTCGCGGTCGTCGCTTCTTCGGGCAAAGAAAGCAGGGCAATCTCACGAAGGCGAGATCGTGAGCGACGACAAGGGTTTGTCGCTCCTCTTGCCTCTCCGACGTCGAACAGCGGAGTCTTCCCCGGCGACGAACGACGCTCGAGCAGCGGCGTTCAGAAAACCCTAGTGGCAACGGTGACTCCCAGCGTTTCTGGCGACTCAGGGAAGGAGACAAGCCTCGGCGCTGTTGTCACGACCCGGGAGATAGCCGTCCGAAAAATTTCGGCAGCACCTCCCCAGTATCACTGACAATTCCCTGTATACATACATATATAAAGGCCCACACGGCCTATCCATACTACAAAATATGGATTTAAACAAGTAATGAAAAATAAAAGTGACCCACACGGCCACATACACATCCTACACAATGCATAAGAATAAAATTCTAATTCTACACAACAAATAAGAAATAAACTCGTAAAGTAACGACAAATCCAAAGTTTCGTAAGCGGAAACGTAACAAGTACAAGTATGAAATCAAAATAGGAGAAATATGCTATAGTTTCGAAAACACCGAAACGAAATCATAAAGTCCGATACGCAGAAAGTAAACCAACGATACAAGTATACCAACACATACTACAAACACATCCAACACACACACACATCCAAGTCCTCGTCGTGAGATGGCATCGCTGGCAGATCTCTGGCATCCTCTGTAAGCTCCTACCTGATATCTGGGAAGACAGAAAAATCCCAGGGTCCAAAAGATGTGAGTACAAATACTCAGTGGGTAATATAGAAAGACAGTGCATGAATAAAAGAAATAGCAAAAGGATAGGTACATACCAAAGGTCAACAAGGTATCAAGAATATCTCTGCAAATAATAACAACTAACATGGATCTCATGTAATGCACCATATGAATGACATGTCAAGCATAGTGCAACAGTCAAGAATCAAACAAGTAGACAATCAAAATGCAGTATCAGTACGGTCCAATACATATATATCATGCACATGATGTGCATATGCATGATGCAACTGCCCCACTCACTACAGCACTCGTGCAAGCATCTGAGGCTGGGATGGCCGGCATCGGGGGATCAGTACTCCGCGCCCTACAACAAAGTAGTCCGGTGATCCAAATCAGGGATCAGTGCTCCGCGTCCGGTGATCCCGTAGCTATGATAAGCTACATATCCTATGGCCGATATCTGTCCTCTAATACTCATCACCGACGTACCAACCATGTACTCTCCGAGTACCACCCCTATCCGGTGTCGAGGTCAAATCATCGACTCGGCTGCGTACACTGCCATACAGCCGTCGACTGCGTACACTGCCATACAGTCGCCATCACCATGATGGAAATAGGGTATAATAACCACCTATATAGATATACAACTAAAGTCATCTACCATCACGATAGACCCACAACAATGGGATTTACAATCGTTATCATGCATCATGATGAGATGCTCAAATCATAGTAATCATCACCTACTATACTAATCAATAAGCGTAGGTATAAGTCATCATGATCGCAAGTATCATAAGAAAGAATCATATCAATAATGATCATAAATGTCATATCAAGGATAGAAACAGTAATCAGGAATGATAATCCAAGATCAACGGCATAAGGACAAGCATGGTATAACATGAGTAATGAAAAAGGTATACAAATAACAGGAAAGAGTAACATCAAGGTATCAAACTACAATGACTACAAAAGAATCATGCACTGTAAATAGAATAGAACTGTATTGACCAAATACAGTAAATTACCCACCTGATGTATCGAAGATCAAAACTAGAACCCCCAGAACCCTCGTATATATCAAACTCCAAGTATCACTCAGGGTCCTGCAAAATACAATGATAATATCCTAAATATCATGATGTAACCAAGAAACCCTAATCAATCTAAAGTTAGCTTAATTCTATTTAATTAACCTAACTTGGGTTAGACTAATCTAACCGTTAGGTGCTATTATCAAGATTCAATCAAACAATTAATTAGCTGTATTAATTAATTAATACAACCAAATCTCATGTTTAATTAAAGCTACCCCCATTAGGTTAATAAATCCCATTAGCTTGATTTTACCTGATTAGGTTCATAGTTGTAATGATGGCTTGAAATAGATCAACCCAATAGGATTAGACCTAGTTCCAATCCAACTCACCTAAAACCTAATCAAACTGATTAAACTCAAATGACCCTTAATCGGATCAACTAAAATCATTAACAAGCCAACCCAATAAATCCATAAGGTCCAACAGTTCCTCAAATCATCAATCACCTAAATCAGATTTATACAACATCCAATAGAAATCATACTCCTATCTCATACCGAGCAAAGGACATAAAAACATCAACCTCAAAAATTCAGCTTTACAATGAAGCTTACCTGCATTTGTACCCAAGCTCAGCCCTAGCTCTGAAAGCCTCAATCCTTTAGATCCGCTGCAAAACCAACAGAAACCATAGCTTGTTCCACTTCACAATAACAACCGAATCAACATCATCAACCAAATCCGAAACCAGATCAATCAGCTTTCCTTTTCACTCCAATTAGGCCCAAAGGATTTATTTTTAAAATTTACCCTAATAGTTTCGGTATTTTACATTCTCCCCCACTAACAAAAATTTGGTCCCCAAATTTATTAACTTCAAACTACAATGCAGAAATACTAAGAAAATTGAAATCATACCTCAAGCAAATAGATGGAGGATATCGAGCTCGGATAACATCCTCCAGCTCCCATGTAGCCTCCTCATCTGAATGATGCTGCCATCCGACTTTTACAAGTCGAATGGTTTTGTTCCGCAACTGTCGTTCCTTCCGGTCAAGAATCCGCACCGGAATCTCCTCATAAGTCGCGTCTGGCTGGAGAGGAACAGGTACTTCCTTCAGAATATGCGAAGGATGAGGTACGTATTTCCGCAGCATAGAAACATGAAATACGCTATGAACACCAGCAAGTGTCGGCGGTAGTGCCAGGCGGTATGCCACCTCGCCAATCCGCTCTAGTATCTCAAAAGGACCAATGTAGCGTGGAGCAAGCTTTCCTTTCAGTCCGAACCTCTTCACCCCTTTCGTGGGTGAAACTCGTAAAAATACATGATCGCCTACAGAGAACTCCAATGGCCGACGTCTCTGATCTGCATAACTTTTCTGTCTATCATGGGCCTCTGACATCCGTCGTCGGATAGTACGTACAAGCTCGGCATCCTGCTGTATACTCTGTGGACCCAAAAACTGTCTCTCGCCAACCTCCTCCCATAATACTGGAGATCGGCACGGTCTACCATACAATGCCTCGAATGGCGCCATCTGAATAGTGGAGTGGTAGCTATTATTATACGCAAACTCTACCAAATGCAAATGATCCTCCCAGCTGCCACCAAAGTCCAGAATACATGCTCGTAATAAATCCTCTAGTGTCTGAATCGTGCGCTCTGACTGACCGTCAGTCTGAGGATGAAAGGCTGTGCTGAACCTGAGCTTCGTACCCAGTGCCTGCTGTAAACTCTGCCAGAATCGCGAAGTAAAGCGAGGATCTCTGTCTGAAATAATACTCTCTGGTACTCCATGCAGCCTAATAATCTCTCTGGAATACAAGTCCGCCAAACGGTCCAGAGAGTCAGTCTGACGTATCGGTAGAAAATGAGCAGATTTGGTTAGTCGATCCACGACTACCCAAATCGCATCATGACCCTTCCGGGTCCTAGGCAAACCAGTAACGAAGTCCATAGTAATATGATCCCATTTCCACTCAGGAACCGGGATCTCCTGTAGTAATCCTGCTGGTCTCTGGTGTTCGGCCTTCACCTGCTGGCAGACCAAACACCTCGCAACAAAATCGGCCATGTCTCTCTTCATGTCGTGCCACCAATAGGAGCGCTTTAGGTCCCGATACATACGAGTACCACCCGGATGTATCGAAAACCTAGAATGGTGTGCCTCCTGTAATAACTCCTCTCTGACTGGATGCTCTGGAACACACAGTCGTCCTCGGAATCGAAGAACTCCGTCTGCATCACAAGAAAACCCTGGCTGCAGTCCGGAATCCAATCTGCTGCGGATAAACTGGATGTGCTGATCACTAGCCTGGGCTGACTTAATCTTCTCTACTAACTCTGACTGAGCAACCATCGTAACCAGAATACCCTGCTGAGTCTGACTATGCTCCACAAGCCCCAACTCAGAAAACTGTCGAACTAAATCAGTCACGGATACCATCTGACTAGCCAGAATCCCTCGAGACTTCCGGCTAAGCGCATCTGCAACAACATTAGCTTTCCCAGGATGGTAGCTAATGGTACAATCGTAATCCTTCAGATATTCCATCCATCGTCTCTGTCTAAGGTTCAGCTCTTTCTGGGTGAATAGGTACTTCAGACTCTTATGATCCGTGAAAATCTCAAATGTAACTCCATAAAGGTAATGTCGCCAAATCTTCAGAGCGAAGATAATAGCGGCAAGCTCCAAATCATGCACAGGGTAGTTCTTCTCGTGGTCTTTCAACTGACGAGAAGCATAAGCAACTACCCGATCGTGCTGCATCAATACCGCACCAAGTCCCTGAATGATGCATCAGTATAAAGTGTGAATCCATCCTCGCCAGAAGGGAATCACCAATATCGGAGCACTCACCAATCGCTGCTTCAGCTCCTGAAAGCTAGTCTCACAAGCCTCTGTCCAGACGAACTTCGCTCCCTTCTTGGTCAGACGAGTCAGCGGTGTAGCAAGACGAGAGAAATTCTCAACAAATCTCCGATAATATCCTGCTAAACCCAGAAAACTACGGACCTCCTGAACTGTCTTCGGCTGCTCCCAACCAGTAACAGCCTCAATCTTCTGAGGATCAACAGAAATGCCTCTGCTGGATACAACGTGTCCGAGAAATCCCACCGATGATAACCAGAAAGCACATTTGCTGAACTTTGCATACAGCTGCTCTCGACGTAATGTCTCGAGTACAATGCGGAGATGCTGCTCATGCTCTGCCTCTGATCGAGAATATATCAGAATATCATCAATAAAGACAATGACGAACCGATCCAGATACTCCAAGAAAATCCGGTTCATCAGATCCATAAATACGGCCGGAGCATTGGTGAGACCGAACGACATCACCAAAAACTCATAATGTCCGTACCGAGTGCGGAAAGCTGTCTTCTGGACATCCTCATCTCGTACTCTGAGCTGATGATAGCCAGATCGCAGATCAATCTTAGAGTACACGCATGAACCCTTCAGCTGGTCAAATAAGTCATCGATGCGAGGCAATGGATACTTGTTCTTCATGGTTACCGCATTCAACTGGCGGTAATCAATACACAATCGCATAGATCCATCCTTTTTCTTCACAAATAGGACTGGAGCTCCCCAGGGTGAAACACTCGGACGAATGAAACCCCGGTCCAATAATTCCTGTAGCTGGACCTTAAGTTCCTCTAGCTCTTTCGGTGCCATCCGATATGGGGCCTTGGACACTGGTGTCGTGCCCGGAATTACCTCGATAGTAAACTGAACTTGCCTCTGTGGTGGTAAACCAGGAAGCTCGTCCGGGAATACATCCTGAAACTCTCGGACGATACGAACATCGGAAGGACAAGAAATACCGTCTTCCTCTGTTTGCTTCAGAAACAACAGATAACCGCGGCAGCCACTGTCTAATAGTCTCTGAGCCTGTATAGCCGAGATAATAGATAATCCATCACTCTGAGTGCCAACGAATTCCCAAGCGGGTTGATCCGGAGGTCGGAAGGTAACCACTCTCGCTCGGCAATCTACTGTAGCATGGTAAGTGGCCAACCAATCCATACCCAGAATGATATCGAATTCTGCCATATCAAGCACCTGCAGATCCACTGTAAGGGTATGACCGTCGAAATCCAACGGACATTCCCTAATCTGCTGATTGGTAGTCAGCACTTCACCGGATGGTAAAGATACTGCTAGACTACACAATCTAATCATCGGAATTCTACCAATTTTTCTCAAAAATACTCTAGATATAAAAGAGTGAGAGCTACCAGTATCAATCAAAGTATCTGCATATATAGAATAGACAGAAACCATACCCCTGATGACCGATCCATCGGCCCGCTGCGCATCCTCCCGAGTAATCGCATAGACACGTCCAACCTCAGTGCTGGACGGCTGAGTAACCGGCTGAGAGGTAGAAGGCCGCCACTCCGTCGGAACCTGACTCTGGAGGAGCTGGAGTCGGAAACTGAGGCTGCTGCTGAGGTAGCATATATGACTGAGGTACGGCTGGTAAGTACTGCTGTGTAGAATAACGTATCTCTGGACCAGTAGAATACTGAAAAGCTGTCGGTGGAAGCTGCCTGGTCTCTCCCCTGAAGCATATACATCTGTGGCTGGGGTGGTAGGGGTAGCTGCTGCTGATGTGCTCTGGGCCTCTGTGTCCTCTGCGATCGCTGCTGGGTAGGACGCCCTCCTGAAGATGCAGCACCAGTAGGCTCCAGCTGAGCCTTCAGAGTACACTCTCTGATCGTATGACCCGGACGTTTGCAGTAGTAACAGATAGGATGATCCAGTGGGCAATCATCTATCATATGACTGGATGATCCGCAGCGATTACACTTCTTATTCTGATCTTTCTGGCCGAATATGAAGTACTACGGAACTGTCCTCTAGACGGCTGTCCAGTCCTCTGTCGCTTCTGAGCAGTCGGCTGAGAGTCCCGACCCCTCATTTTACCGCGAATGTTCTGCTTTCCAACCTCTTTCTCTTTCTCTCTAGATATCTGCTGCCGAGTCAACTCGATAGCCAATGCTCGGTCTAAGGCCTCTCTGTATGAGCTGATAGAAGACCCTGACATCCTGTCTCGAATGTATGCAGCGAGGCCCTGTACAAACTGATCCATCCGATCCTCGTCCTGCGCCACCAGCTGTGGACAGAACTCTGAAAGTTTCTTAAATTCTGCATGTTATATTCCGTAACTGACCTTTCTCCTTGCTTCAGACTCAAGAACTCCTGACGGCGTGCCCTGCGGAAGGTCGCCGGAAAATACTCTCTCTCGAATACCTCTCTGAAAGATGTCCATGTCACCTCCCGCTCTCCAATACGATCTTCTGAGTCTTCCACCAAGTAAGAGCCTCATCTCGCAAGTGATAAGTAGCCAATCCGACCTTCTCTGAGTCCGTACAATCCATATACTCATAAGTGTCCATCAAATTCTCCATCCACGACCGAGCTTTCCACGGATCAGATCCTCCGTGAAATAGAGTGAAACGTTCCTTGGCCGATTTGGCCAAGGTCATAATACGGCTCTTAGCAGCCGGAGCAGATGTAGTCATATCTGGAGGAATCCCCTGGGTCTGACCACTCGGCTCTCCGATCGGAATATCACGGTTTTGATCCCGTATATCCCTCTCCTGAATAAGATCGGGCTCCTCTGACATATCAGGTCGTCCCAGGTGTCGACCTCGTCCTCGGCCTCGGCCTCGAGGTATAGGGGCCATATAATAAAATGTACCTGATACACGATCAATATAAATTTTCTACCCAACTAGAGAAATATACTAAAATACTTACAGGTTTTTGCCGGAGATCTTTGCCATGCCATTTCCATCTCACGATCTGGATCGAGCAACTCAAAATCCGATAAACCCGATACGACGACAAATACGACTTTCGGTTACTCGATACAAAACAATTCCGAACAAATGCTAAACCTAAGTCCTAAAATGCAACGATTAATTCCGAAAAACTAATCGTAAAACCATGCTCCGATAGACTCTAAAATGCAACAAACAGAACGTAAACCTACGCTCTGATACCACTAAATTGTCACGACCCGGGAGATAGCCGTCCGAAAAATTTCGGCAGCACCTCCCCAGTATCACTGACAATTCCCTGTATACATACATATATAAAGGCCCACACGGCCTATCCATACTACAAAATATGGATTTAGACAAGTAACAAAAATAAAAGTGACCCACACGGCCACATACACATCCTACACAATGCATAAGAATGAAATTCTAATTCTACACAACAAATAAGGAATAAACTCGTAAAGTAACGAAAAATCCAAAGTTTCGTAAGCGGAAACGTAACAAGTACAAGTATGAAATCAAAATAGAAAATATGCTATAGTTTCGAAAACACCGAAACGAAATCATAAAGTCCGATACGGTAAGAAAGTAAACCAACGATACAAGTATACCAACACATGCTACAAACACATCCAACACACACACATAAAGTCCTCGTCGTGAGATGGCATCGCTGGCAGATCTCTGGCATCCTCTGTAAGCTCCTACCTGATATCTGGGAAGACAGAAAAATCCCAGGGTCCAAAAGATGTGAGTACAAATACTCAGTGGGTAATATAGAAAGACAGTGCATGAATAAAAGAAATAGCAAAAGGATAGGTACATACCAAAGGTCAACAAGGTATCAATAATATCTCTGCAAATAATAACAACTAACATGGATCTCATGTAATGCACCATATGAATGACATGTCAAACATAGTGCAACAGTCAAGAATCAAACAAGTAGACAATCAAAATGCAGTATCAGTACGGTCCAATACATATATATCATGCACATGATGTGCATATGCATGATGCAACTGCCCCACTCACTACAGCACTCGTGCAAGCATCTGAGGCTGGGATGGCCGGCATCTGGGGATCAGTACTCCGCGCCCTACAACAAAGTAGTCCGGTGATCCAAATCAGGGATCAGTGCTCCGCGTCCGGTGATCCCGTAGCTATGATAAGCTACATATCCTATGGCCGATATCTGTCCTCTAATACTCATCACCGACGTACCAACCATGTACTCTCCGAGTACCACCCCTATCCGGTGTCGAGGTCAAATCATCGACTCGGCTGCGTACACTGCCATACAGCCGTCGACTGCGTACACTGCCATACAGTCGCCATCACCATGATGGAAATAGGGTATAATAACCACCTATGTAGATATACAACTAAAGTCATCTACCATCACGATAGACCCACAACAATGGGATTTACAATCGTTATCATGCATCATGATGAGATGCTCAAATCATAGTAATCATCACCTACTATACTAATCAATAAGCGTAGGTATAAGTCATCATGATCGCAAGTATCATAAGAAAGAATCATATCAATAATGATCATAAATGTCATATCAAGGATAGAAACAGTAATCAGGAATGATAATCCAAGATCAACGGCATAAGGACAAGCATGGTATAACATGAGTAACATAAAAAGGTATACAAATAACAGGAAAGAGTAACATCAAGGTATCAAACTACAATGACTACAAAGAATCATGCACTGGAAAAAGAAAAGAACTGTATTGACCAAATACAGTAAATTACCCACCTGATGTATCGAAGATAAAAAACTAGAACCCCCAGAACCCTCGTATATATCAAACTCCTATAATCACTCAGGGTCCTGCAAATACAATGATAATATCCTAAATACAATGATATAACCAAGAAACCCTAATCAATCTAAAGTTAGTTTAATTCTATTTAATTAACCTAACTTGGGTTAGACTAATCTAACCATTGGATTGCTATTAACATGAGTTTAATCTAATTAATTAATTAATGATATTAATAATAATACAACCAAATCTAATTAATAATCGAATCAACTAAAATCGGTACAAGCCAACCCAATAAATCCATAAGGTCTCCTCAAATCAACAATCACCCAGATTTATACAACCTAATCCAATAGAAATCATACTCCTAGTCATACGAGCAGGACATAATCATCAACCTAGAAAATTCAGCTTTACAATGAAGCTTACCTGATTTGTACCCAAGCTCAGCCCTAGCTCACGGTTCTGTTCAATCCTTTACTCGCTGCCACCAACCGAAACCACAGCTTGTTCCACTTCACAATAACAACCGCAACCAAATCCAACAGATCAATCAGCTTTCCTTTTCCCTTCACGGCAGCAACCCAAAAATCCCACAATCAAATTACAACTCAACATAAATTCTAGAATCCAAGAGGAACCTAGATCTAAGCTCCACTTACCTTGAATCTGTACCCTAGATCCCGTCGTTTCCCTTCTCTAGCTTCTTCTTCTTCTAGCTTGTGGCTGGAAACACCGCAATCCCACTAATCCGAACAGATTGTAACCACCAGCTGAGAAAGACGAGATCTAACTCAAGAAAATCCTAGATCTAAGCTTAACAAAGCCCTAGAGATCCAAGATTTACCGCCTACCTTTTCTTCTCCTCTTCCTCGGTTCGCCGCCGCCACAAGCCGTTGCCCGATCTGCTGGATCTGCCTTTGCACGACGGCACACCACCCAGCTTTGGTAGTCAGCTTCCTCCAGCTTGGATTGGCACCGGCGTCGCTATTCCTAGGCCGCGCTTTCGTCGGAAACAAGGAACAGAGGCGAAGCAGCTCGCGATCGGGGACGAAGGAGGCATCTCCCGATCGGGATCTGCAGTCCCGGTTTTTAAAAGCTCCTTGGCGGATCGAATTCCAACACCCATTAACCCATTATCCAATAACCCTTTAGCCATTTATTCCTAATTGGGCCTAGTTAATTGCCAGCCCAATTAACCCTTTATTTAGGCTCAATTACTTTATTAAATCTAATTAAGCTTAATTGCGACTAAGCCCTTATTGTTTCGATATTTTACAGAAGCTACAGTGCAGCTCTTGGGTTTCACCGAACCATGCCTTTTGTTTAGGGCTGAACCGGTTAGCTTAAGTACAAACCCAAACAAAGGTTTGATTTTAGGATTTACTGTAGTAAATCAAATTCAAACTTGGTTCGCTCGGTTCACTAACCAAACGAACTCCGATTTGATCCAAACCAATTTTGTTCGTTTCATCTTCGCAAGATGAATTTCCTCATCATATCCATTCTGCCAAAATCTCTTCCATCATGAACCAAACCAAGTTGGTTTAATTCAGTTCAAAATTGAATCGTTCGGTTCACTAACCAAACGACCTCTGATTTAAACGAAATTAATTTCGTTTGTTTCGTCTTCGTAAGACGAATTCTCTCATTTTGTCCTTTGTCTGGTCCAACTAGATTTTATTTCTCTCGTTCTGAGAATCCAATTCTCAAACTCGTTTTAAGTCCTTCGGAGAACTTGTTGTGTGTGTGACCCAATAGGTTCCCAGCTATGTTGGTCGTCCGTAATTAACCATTAATTACGGAACGATCATGAGTGACACCTAGTAGTATATCATGATTCTCAATTGATCGAAAAATCAATGATTGATTCCAGAATAGTTCTAAACCTTTCAGCAGCTACACTAAACGTACCTTGTTCTTTTCACGGTCTTATACCCGCTTGGTTCAGGACATGGTCTATGTTGTTGGGTTTTTCGAGCCGCAAAAACTGCTTTTTGCCTTGCGGAAACCCTGAAACCCATGCCACCGGATCCGTGTGAAATACATAAAAATTCACATACATGTTTTCTACCCTAGATCGACTCTAGATCTACAAGATTAGAGCATTACCCTTGATGCGTATCCCTTCGCTTATCCCGCTCGTCCAAACGGTGTCGAATCTCGAGAACGTCAAGCGCCGCTCCTCTATTGGTATCCATGATGAGCGTAGATCATATAGTATCTTTAGCCTTGTTTTAACGTTCATCTACTTGTGATTCATTGCATATGCTACACTTTGTCACACCTTATTTTTTTTATAATTGTATATTTCTACTCTTTTGCTCGGAGATATGCTCTTCATATTTTTTTTGAATAAAAGGATGCGATTTAGAGCCAAAATGATGCATTATTAATGGTGGAGCAAGGAATGGAGATTGAAGCACATTTTGATGAGTTTTGGAAGCCATTAGAAGTGTTTTAGAGGCTCCCGGGGCCGTATTTGACCACCCTAGGCCGTGCCTCAACTTGCCACGGCCGTGCCTCACTAGGCATGGCCGTGCCTCAACTTGCCACGGCCGTGCCTCACTAGGCACGGCCATGTCTCATCATTCCAGGGTTGAAAACACGGCCGTGTCTCAGCTGGACTGCTCTGCAGATCAAAAGTAAAACGGCCATAACTTTTAGCTTTGATGGAACCACAGGACGTACAATATACCAAATTTAAGAGGACTTCAAGATCTACAACTTTGCTTCATGGAGTTTCCAAGGATTCCTACTCTAAGCCGTGCTAAAAGGCACGGGAATACCTCTTCCATAGAATACTTCCAACTCTGGGCCGTGTTGATCCGACAGAAGAGCACCCACTTTAGGCCGTGCCCAATGGGCACGGGCATGCTTATCCTACAGAAAAGGGACCTCTTCAAGCCGTGCCTATGAGGCACGGCCGTGTATGATTTCCAAGGCCGTGCCTCACTTTTCAGGGCCCGAACACGGCCGTGTCTCATCCGAACTACTCTGCAGACTGAAAGTAAAATGGGCATAACTTTTATATCCGATTGAACCATGGGTCGTGCCACCTATCAAAATGTGATCGGGCTCAAATCGTCGTTATAAATGAGCACGTCAATTTAATTAATACCGAATCCCCTAACTAAAGTAGTATAGGGCAACTCGGGTCGTCTCCCAACGATTGTAGACGGTGTGTGGTAATTCTAGTGGTTATTGTAATTGGGGATTTGGATTTTTCTATTTTTGGATTGGATGGGGGTTTTTTTGTCTTAAGTTCTAATTCTAAACGATGGAAAGAACACTAAATATCAAGAACAAATTGCATTAATAAAGTAAAGAGTGCAACAAGTAAATAAGTGCATGAACAAAGACACAAGCAAAAGAAATCTAAGGACAAACAACATAAAAAAACTGTAAGGGGAATTTCAACAAACACTTGGTGTGCCAAAAGTTTAAGCTAAGCTCAGAAATGAAAGAAAAGTAAAGCTAATGATTCTCCCTAGGTCCTTCTCCATGGATGGACGTGAAGCGGCAAAAATATCCACGGAAGGTGCGACGAAGGAAGGAAACCCCAACTTCGATGCAATCTCCTTGGTTGAGGCGGTAAATGAGATGAGGTGGTAGAGAAGAAGGAAATCCCCTTGACTCCTCGATGGATGTAGAAGATGGCCGGATTGAAGACGGAAATCCCTTTGACTTCTTTCCGGTGGATGGATGATGGATGAGGCGGAGGAAAGAGGTGTTGGTGGCGGCTAGGGCAAGACCCCAGGGAAGAATGACTCTTTCTTCACAAAATCAGCTTTTATACCTCTTTTCGAGCTCCGAGACACGCCCGTGCTGTTTAGCACGGGCGGGCCGTGTTAAACTCTGGACAACGGCTTCAACTCGGCGATTCCTCGGTGATTGGCACGGCCGTGCTGTTTAGCACGGCCTGCCCGTGTCGTTTTCTGGGTAACAACTTCAACTCTGCGACTTCACAGCAAACGACACGGCCTGGCCGTGTCGTTTAGCATGGCCGTGTCGTTTAACATGGTCTGGCCATGTCGTTTACTGTGAAGTAGTATTGCGGGGCCTTTTAGCCTATCTTAGAGACAGAATCTCGCCAAACTCTCTGAATGAAAGTTGTAGATCATGAAGTCCTCGTCAATTTGATATATGGCACGTCCCGTGGTTCCATCTGTGCTAAAAGTTATCGCCGTTTCCGTTCGGGTCTGCAGTGCAGTCTGGTCGAGAGGAGACACGCCCATGTCAAGAGGAGGCACGGCCTGGAGAGGTGAAATACGGCCCCGGGAGCCTCCGAAACACCCCAAATGACCTCCAAACACTTCCAAATGCGTTGTAACTTGTCTCAACTTCATGACTCTTTTAAGTATCCTACAAAAATACATCAAAATTGTTAGATTCAATCCAAAATTTGTAGGAATATGCAATATGGTCTAAAATAAGTTCCTACTCGTAATATGTGTTAATATTCGATAATTACACAACGAGAGGGTCAAAATATCAAGTTTTAGAGCCAAAATAAACTATGAAAATGAGTGTTATCAGTAAACCCCCATAAGGGATATCTAATGGTTGATGGCCACTGGGACAAGGTCCTTAACAGGGTACTCTGTGACAGAGGGTAGGTGTTGGATCGTATACCGGGACGCCTCGTGACAGGAGGAAAGTCTTAAACTGGGCTTTCTAGCGCACCTTTACTAGAGGGTCACAACATAGGACTTTAAGGTCAATTACCAACAAAGCCTGACGAGGTTGAGTTGGTATTTTGGTTAGAATCCCTACAAGGTGGTGAACATTGAGAGTAAGGGAACAAACATGAATTAGGGATATCACCTAGCATTGATGTGAAACCGAAGTCCTAAACTTATCCATCTCACCCATAAACCCCAAGCCAATCTCTCTTTCTCTCACACACACAACCAAATTCTCAACCAATCCGTTTCCCTCCGAGTCTAGATAGCTATCTTAGTGACATCACTATAGCTAGTACACAGTCCCTATGGTTCGATATCTTTTTATTACTTGACGACAACCGTATACTTGCGGGAGCCTATCAATCCACACGGACAAGATGGGTGGAAAAATGAAACCACAAGGTGTGCTAGCACCTTAGGGAGTTTCGTCCAGCACTAGAGGAGAAGGAGAAGGAGAAAAACTCTAAGGAAGAAGAAGGAGAAGAGAATGCAAGAATGAATGAAAATCAATCCATTCACTCCCTCTTGTGGCCGGCCACTTCATGGCACATTTAACCCATTAAATGTCATTAAAATGCCATGAGTTACAATCTCATATGTAATGTAATACCCGTAATTTTTCCTTCGAGAGTATTTGGACATTTATTTATAAATAATAGATTAATTATGGTAAAAAGAATTAGTATAAAATACTAATTGAGGTTTTAAGAATTAAATAGGCCTAAAGTATTGCTTCTTGAGGGGTTAATTTCATGGAGGCTTTGCTAGGAAAAAAAAAGAAAATATGGAGGTGCCAAGGATTGAACCTTGGACCTAATGTATAGCAAGCTTTAGTAATTGCATGAGTTAACCATAGGAGCGAATGATTGTTTCTTGTAAGAAGCATAAGGGGAAATGTATTTAAATGCGAGATGACATCATCTTCATTAAATGCAAGGAGTTACACATGCAAGATTTAAACCTCTTGTTTCTCTTTCATTTTCTCCAACGAAAATACTAGAAAATGTGGCCGAAATTTCATGTGATGATGTGGAATTAGCTTCATGAGGAGGAAGTTATTGGAAGTAAAGGAAATGGAGGTTACTTAAGATTAAAGGAGGAGTTACAAGGAGCAAATGAAACTCCTTTTCTATACTTCTTGTCCCCATCGAAAATAGGTTTATTCTTCTTCAATTTTTTTTCTTTTATTTTATTTCTTTGGCCGAAGGTTTCATCAAGGGGGGAGGTTACATGAAAAAAAAGAAAGAGTTAAGAGAAGGGGAGGTTACTCAAGGGGGAATTAAGAGAGGGAGTTACACATAATATCTTTTCTCCTTGTGGTTTCTTTTCCTCATTCTTATTGCCGAAACTTCTTTCTCCTTCTTTCTTTTCATCTTTGGCCGAGCACCTTTGAGTTCTCTTCATCCACCAAGTTGCTAAGGGAAGGGATCTAAGGAGAAACATTGGAAGCAAAAGAGGAGGCAAAGGACTTTCAAGGTTTTTGATTTCTTCTTTCTTTCTTCCTCTCTTTTCTCTTTTTCTCTTTTGGCTAAGAGGTGCTAATGGTGTTTTCATCACCATGTGGTCAAGGAAAAGGATCTAAGGCAAGGGTTGGGAGGTTTTGGAGGAAGCAACAAGGTTACCAAGAGGACAACAAGACAAAAGAGTTTTTCTTTTCTCTTTTGTAGGGTAAACTCTAAAAACTTTAGGAACTAAAGGGTAAGTTCCCTCACCTGCAATATAATGGCCCTAAGATGTGGATTTATGTGGTTGTTTTATTTTGATGATGAAGACTTATGATAAACTCAAATTTTTATAAGTTTGGCTATGCTTTGTTTAAAGGTTTTTAAGGCATGTTTTGGAACAAACTATATGTCCATGTGATCTATGGTTATGTTTAGGAATAAAGTTGGTTTTTATGTGGTTAAGAACTTAGTGTTTCAAGAGGTTTAAGTTTCGGCCAAAGGTAAATTAAATGCTTTAAGTTATGTTTTAAAAACCTAACCATGCTTGTAAAAGTTATGTGAGGATTCAAGGATTCATGTGGCTAAATATAACCAAGGGATCATGATTTTAGGGTTTCGGCCAATAGGTGAAATTATGGTTTTAATTATGTGCTAACCTAACCATAGTTGAAAATATTATAGGAAAATATTCCATAATGGTTTAGGTATGTGCCCATGTGTTATAAAACCCAAGATTTTATGTTTTAAAGGGGTTCGGCCATGAACATGAAGAAAGCTTAAAGTTATGTTTTTGATTTCAATTACCATGTGAGGAACTCCTAATATTTAATATTATTTAGGGTCCCAAGTGATTGAATCTAGATCTAACCAAGGGTGACCTTGGTGAATTAAGTTTCGGCCATAAGAGGAATTAGGGTTTAGAATATGTTTTAAACTTAACCATGAATGCAAATTCCTATTTGATGTTGTTTATGTGGATTAGGGTGTCATGTGATAGAACCTAATCTAGGGATTTCATGGTCAAGAGGTTCGGCCAAGTAAGAAATTAGGGTTTCATGGGGTACTCTAGCAAAGAAATGGTGACATGGGTTAAGTAATGGTTTACCATGTGATAGGGTACAATTAATTAGCTTAAAACCATGTTTCTTATCCTTAATGTTTCGGCCAAACATGAAACTTAGGGTTTGATTCATGCTAAGAATTTAACTAGGGTTACAAGTAATGGGTTAGGATGGTTTAAAGGTCATGTGGTTAAACTTTAACCTAGGCTTGTTCATGTATGAGTTTCGGCCCAATCATGATAAGGTATGAAGGTTTATGGTTTAGGCTAAAAGCCTAAGAAACCTTATAAGGACTCGGCTAACTCTAGGAAATTAGGGTTTAGTTGGGTTAGGGTTTCAAGTAAGATTAACCATGGTTAGTTGTAGCTAAACATGGGTAAATGTTAAATGGAATGAGTTTATGTAACATGGTAGAGGAAACCAATAAGTTTTGTTCAACCGTATGAGATATAGGTTTTGGTTGAATAAGGGTTTCCGAGGATGTCATATATGATGTTAAGTGATCTCATGCTAATGTTAGATAATGTATCATGTATGATAATAAATATTTGAATGTTCATCATGTTATATGAATGATGAAAGGATAAGGAACATTCAAAATGGAAAAAGGAAAAGAAAACATGTTTTTACTTTAATGCATGGCTTGTACCGGACCCTGAAGTACGTAAGTGAAGGTGGTCCAAGGGATGGGCTCCAATACGCCCCTAGGTTGAAGTACGGGTGAAGACCTAGGTCGAAGGATGGGTGAAGACCTAGTTCCCTCAAGGTTTAAAATATCGAGCCGTGCCGGAGTTTCGGTCCCGGACCGGAATGATACAGTTTCGGTACCGTATCGTACCGTGCCAGTATAGTTTCGGTATTTTTAAAATATATAACAAAATTTCGGTTAAACCGAATTAACCGATCAAACCGAACCGAATTAAAAATTTGGTTCGGTTATTTCGGAAGTTCGGTTATTTTTTTAAAAAAAAATCAGTTAATTCGGTTAATTCGTTTCAGTTTTAAATTTTCTTATTCGGTTAAACCGAATAAACCGAATTAATTAAATTAAAAAAATAATTTATAAATTTTAAGTAAATAAATATATAAATTTCTAATTTATTAGTAAAATTTTTATAATATTTAAAAAAAATCGGTTAATTCGGTTTATTCGGTCGAAAACCGAATTAATCGATAAAATTTCGGTTCGGTTTGTTCGATTTTTATTGGGAAATTCGGTCGGTTCGGTTGGTTCGAAAAAAATCGGTTTATTCGGTTTTCGGTTAATTCGGTTCGGTTCGGTTCGGTTTTAACCGAATACTCACCCCTAGCTATAATGTCGTACACCTCTTCATCACACGATTATTTTAATAAAATAATTTATTAAATTAATAAATATAATTTTTTAATTTTATCTTTTAAATTTTAAAATAAATTTATATATAATTTATTAAAATAATTCATTAAATTAATAAATATAATTCCATAATTTTATTTTTTTAAATTTAAAACAAATTTATATTTATTTTAATAAAATAATTTATTAAAATAATTAGTTAAATTAATAAATATAATTTGATAATTTTATTTTAATATAATAATTTATTAAAAATAATTATTTTAAAAAATAATTCATTAATAAATATAATTTGTTAATTTTTTTAAAATTTAAAATAAATTTATATATATTAATAAAATAATTATTTTAATCATTAAATTAATAAATATAATTCTTTAATTTTATTTTTAAATTTAAAATAAATTTAGGTAAATTATTTGGAGCTTACAGAAACTATAAAAAATCTCCCTTCCCCCTCCCCCTCCCCCTCTTCTCCTCCATGCCTCGCAGACCGCGTCGACGGACCCTCCGCCGCCCCAATGCCACCGCTTGGGACGCCGCCCAGGCGGCTGCCGACGCAGCCCAGGCGGTTGTGGACGCCGCCCGGGCGGCTGCCGACTTCGCCCTGGCGTAGGGGTGAGCAAAAATTCGGTTAAACCGAATTAACCGATCAAATCGAACCGAATTTTTAATTCGGTTCAGTTATTTCGGAAGTTCGGTTATTTTTTTAAAAAAAATCAGTTAATTCGGTTCGGTTTTAAATTTTCTTATTCGGTTAAACCGAATAAACTGAATTAATTAAATTAAAAAAATAATTTATAAATTTTAAGTAAATAAATATATAAATTTCTAATTTATTAGTAAAATTTTATAATATTTAAAAAAAATCGGTTAATTCGGTCGAAAATCGAATTAACCGATAAAATTTAGGTTCGATTTGTTCGATTTTTATTGGGAAATTCGGTCAGTTCGGTTGGTTCGAAAAAAAATCAGTTTATTCGGTTTTCGGTTAATTCGGTTCGATTCGATTCGGTTTTAACCGAATACTCACCCCTAGTTAATAGTAGGGTAACAAAGTAAGAAAACTGAGAAGAAGCTCAGTTGTAAGAAAAGCACAAAGCTGCTCTTCCAGTCACACTCTTCCACCAGCGCATGCATCATAATCTATCATAAATTTCCCAAGGTTTACATAGTTACATATTGCACGCCTACAGAACCAGAGTTACCCCTTCTAATTTCTGCATGGCCGCTACTCCAAATGAATAATAATTGATGAAAGGTCTCAATCCCTGCATCAAGCAAATAAGTTCGGTAGTTAGCATTTAAGAAACGAAGCACGATTGAGACATTTTTCCTTCAGAAGAAGACCCAAACACTTTGGTGTAATACTTTTAACTTAGAAACACCAGAATGTAAAGCTCGAAATACAAATTTACGCCATTTTGAATTCTAATATTTCTTTACTAAGGCAACATATGCAAAGATGAGCATTGAGCAAGGATGTCAAGGTTAAGTTGGTGTAAAAATTTACAGCATTACAGAGATCCTTTATACAGGAGTCATATAGAGCAAAGCATCCCAACTTGAAATGATCAACTAATGGATGATTTACAGCAACGTAAGAATGATACCTCTGATGCAGCAAGCCATTGAATCATGCTTTTGACTTCAAGGTCACCACCAAAAGCACCACATCCCCAGTTTCCAGTTGCGATTCCTATGCTGCCTTGAAAATCTCTAAGACTAGAACTTTCACCGACACTAGTTCCTTCAGCGTTACATTTTTTACTTTCAGAACTTCCAACATCCTTGGCGTGTTTAGGATAAGTTTCAGACAACTAAAGATATGAAGAACAACGATGAATATACTAGAAAATAATTTCAAGATAATCAGAAGGGGAAATGGCATTTCAATATAAGAATGACAAAATATTTCAAAGAATTAACAAAATATATTAAGCGCAGAATATGCTGGATGATGACTGAATCTGGCATAAATGTGAACCCCGTTAAACAGTAGTTGTATTTGATCCAGACAAATTTGCTTTACTGACTTGATCTGAAAATTCCTTCTCCAGCTCCATAAATAGTGATTTCATGATTCAAAATAACATGTAAACCAGTAGGTGCATAACACCCCATACTTACCACCATGTTAGCGAATAGGTGTAAGGATCGGAGAAGATAAACAGAAATATATATATAGATAACAAAAGAGGCGACCACAAAAAAGAATAATAAGGATAATGTCAAAAAAAAAAAACAAAAGGGAGAAAAGGAAGGGAATGAAAGAAACAGAAAGCTCCTCAAGTATATTCCTTCTCTGCATCATATGTTGTTTCCATTTCTTACTCCAAATCTTTGATTTAGTGCTTTCTTTGCTTAACCATACCAAGAGTTAGTATAGCTATAAGCGGAAGTGGCATAAATCGAAACTTCAAACGAAGGTCAATTCTGTTAGATATCAAGTTTTTTCACATTTAATTTTTTTCGCATTAAATTTACATTTTTTTAGAATTTTTTGATGACGAAGTAAGTTGAACCGAATGGATAAATTTGGTTTTGGACATCAAGCTGAAGCCGAATTGAGTTCGAATTGAACCCATTGGATAGGTGTGATGATTAAGGTTATGTGGGTTTAAATCAGAATCAATTTATAGTTGTTTTTGCCAATTCATAGTCGAACTAAATTTTAAATGAGGAACCTACTTTAGTCGCATCCTAACTTTAGTCGCATTAGGACGAATTATAAATTTTTTTGAAGAGGAATTAGGAAAGCTAACACAATGACAGATGCACTGAGCAAGAAAACTAAAGTAGTGGCATTTAACAAAGTGATAAAAACTAAGGTAGTGAGATAACTTTAGGTCTTATTGAAATGGGGTAGACACAAGGAACCATATTGGCATCCTTGGTTGCGGAGTTCCCATTAGTAGAGAAGATTAAGGGAAATCAAAAGGATAACTAGTATCTCAGATCAGTTATCAGTAGCTAGTGAACTGAACCAAAGTCAGACTCAAACCTACAGTTTCCTTGTGATGTGGATGGATCTCTTCAATTAAAAGAATTCAAATGAATTTAAGGTTGTAATATAAATTGTTTACTTGTTTATTTGATTAAGATTAAATTCATGCATACATATCTTTCCCATTTACTCACTTAGCAAAGTAATTTGTGCTCATTTTCTATTTTTCCTTGTCTCTAATTTTGCAAGCAAAGGTTGAGTTTAGAGTTGGAATTGCTTAAAAATCCTCGACCTGTTGATTCTGCATTTGATTCTACTTTATTATATTTTTTGTAAAAAAAAGGTGAAATATATTTATAGTTTGTTCAAAACTTCTTGGTTCTCTTGAGCTAGTAACTGTTTATATGTGTGGCTCTTGGTTTCTTATTATCACATTGTCACCAAGTAGGGTACATTCTAGTAAGTGAAAATTACACCCCTAAAGTGTGATAAATTCAATGATTAGTGTCTGACCATGCAACAACTTGAAGGAACACTGGATTTTCATAAAATGTTTTTGCCTTCTCAAACCACCCATATGTAGGGGTGAGCAAAAATTCGGTTAAACCGAATACACCGATCAAATCGAACCGAATTTTTAATTCGGTTCGGTTATTTCGGAAGTTCGGTTATTTTTTTTTAAAAAATCGGTTAATTCGGTTCGGTTTCGGTTTTAAATTTTCTTATTCGGTTAAACCGAATTAATTAATTAAATTAAAAAAATAATTTATAAATTTTAAGTAAATAAATATATAAATCTCTAATTTATTAGTAAAATTTTTATAATATTTAAAAAAATTCGGTTAATTCGGTCAAAAACCAAATTAACCGATAAAATATCGGTTCGGTTTGTTCGGTTTTTATTGAAAAATTTGGTCGGTTCGGTTGGTTTGAAAAAAATCGGTTTATTCGGTTTTCGATTTATTATTCGGTTCGGTTTTAACCGAATACTCACCCCTTATTGCCTATCATATCTGCCTCGTCCTCTTGATGTGCAGGAATAAGCCAAACACTTGGAACTAGAAGCCAGACTGAAGTCAAGATTTAGTAGTGGGCAGTGGTATCTTCTTTAGATTCACTAGTAGATTGATTTTGATCTTAAACCTTAATCATCCTTATTTTCCGTCAAGATAACAATTATTATTATGATCATTTGAATGGCTTCTACATATCTATTGAGCAATCACTTGCTCTAGATATAGTGAATAGTGAAAGAAAGATGGTATCACGATGAAAACTGAGGTACGTAGGAATGAGAAAGTATCATCTTGATCCAAAAGAAGGCTGGCATTCTGTTCATTCGAAGGTTGCCCACCCTTGGGTCACCCACTCCTTGTCTACTGAGGCTCGCTGCTGTCCCTACGGTACTGCATTTATTCCAAGGAGGTCTCTCTATATTTGCATCTAATTATCCAGTTCTTTGTAAATGGCATGTTGGATTCCACTCGCGTGGGTTGTGCTTTCATATCTGCCTCGTCCTCTTGATGAGGGAACCAATACACTCACCAAAAGTCAAGGGTTTATCCGTTTTTGGCCTTCTAAGGTTTTAGTTGGTCGACCAAGACCTTGATACTGTGATAATTTTGCTTATTCAAACAAAGCTTGTTTGAGTAATCCGACCAAGAATCAGGAGAAAAACGAGCAAAATTATAGGACTCACCGACCAAAATTGAAGCATCAAAGGTTATAATGACAATTTTTTTCCCCAACTGTTTAGGCACTATTTTTCACTAGTTGATAATTATGTTTCTTATGTGTATACTTTGAGTTTAGTTTTACTTAGGGATGAGTATTCGGTTAAAATCGAACCGAACCGAACCGAATAAATCGAAAACCGAATAAATTGATTTTTTTCAAACCAACCGAACCGATCGAATTTCCCAATAAAAACCGAACAAACCGAATCGATATTTTATCGGTTAATTCAGTTTTCGACCGAATTAACCAAATTAACTGAATTTTTTTAAATATTATAAAAATTTTATTAATAAATTAGAGATTTATATATTTATTTACTTAAAATTTATAAATTATTTTTTAAATTTAATTAATTCGGTTAATTCGGTTTAACCGAATAAGAAAATTTAAAATCGAAACCGAACCGAATTAACCGATTTTTTTTTAAAAAAAATAACTGAACTTTCGAAATAACCGAACCGAATTAAAAATTCGGTTCGGTTTGATCGATTTATTCGGTTTAACCGAATTTTTGTTCACCCCTAATTCTACTTCAATATTTTAGAATAAAAGAGCACACGTGGATCCGTCACTATGCATTGGTAGATGCAATTTGAATGGTCGCAAAGTCATTGTATGTGATATTAAACAGCATTACAGGGTTGTGGTTCCCAACTAAGTAACAAATAATTTGGGCTAGGCATTTTGTTTCATCGAATTAATTTACACAGCGTTTACTTTTGTAGATTACAACATTTTTTGTAATCAAATTTATCCTTGTATTCCTTTGCGCCTTACTATGCCGGTTACCAATTCATTATAGAATTAGACTAAACATTCAACCTAGTCTAAATATACGCTTATATAAATTGATAGCAATTTTGATCAAAATTATTACATAAATTATAAAATTATTATATGAATTATAAATTAAAAACTGTTAAATATAAATTTTTAAAAAGAATAAATTAAAAATATTGAAAAATAGCATTTTGCTTATAGCTATATCACCATTTTTATTCAAAATTTGAATGTAAATGGTCAAAATTGCTATGCTAATATTTTTGAGTTGTTTGATCACTCTAAAAGAATTGATTGGATTTCAATTGCATCTGTATATTTAGATACAAATTTTGAGTAAAATTTGATAGACTATAATGGTCTCAAAAAGTGTATTTATTTATGTCCAAATTTTAACCATATAGTAGTTTTGGGTAAAATTCTTAAATGAATATTTTAATATTTAAATTTTTTTTTTTTTTGAAATTTTATAATTTTCATTTATAATTCATGTAGCAAATTTTAAAAATTTGTAACAGAATTTATATTATTTTATATCATTTTTTTAAAACAATTTTTTTGATGAATTTTTTGAAAAAAAATTATAATGGCTAAAATTGTGACAAGATCATTTTCAAGTTATTTGGTAAAGTTCAAAAGAATGATTAGATTCTTATGATCGTTTTCAAGTTATTTGGTCATTTAAATATTCATATTTAAATTTTTAGGAAAAAATGTCATGAAATAGCTTGATCAAATGACTATTTTGAAATTGTTTGGCTTTAAAAGCATTGTTGAATTTCAATAATCTTTTAAAATGCATCTAGTAGGTTTGATCAAAACTATTACATAATTAGTTTTTAAAATTTATCTTCACTAAAAAAACTATTTAATATTTTTTAATTTATAGTTCATATAAAAGTTTTGGTAAAAAATCGAAAGGCACCTCTCATTTTCATTATCATTAGAGGGTCCCATTTTGAAGTAAATATTAAAAGGATCATGAAACTTCTTTTGTTTCAACGTTTTTTGTAACAGCTTTGGCAAAGCTAAATTTGTTCTAATGTATCCAAAATTACTAAGTAATTATATTAAAATTATTTTAATATTAGTTGAAATTGATCAAATATTAGTAAAACTATTTCAATTTGATCAAAATTAGTCTAACTGAATTAAAATTGGTCAAATATTATTGGAGCACTTTTTATCCAAACTACTACAATGTAGAATAGTTGACTAAATTCTTGAAGTGGCCTTCACCAAAGCTGTTCTAATTGCTCTGTGTCGAAGCATCTTTGCTCAAAGCTGCCATAGCAACATTGGACAAGCTATTTTCAAAATATGAGATTCTCTTTGGATTTTTTTTTTTTTAAAATAGGCCACTCTTTTGATTTTCATCAATTTTTTTATATTTTTATAATAAAATTTATACCACTATATATTATTTTTAAAAAATATGTTTTTGAATTTTTAACATAATAATTTTAATCAAAATTATTCCATGATCATTTTGTTTAGATGTGTGTTAGATTAGTTAGATGACTGACATTTTTTTAAAAAAAAATAGGTATGACAAATTTGATAGAAAATATAAGATAAAATCTATTTTTGATGATAAGTTAAAAAGGGATCTTGGGGATGTCTTTTTAATTTTTTTACATTTTAAAAACAAATTTTAAAAATTCAAGGCGGCAAAAGTTAATATTTATTGTATATTCAGCCGTATCAAACAACTTTATCATAATAATTAATTTATTTATTATTATAATGATAAATAATAAATTGAATTGGAAATAGGTGATTGTCCAATCATTCGGTTAACCATCCTAGTTGAGTCCTACACATAGAGCAATAGTACTTATGGTAGACTGTTAGTTGCCTATCTAATCAACATATGTTCATAGAATAAAATTAAGTTTAATTGACTTCACTGTAAAAAAAATTTTCTTTTTGTTAGTCGAACATCTAAGTCAACTATATGCACGACTCAATACTCGAGTTAACTTGTATTCTCCTCCAATTGATTGGATCAATCAAATTATGATCGAGTCCTCATCTAAATTAAAATCTACTCAACCCAAAGCACAAGTAACTTGTATACTTTCACAAATCGCTTAGAATGTTACCTACCAAAAGGCCTCACCTCCAAATTTTCCTAAGTCTACCAACAAGTCTCACCTTTGAGTCTTCCTCATCTATTAGGACCGATAGGTTAAGTGTTTGAATGACTAACGGAAAGGGAGGAGAATAATGATTGACCTACAAATAAAAATTTCTACCCTTGCTAGTGCCTTAGCAAGGTTACACAGATTATACATAGCAGAAAAACACAAATAAACAAAATTGATACATACTAATTTCTAACACAATAATGTAATGTGATTTAGAATGTTCATTCTTACTTCACAACCAATGGTTCGTTAGTGAGTCACTCCTTAAAAATCATTATCTTTCTTCTTCAAATATATTATGTAGGTGAAAGAACCTCTTACAACTCCAACAATTGAATGCTTAGACGATTAGACTATGAGTAATAAGAAAAAAAGACTCATAAGATTATATAATCAATGAGCCATTTGTCTTGACTACTCCTGTTGTCCCTCTTTTATGCCTCCAACATCTTTAGTTTTCACTTTCTGTTATGTTGTACTATCATCAATCAATAGATTGGATCCACTATTAGACAAGTATTTGTTGGTGCAATCAGCCTTCAGTGTTTTAATGTTTGACAAGCAATGTGAGTTGGTCAAGGTTGACCAAGTTGATAAAGAATCTAAGCAAGTTAAAGGTTTGATGTTTGAAAGTAAGTCAAGTGAGAAGTCTAATCAAGTCAAGGTTGATCGAATAACTAGTAAAGGTAAAGTCCAATCAAATCAAGGTTGATTGAATAATTGGCAAGGGTAAAGTCTAGACGAGTTAAGGTTGACCGTATGTCTACCAAGGAAAAGTCCTAGCAAGTTAAGAGAATTGGATGTTAGGTAAGGGAAAAGATCAGGCAAATCAAGGGTTGATCGAATAGTTGACAAGATCAAGCCTGGGTAGGTCAACGGTGACCAGATGCTTGATAAAGAAAAAATCCTAAGGGAGTAAACCCTAAGTAGTGACAAAACTCAGAGGAGTGAACTATGAGGTAAGTAAGTCAATAGGTCAGGTAGACTAAGGTTGCTTGTTTTTATGTGTTTATATAATTATCTTGTAGGAAATTAATGTTGAAAGCAAGATTGGGGAGCAGTTGGATGCAATCGGATCAAGTTCGAAGTGAACTGGACTTATCCAGTCTAAATCGGCTCGGTCGATCGAACAACTGATCCAGTTTACCAAAAGGTCAGTTTGGTTGATCAAAAATTGATATGGTTGACCGGATGGGTCCAGATTATTGGGGTTAGGGGTGAGTATTCGGTTAAAACCGAACCGAACCGAACCGAACCGAATTAACCGAAAACCGAATAAACCGATTTTTTTCGAACCAACCGAACCGACCGAATTTCCCAATAAAAATCGAACAAACCGAACCGAAATTTTATCGGTTAATTCGGTTTTCGACCGAATTAACCGATTTTTTTAAATATTATAAAAATTTTACTAATAAATTAGAAATTTATATATTTATTTACTTAAAATTTATAAATTATTTTTTTAATTTAATTAATTCGGTTTAACCGAATAAGAAAATTTAAAACCGAAACCGAACCGAATTAATCGATTTTTTTTAAAAAATAACCGAAGTTCCGAAATAACCGAACCGAATTAAGGCAACCGCCTGGGCGGCGTCCCAAGCGGTGGCATTGGGGCGGCGGAGGGTCCGTCGACGCGGTCTGCGAGGCATGGAGGAGAAGAGGGGGAGGGGGAGGGGGAGGGGGAAGGGAGATTTTTTATAGTTTTTGTAAGCTCCAAATAATTTACCTAAATTTATTTTAAATTTAAAAATAAAATTAAAGAATTATATTTATTAATTTAATGAATAAAATAATTATTTTATTAATATATATAAATTTATTTTAAATTTTAAAAAAATTAACAAATTATAATTATTAATGAATTATTTTATTAAAATAATTATTTTTAATAAATTATTATATTAAAATAAAATTATCAAATTATATTTATTAATTTAACTTATTATTTTAATAAATTATTTTATTAAAATAAATATAAATTTGTTTTAAATTTAAAAAAAATAAAATTATGGAATTATATTTATTAATTTAATGAATTATTTTAATAAATTATATTTAAATTTATTTTAAAATTTAAAAGATAAAATTAAAAAATTATATTTATTAATTTAATAAATTATTTTATTAAAATAATCGTGTGATGAAGAGGTGTACGACATTATAGGGGGTGCACAGCAAAGAACACCACATACAAAGTTCAGATACGGAGACAATTGATATCAAGGTTATAGAAAGCATGATGTTGGCATTCAAACCTAGTGTCTGACTTAGAACACAGGTTATAACTTATAATAGTATCTGATATTTCGAACACTTACATTATTATTCTAGATGTTCTAAATATCATCATTATGGTCGATAGCTTCGAGATTTGGGTCCAGGGCACAGAGATTGATGACTTGGTCCATGTGATTGCGCAACAACAAATGCTTAGAGCCCGTCTTCAGATTCAGCCTCCATCGATGATAGAATCTGCAAAAAGATTTTGGTAGCTTATCGACGCCGCTGTCAGGAAACTCCAGATATCGAAGATGCCTCAGATGAACAATTGCGTCAGGCAAATCCCCTGGGAGTTCAGAAAGCATCAACAGCCGCAAACGACGTGAATCTTTCAAAACCTCTGCGAGAGAATCCATGAATTCAGAGTGCGAGATGGGCGAGGACAGTCTACCATCGATTACAAGGCTGCGAAGAAACTTTCGCTTTCGTAAAACCTTTGAAAACCTGACGAAGTTGTCTGCAGTGACATACAGATGGTGAGCCTTCATTGGGATTTCTATTTCTTCGATTCCATCCTCAAGCCGGAAAAACTCACCATCACAGATATGATCTGCAAGTTCATGCATCATGGCATGGATCACAAACTTGTTCTTCTTTCTCCATGCGTCCACGAAAAACGATCTGCTTGAGAGATCGTCGACGAAGTTGTGGGCGTAGGAGGCTCCGTTGCTAGGAGTTATAAGACCCAGTGCCATCCAAAATCTCAGCAACTGGTTTTTCTCGAAGCAATAGTTCTTGGGAAACAGAGCACATGAAATGTAGCATTGTTTCAGGTGCTCGGGCAGCTGCTGGTAGCTTTGTCCGAGGACTGACAGGAGATCGCCATCTCGCGCGACCAACGAAGTCTTTCCCCTCTCAAAGCGATCCTTCAGAAAACCACTGATCCTCACCATCTTGATTGTTGACATTTCAGACTGCAGACATCCGAGCTATGAACGGAGAAGCCGTACATGTGGGTCTGAGAAAGACTGGAATCATTATTCTTGGTGGCGGCCTCCCAAAGCATCATATCTGCAATGCCAACATGTTCCAACCAATGAGATGATTGAGGGAGTACTGCCTACTGTTGTTGAATGTATAGCAGAGTCCTAATGAGTTAATGTCACTCAAGTTTACGATACTGCTATGAACTAAGATGTATGCATTTCGGTTTATGTTTTAAGGCATTGAATGAATCATTAATAAGCTAACATTTCATTTGCATTTTAGTTTGTGGTTTGGCTCTTTGAATGAACCACTTTGTTTCTTCTTTAATATTAACTGAATGTAAAAGTTTCTGAATCAAATCCTAATCTTCTTTCTACTGAAATCAAGCAGTTTCACTGTAATGCAACTATTGCCTTCCCCCTACTTGTTGCTGCAACATTTGCAAGGAAGATTCACGAAATAGCCAACATCGAATTATAATTCGGTTTGATTTCCTTTCGACAATATGCTTACGGAATCTGAATATCTGGAATTGGGAGACTGTTCAAGGTTGTTCAAATTTTTCGAGCATCCGCAAGGATCGGAAGCTCGAAAAATTCTACAGCCGACCTGGTTGAAAAAATTGAGCCCCGGTTGAAAAATTAGTCTGGATCCGCCACTGGGCATACACATAGGAAAGCTCAGCCACATGCTCAGGTCAGCTCGGCCATACATAGGAGAGCTCGGCCACACGCTTAGTTCAACTCGGCTACACGTATAGATAAGCTTAACCACACGCTCAGGTTAGCTCGGGCATATATAGGAAAGCTCAGCCACACGCTCAGGTCAGCTCGGCCATACATAGGAAAGGGATAACTTAGATCTTTGTAAAGAGAATGCCTTAGGAGTTGTAAATGATGCTCTATGTAATGACCAGGATGATGTTCTTGAGAAAGGAAGCCCATGTTCCTAAAATTTAGTCTAAACAACTTTCGTCCAAGGTGAATTAGGTTGAGGGAAGGTATAAGATTGATGTGCTTTTCGTCAAAGTTGATGGAACTGAATCGAATCGATGGCTAGGTTGAAGTAGAGAGGTGCTTGTCCAAAAGATCTCGCCTTTCTACAATGCTCATGCCATGATCAAGAGGCATTGAAGCTAATTCGATCGATCAAACTATCTACTACTTGTTTTTCATATTTGAATCGATTGAACATGGAGGTAGTTGATGAATAAGGTAGGAAAGGAACATGTCTTTCTACTAACCATTTTTGTTGCCTTATGTAGGCATTAATCTTGAATCATTTAAGTACATCAACATCTACATGAATAAGGTATACCTTCTACTTGCCTACATCACAATCACATATCACAAGTGCAAAACAACTCCATCACCTTTTCCGTTTTCCCCTAAAAATAATTTTTAAATAATTATAATAAATGTGTAAGAATTGATTTTCTATTTTAACTATTGCTTCATTGCTTTGTCATGCTTACGTAAGCTGTATATGAAAAAGGAAGTATTGATAATTATAAAGATAGAAATAAAGATGAGGCCCTGCGTCGGGGATCCGACGGCTGGTGATGAGCGATCACTACTTGCACAGATCACGAGGCAAATTAATTCATTGCTTGACCAAGGGATTTATAACGATTAAATTGGGAAAGATCTGAGCTGGCTCGGTTGCCTCTCGACTATAAATAGCACGCCCCGATCCCCCCTGCTTCATCGTCTTCCTTTCGCAGCGGTTGTTCTTCCATCTCTCCCCTGCCTCCGATCCGATCCCTAAATCAATGGCGACAAAGATCTATGTCGTGTAAGTGTTCGCTCCTTTTGCGGATCGTCTCTCGTCCCTGTCCTTTTGATAATTCGGTTTTGTACCCCTTTTTAGATTGTTTATGCGGTATTCTGCCATTTTGTTGATCGGATCTGTGTTTTGAATTTTTGTGAAGGATCGAGATCGTTTGGAACTCTGACATAGGACCGTTCGTTGTGAATTGATCTGGTTGTGGGTTTTGACTATCTAGACTACGATGTGACGTATGAACTGAATCGATTGAATGATTCTCAGGATTTCTTTCCTTTAGGATTTCTTTTTACCCTCGGAAAACCTTTGGAGAACAACCTGGAGGCACCTCATTTTTACTCTAAAAAATAATTTTTAAACACACTAACAGCCTTTGTGGAAAAAAATTACTCAACTGGAGTTCTGCTTCCATAAGAGGATTCCTTTGTTTCGATTGGTAGAAAATGAGGAAATAAAGGTACAAATTCGGAGAAATATACTCGGGAGAGAGTAAGAAATGCGAGAAATTAAGTTCCCGTTTCTTTTCCTCAAATAGAATTGTATTTGAATTTTTGGAAACTAATATCTCTCTATTGAATTTGAATTCCTTTTCTTTTGAGTCTAAAGAATCTGTAGTGGAAAAGAATACGCAGTGCAGACTTTGATCACTGCTTTTCTAAAGTAGAAAAGTTTGTCGACTATTGTCTGAACTTTATGGTTCTCATCTAGGAATTTGGAGATTATAGTGATTATTGTGCTTAATACTGGCTCAGGGTTGGATTAATGCAGAGGCATATAATTTTGTTAATCTTAGGTATTAAGACTAATACTATCTTGAGATTATCTTAAATATTTAACTAATTGTTCATCCACATACAATAATCGGCCTATTTTTGTGTTCATTCTTTAACATCAAGTCATTTCTTTTTGTGTTTGTATCTAGAATGTGGCTCTACTCGGATTGTGCTAGAACGAAAAGAGATGAAGTGAAAAAGAGAGAGGGGAGGAATTTATATTTAGTATGTGATGAACACAAACAAGTAATTATATTATATAATATCTTTCCTTTGGTTCTATCCAAGTAATCAAGAAAAATGGCATGTACTGGATATAAAAAGATACTACAGTTCTTCTTTCCTTTGTTTCTCTTAAAATACTTCATTTGCCTCAGTAAAAATAGCAGAGTGATATACCAAAGTTAGATAATCATGAATACTTCTCTTTTTTCTTAGATAAGCCTTACAAAATTGTTCCTTTGTTTTGTCATATTGAAAATTTTTATTACATTATTTAATCACTTCTTGGTGTAGGAAATTCATTAATTGATACATGAATACTTTTTGAAATACACTTCGACTGATTTAAAGTGCTTTCCTCTTTGAAAAAAAAAATCAGCTTTTACTGTTTATATTTTGAAATCTTAAAGAAAATCATCATCACTTCTATTCAGATACTATTCCATGTACGGGCATGTAGCAAAGCTAGCAGAAGAAATCCAAAAAGGCGCTGCTTCTGTTGAAGGAGTCGAAGTAAAGCTCTGGCAGGTGATTTGTTTGTCATTCTTTGGATTGTTAATTAGAACGCACTTACTATACATTTTATTTCTTTTTCAGCCAAGCTCTCTTGGAATGTTGTAATCGGATCAAAATACTTGCAATTGATTTGCTTTTCCAATCTATCATATGAATATGCAAATTCTATTTTTTTACAAATTTTCCTGATATCTGCAAATAGTTTCCTGAAGGCCAACTTGTTAAAGCATTATTAACATCGTTCTCCTTCTTGTTGTTGTTGTGACTTCATATTTATCTAATGAAAAGGTTCCTGAGACTCTTCCTGAAGAAGTTCTGGGGAAGATGGGGGCACCTCCAAAGAGTGATGTACCGATTATCGAACCAAATGCTCTCGCTGAAGCAGACGGAATTCTGTTTGGCTTCCCTACCAGGTTCGGAATGATGGCCGCCCAATTCAAAGCTTTCATCGATGCAACCGGAGGACTGTGGCGATCTCAGGCTCTAGCCGGCAAGCCCGCCGGAATTTTCTACAGCACGGGATCGCAAGGCGGTGGCCAAGAGACTACTCCGTAAGCTCCATCTACCTTCATCAGTTTCATCATGTAATCGATTGCATCATTCTAACCTGTTTCATCGTCGCAGTTTGACAGCCATAACTCAGTTGGCTCACCATGGCATGATCTTCGTCCCAATCGGCTACACTTTTGGTGGAGGAATGTTTGAGATGGAGAACATCAAGGGCGGGAGCCCTTACGGCGCCGGCACATACGCCGGCGACGGCTCGAGAAACCCATCCCAGTTAGAGCTAGAACAGGCTTTCCACCAAGGCAAGTACTTCGCCACCATCACCAACAAGTTTAAAGCTTCCTCTTGATCCCACTGATTAACGAACAAGCTTTATAGGCTTCAATGTCTCTGCATTTGAATTCCTCGAGTATTCCTGTTTCTGTAACTGTCTTTTTTTTTTGACGTCTGAATTTATTTTATTTCATTGGCAGAAAATGTGTGAACTCTTTAACAAATTACAATTTAGGCACCATTAAAAGTTAAGAGCATCACAAAATCACAAATATTCTTCATCCGAAGAAGTAGAAATGTTTAACAATTTTTACTACAATAGGAGCTCGCATCGCTTCTCATCCGATCTAAAAAACAAACAGAAAACTAGAGTAAAAAAATTTCACATAAAGATCGCAATGAAGTTAATAACACACGCATTAACTATGCCGAAGGTTCGAGTTTTCACTTAGTCATCGTCGACGGGAGCGGCCTTCGAGGAGCCACCGGCCTTCTTGGGAAGTAGAAGATTGTGAATGTTGGGCATCACGCCGCCGCTTGCGATCGTGACTTCGCCCAAAAGCTTCGAGAGCTCCTCGTCGTTCCTCACGGCGAGCTGGATGTGCCTCGGAACGATCCTGGTCTTCTTGTTGTCCCTTGCTGCGTTCCCCGCGAGCTCCAGAACCTGTTCCGACGAGTCCAGACAGATTGAGGCAAAATACAGAATACAGAACCAACGAAACGAATGGATTCGAGAAACCTAAACAGGATGGATGATCAACATAAAAAAAAAACCCCCAAATTCGACTACAAGACAACGATAAAATGGAACAATAAGAAGAGATCGAACATCTTCGCCCCAAAACAGACCAGAAATAATTCGAAAAAAAAATAGAGAATTCATCCAAAACACAAAAAAATCTCCCCGAATCATGCAAGTTAGGTTGCTAAAACAAGAAGAAATCGAAGATTTTTGCCCCAAGTCAAACAGGCGAAATAGGGATCAGATCCATACCTCCGCGGCGAGGTACTCGAGAACGGCGGCGAGGTAGACAGGAGCACCGGCGCCTACGCGCTCGGCGTACTTCCCGGCCTTGAGGAACCGGGCGATCCTTCCGACGGGGAACTGGAGCCCGGCCTTGCTGCTCCTCGACGTGGCCTTCTTCGCTGTGGCGGATCCGATCGCCTTCCCTCTTCCGGCCATGTCGGAGCGACGAACCTAGGTTTACAGAACAGTTGAAGCAGGGAAGAAAGCTAGGGATTTGGTAGCGGAGAAGAAGCTGCGCCAAAGCCTTCGATTAAAGAATGCGAAAGCCTTCGGGTGCGTTTCTTATATATAGCAGATTATGATGGATGACTATTGGTTGAAATCCTGAACACACGGATCTCTGTTTGTGTCCGTCCGATGGAAAAGTAATCGGACGTCAGATACTGCCCAAAATTGCTAATTTTTGTATTTCGACCAATAACTTTATAAAATCCGAATATATTGTCAAAATTTTTAAAAGGTTTTATAAAGGACAAAAAAAACATTTTTCAAATCATCCAAAGTAGGGGTGAGTATTCGGTTAAAACCGAACCGAACTGAACCGAATTAATCGAAAACCGAATAAACCGATTTTTTTCCAACCAACCGAACCGACCGAATTTTCCAATAAAAATCGAACAAACCGAACCGAAATTTTATCGGTTAATTCGGTTTTCGACCGAATTAACCGAATTAACCGATTTTTTTTAAATATTATAAAAATTTTACTAATAAATTAGAAATTTATATATTTATTTACTTAAAATTTATAAATTATTTTTTTAATTTAATTAATTCGGTTTATTCGGTTTAACCGAATAAGAAAATTTAAAACCGAAACCGAACCGAATTAACCGATTTTTTAAAAAAAATAACCGAACTTCTGAAATAACCGAACCGAATTAAAAAAAATTCGGTTCGGTTTGATCGGTTAATTCATTTTAACCGAATTTTTGCTCACCTCTAATTATAACCGCCTTTTTCCATTTTCTATTTTTCAATCACAGTTTTCATTCTCTATAGCAAATGATAAAATATTATTTTCTGTTTTCTTAGGAAATGACTTCTCATTTTCTAGAAAATGAAATTGGAAAACACAAATCAAACAGTAACTTCTTAAAAAATAAGAAAATAAAAATGAAAAATGATCAAACCAAACCCCCTAACATTTTCAGCCTACTTGAATCAGTATAAACAAAGATCATATGTTTAATGCCATTTTTGTATATTATAAAATTTCGAGATAACATAGATACAAAATTCATTTAAAAATAACTTTAAATAAAGACAAAATATCACTTATATTAAATATACTATTTTGTATATTTTCCTATCTAAAATATTATCGTATAAATGTATTATTTTAAAACTTAACATCTTGCTATATGCCATTAAGGTATTTAACTGGATTAAAATTTCGAATCGTATCGCGTGATACTGACGAAATTTTTCGTTCCACCGCGGTATCGGCACCGGTGCAGCACTGGCACCGCGGTTTCGGCCAGAAAATGTTGCCGAAGACATCGCTCGGGCACGGCGACGCCTCCGGAGACGTCACGCGGCCTCGACGACGCCTCTGGAGGCGTCGCTCGGGCCCGACGACGCCACCGGAGGCGCCGTCGGGGCCCGGCGACGCCACCGGAGGTGGTGTGCGGGCCGCGCGCGACGCACGATTTTTGAGTTTTTTTTATTTTTTACTTAGGGTTTAATTAAGTTTTAATAATTAACTACTAGCTATAGTTCGGGATAATTTAAATAGGCTTTAATAAAATCTATAAAATTAACTTATTATTTTTAAAAAATATTTCATTTTTTATTTTTAAATATTTAGATTAAATTTTTTATTTTAGTTAATATATTTTATATTTTAAAAATACTGAAACTGTATCGACACGGTACGATACGGTACCGAAACTGTATCGTTCCGATTCGGGACCAAAACCTCGATACGGTTCGATATTTTAAACCTTGATTTAACTATTTATCTTTCTTAAAATAAAATTTAAGGATCATAATTAACAAATTATCATTTTCCTTTTAAACATTATAGGAAATGTTTTTTTTAATTAGTAAATTTTATAAATTGTTTATGTATATTATGTTTGGAGTGACATTTGATTATGAAGAAAGATGATTAAAATGGATAGCAAAGCAAATATAGAAGGAGAGAAAAAGAAAGATTTAATCTCCACCACAGGAGCACATGGTGAAATTCTCATTTCCCTTAGTAGAATAGCATAAACATACAAAGGAGAATCTAAGTCTATGATAATATGAGAGGAAAGTGATGCGGTTTGTTTTTTGCATGGAAATTTTATTATTATTTACTTTTATCCCTTTATTTATTTGTCACTTGAACGCATCAAAATTAATTATTTAAATCCAAACCCCTTATTTTCACTAAGGTAGCATAGAGAGGTCCGGGTCGTCTCTCTGGGACTCAATGATGTAAGTAGTCCTAGACAGCTGGGACAGGAGTTTATTTTGCCTTATTCCCTCAATTATTCACAACATTCAATTATTTCACTTCCACCCCATCGCATACAACACAAACAACAACCCTCAATCATATTGACAGGCGTGTGAAAATCTAAGAATGAATTATCACGTGACAACAACTCAGCAATACAAATCCAAAAGCTTAGTACAAGAGTTACATTTATTAACACAAATCAATTTAACAATATGAATCAACTACACAATATAAGACAATCTATACACTAACCCTGTACAAGAAAGAATTTCTACAATTGAATAAACAAATAAACAAAAGAATAATAATAATACAATTAAATAAATCACACTAATACCCAATTACAAAATAACATCCCATAGATCATACTACAACTAAATTACAATGATTCACAGCTAAATTCAATTACCTTTGTTTATTTACAATACATACATGCTCAAACAACACAAGTATTTACATGAATGAATTTTACAATTATTACAAGTTCAACAATTAATGTTTCGATACATAACATCATACAACATAGAATATACATAGGGGTGAGCAAAAATTCGGTTAAACCGAATTAACCGATCAAACCGAACCGAATTTTTAATTCGGTTCGGTTATTTCGGAAGTTCGATTATTTTTTTTAAAAAAAATCGGTTAATTCGGTTCGATTTCGGTTTTAAATTTTCTTATTCGGTTAAACCGAATAAATCAAATTAATTAAATTAAAAAAATAATTTATAAATTTTAAGTAAATAAATATATAAATTTCTAATTTATTAGTAAAATTTTTATAATATTTAAAAAAAATCGGTTAATTCGGTTAATTCGGTCGAAAACCGAATTAACCGATAAAATTTCGGTTCGGTTTGTTCGATTTTTATTGGGAAATTCGGTCGGTTCGGTTGGTTCGAAAAAAATCGGTTTATTCGGTTTTCGGTTAATTCGGTTCGGTTCGGTTCGGTTTTAACCGAATACTCACCCCTAGAAGGATCATAATTAACAATATTATCATTTTCCTTTTAAACATTATAGGAAATGTTTTTTTTAATTAGTAAATTTTATAAATTGTTTATGTATATTATGTTTGGTGTGACATTTGATTATGAAGAAAGATGATTAAAATGGATAGCAAAGCAAATATAGAAGGAGAGAAAAAGAAAGATTTAATCTCCACCACAGGAGCACATGGTGAAATTCTCATTTCCCTTAGTAGAATAGCATAAACATACAAAGGAGAATCTAAATCTATGATAATATGAGAGGAAAGTGATGCGGTTTGTTTTTTTGCATGGAAATTTTATTATTATTTACTTTTATCCCTTTATTTATTTGTCACTTGCACGCATCAAAATTAATTATTTAAATCCAAACCCCTTATTTTCACTAAGGTATAGAGAGGTCCGGATCGTCTCTTTGGGACTCAATGATGTAAGTAGTCCTAGACAGCTGGGACAAGAGTTTATTTTGCCTTATTCCCTCAATTATTCACAACATTCAATTATTTCACTTCCACCCCATCGCATACAACACAAACAACAACCCTCAATCATATTGACAGACGTGTGAAAATCTAAGAATGAATTATCACGTGACAACAACTCAGCAATACAAATCCAAAAGCTTAGTACAAGAGTTACATTTATTAACACAAATCAATTTAACAATATGAATCAACTACACAATATAAGACAATCTATACACTAACCCTGTACAAGAAAGAATTTCTACAATTGAATAAACAAATAAACAAAAGAATAATAATAATACAATTAAATAAATCACACTAATACCCAATTACAAAATAACATCCCATAGATCATACTACAACTAAATTACAATGATTCACAGCTAAATTCAATTACCTTTGTTTATTTACAATACATACATGCTCAAACAACACAAGTATTTACATGAATGAATTTTACAATTATTACAAGTTCAACAATTAATGTTTCGATACATAACATCATACAACATAGAATATACATATGTATGGGAAGTCAACTCAGTCTGACTTGTCTACGTTGACAACACAGCCCTTGTATATCAGGTAGCCACAGTTACTTTAATTGATTAGAAAAAAATTACATATCAGATCAATTTATAAAACTAAGATAATAAGACCTATGTTGCATGATCTAACCAGTATTGCACTGATTGACAAGAATATTTTTCTTTTTCTTAAGCAAACCAATTTGTGAAGAGGAACCAAGTTAACATGTCTATCTTGCATCATTTCACCAGTATTGATATTGTAAGGACCTCTCAAAAATATTTCATATCACAATAAGATTAATGAATTTATTTTTCTTTGTGTATTCAGCACTGAAAAGTACAATTAAGTGCATGACAAGCAAACAAAATATTCCAGACCATTATGATCCTGTTTTTTCACCAAGGCACTTACCCACTGTAAGAGGAAAATCTCTCTGCTCCAACAATTTCAATAGCCTCATTAGCATTCATTGAAGGCAAGAAAAGCATCCCAACAATTAGCTCTGGATTTATCATGAATCGGATTTCTTCCTGTTTCGAAATCCCAAGACAATGTTTATCTTTCTACAGAACCACATACACATGAAAACACAAAACATAAAAGCTATCATGAAATGATTCATGTTCATAAAAATCAATGCCATTACAATAAATCATCACTTAAATCAAATGAATATGACCAGAAAAAAGTACTGTCTCCTTAAATGTCAGTACAATAGTCTTTTCTGTGCTTCCTTATTCACGAAGCAGCTATTTTACCAAGAGACATACTTAGGTTGTTTCTGCATCAATTTTTGTTATACCAAAATTTTAGTTAACCTACAACAACAACCAAGCCTTTATCCACTAAGGTTTAATTAACCTATATATAATTAATTAAATTTATCTGGACCTAAATTGATTAAATAGGGATATAAATTAGACATAACTGATTCAATTAGAACTAAATAAAACTCTTATTGAGAAGTAGGGTCTGGAGGAGGCTCAAATTGGATGCAATCAACTTCAGTTGAACCAAGGCTAATGAGCTGAATCAAGTTTTGGTTTATTCAAGGTGTTGTGTGGGGTGTTACTACCAACTTGCATCATCCCCCACCCACTCACTTCTTTATGTCTCCATCTCCTATGACTTTAGGATGCACACAACACTTCCTAACCCAAGGAAAGGTGGTTTATAGTAAGGCAATGCTCTACCCTGCAATGACATGCATTGTTGATGTCAGTAGCAAGATTTGTGACATAACAACAAATCTATATAAAGCGGTGGCTATCAACAAACATGTAAGACCAAAGAGGGGTTGGCGTCAAGAGGTAGGACCTTCTCCTATCTTGTTGAGATAGGATGTCCATCACAGGGTTTTGGATTCGTCCTTGACCCAACATTGCAAATAAGTGTTCTTTTGGTTGATGTCTCCGATGGATAGGTTTTTCCGATTACCCATTCTGATACCTCGAAGATATTGGGGTGTTGAGTTAGTTGGTCAAGGTTGGAGTAATCAAGTATAAGCTCAAAAACTCAATGGTTTTTTGTTACCATGAGGGTTACTGTGAGCACTATTTGCAAGGGATCATTCTGTATAATTGATCCATAATGATTTAGGGGTTGTGATCCATAGCACATCATCAAACCAATAACAATTAAGTTTGTGACTTCTATTGGGGTTTGTCATTTATTACATATTGTAGAAGAGTTGGCAATCTTCATCACAATTGGGGAAGGGGGTAGTAAGTGGATCAGATAAGGAACTAATAGACAATAAGGACTAGGTTTGGCCCAGGGTGGTTGCTGTAATTCTATGTTATATTGCTGTGAGGTTAAGGTGCATATGAATGTAAGTTGCACCATTGGATGTCAATAACTCATGAGAGGGAGGATTTGAACCAAGTTTAAGAGATCATTGGTAATTGTAAGTTTTGATATAGGGTTTGGTTTGGAGTCAAAACTAAGCAGAGCTGGTTATGTGTAGAGTTGAATTAAATCCAGATGGTTGAGTTCTTGAGAAACCAAACCAGACAAGGAAATTCTTTATATTGGCTCAATTACTTCCTTGAGTCATATATATTATACTTACACTTGTTATCATGTCATAGTGATTTACAAGTTATCCACGTCTATTGTACGATCATATGCATCACTACTATTGATCATACATATTTGTCATTAGTTAACATGATTATCATTTTGCTATTGCAATGCATCATGCTATATGATTCAAACTGACCATAGTTCACATAGCATGCTGAGAAAATTGATAGATTAATGATCATCTGAGTCGGATTCAACATGTAAAATGATTTGATATGTTGCCTGGATGTTCAGAATGTGATCCATATATGTACGGTTCTGGTGTTTATCTCAAATATGGGAGTCACTCAGCATTTGCACAATTTCACATTCTACCTTTAGGTGCAGAGTGTCAAATGTGATACTAATCAAACAACGGAATTGTTAAGGGACAACCACATGTGTGTTTTGCTATTCCTATTCCGAGTATTCTCTGCTTTCAATGATGTATTTTCTCTCTAATATGTAATTCACACATTAAACTTTTCCCTTTTATTGAATCCCACCCCCGCCCATCCTATCTTTCTTATCCGAACAAAAGAGGGCTTGGTAAGGGCCGGCAGAAACTGTCATGGGCAGTTGCCACATGCCCATGACAGTTGTCTTTAAGTCAAATTTTCGTTGAACCTCATGGGAGACCAACTTCGAACGATGGCATCGTTGGAGCACATCTTGACAACACTACATCAATGTAGACCCGACCACAGACCAGATCTAAACCAGAACCGACCCCAATTCAGTTTTTTTATTATTTTTGACAGTTGGATTAACCAGCGGTTCCGACTACTACTACAACAACAACCAAGCATTATCCCACTAAGTGGGATTGACTATATGGATCTTTTTATGCCATTGGACTCTATCCCCTACTATATCATTATCTATACTTAAATAAATTTTATTTTGTTTTATTGTTGCTAACCAAGTCTTTTTTAATCTACCTCTTCCCCGTTTGATGTGTGTATTTGTCATAGTTTCACATCGCCTAACTGAAACATTTATTAGTCGTCTAAATACATATATGTACCATCTTAAACGTGTCTTTCGAAGTTTTCCCTTAATAGATGCAACTCCGACTTTCTCTCTAATGCTCTCATTTCTTATTCTGCCCATCCTCGTATGTCCATACATTCATCTTAACATCCTCATCTCTGCAACTCTCATCTTCTACTCATGTGCTCGAGTCATAACCTAACATTCATCGTCGTATAGCATAGCAGGTCTAACCACCATTTTGTAAAACTTCCTTTTAAGTTGTAGAGAAACTTTACAATCACATAAAACACCCGACGCTCTCCTCTCTCCTCCATTTCAATCATCTTGCTTGTATTCTATGTAAAGCATCTCTCTCAATCTCTCCATCGTCTTGCAAAAATGACCATAAATACTTAAAACTCTCAGTTTTAAACAACTCGTTATCTCTTATCTTAACAATTGTCTCATTACGTCTAATATTGTTAAACTTAAATTTTATATATTCTGTTTTTACTCTATTAAGCTTCAAACCTTTCACTTCTAGTGTTTCTCGTCAAGATTCTAGTTTAGCATTGACTCATTCACGTATCTCATCTACCAAAACAATATCTACAAACAACATACACCACAGTACTGTGTCTCGAATGTGTCTTGAATTCATCATGGGCGAAGTTAACTGGCGATTCTGACTATTTTTAAAAAATATCTTTTTAAAAAACAAAAAATAAAATAAAATAAAACTTTAAATGTCGATTAATCCAACAGTCAAAACTTTAAAAAAAAAAACTAAAACGGCGATCTTGGGGTTTTTTATTATTATTATTTTTATCGACGACACCTAGTGCAATAAGATTTGATTATTATTGTTGTCGTCTTTTTTTAATGGTTAAGATTATTTGATCATTCTTTTATCAATGACTACGATTTAGTGACGATTATTGTCCAAAATCTATAAATAAGCTGCTCATTTCATTGTTTTCATATTATCTTCTCTACTCTTATTTCTAAATTCCAAAATCACGATCACTTTCAACTTCAATTCTCCAATTATAATGGAAGAAGATTCATCTCAGTCTCGAAAGGATAAAAAAATAGTCACTCCAAATGTCGATCTTGACGACATTCAATTTATTGATGATGAACCAAAGCAACTTCCGACAGCTGACACAAGACACAAGGAAGTACCGAAACTTTTAAGGTTCGGGATACTATACTACCTTTAAACTCGTCTATTTTTACTAAAGATTTTGAGAAAATCAATCTTTTATCTGGAAAATTACGTACAAATGTAAGTATTGCAAAGCCTCCTATAAATTCCAATTGAGCTACGATTATGGGTCATTGAAATGACACGTTGAAACGAAGTACTCAACGGAATTTAAAAAAATTAAAAAGACACCCCCCAAGATCCCTTTTTAACTTATCATCAAAAATACATTTTATCTTATATTTTCTATCAAATTTGTCATACCTATTTAAAAAAAAAAATGTCAGTCATCTAACTAATCTAACACACATCTAAACAAAATGATCATGTAATAATTCTGATCAAAATTATTATGTTAAAAATTCAAAAAAAATTAAAATAATATAAAGTGATATAAATTTTACTATAAAAATATTTTAAAAATTGACGAAAATCAAAAGAGTGACCCATTTAAAAAAAAAATCCAAAGAGCATCTCATATTTTGAAAATTAGCTTGTCCAGTGTTGCTATAGCAGCTTTGAGCAAAGATGCTTCGACACGGAGCAATTAGAACAGCTTTGGAGAAGGCCACTTCAAGAATTTAATCAACTATTCTACATTGTAGTAGTTTTGATAAAAACTGCTCTAATAATATTTGACCAATTTTAATTAAGTTAGACTAATTTTGATCAAATTAAAATAGTTTTACTAATATTTGATCAATTTCAACTAATATTAAAATAAGTTTAATATAATTACTTAGTAATTTTGGATATATTAGAACAAATTTAGCTTTGGTAAAGCTGTTAGAAAAAACGTTGAAACAAAGGAAGTTTCATGATCCTTTTAATATTTACTTCAAAATGGGACCCTCTAATGATAATGAAAATGAGAGGTGCCTTTCGATTTTTTACCAAAACTTTTATATGAACTATAAATTAAAAAATATTAAATAGTTTTTTTTAGTGAAGATAAGTTTTAAAAACTTGTCAAAACTAATTATGTAATAGTTTTGATCAAACCTACTAGATGCATTTTAAAATATTATTGAAATTCAACAATGCTTTTAAAGGCAAACAATTTCAAAATAGTCATTTGATCAAGGTATTTCATGACATTTTTTGCTAAAAATTTAAATATGAATATATAAATTACCAAATAACTTCAAAACGATCATAAGAATCTAATCATTCTTTTGAACTTTACCAAATAACTTGAAAATGATCTTGTCACAATTTTAGCCATTATAATTTTTTTCAAAAAATTCATCAAAAAAATGTTTTAAAAAAATAATATAAAGTCATATAAATTCTGTTATAAAATTTTAAAATTTGCTACATGAATTATAAATGAAAATTATAAAATTTCAAAAAAAAAAGAAATTTTTAAATTTTTAAATATTCATTTAAGAATTTTACCCAAAACTACTATATGGTTAAAATTTGGACATAAATAAATACACTTTTTGAGACCATTATAGTCCATCTATACTTTCAAATGATCAAATTACTTTAAAATTGACCATATGGCAAAATTTTACTCAAAATTTGTATCTAAATATACAGATGCAATTGAAATCCAATCAATTCTTTTAGAGTGATCAAACAACCCTAAAATATTAGCATAGCAATTTTGACCATTTAAATTCAAATTTTGAATAAGCATGGTGATATAGCTATTAGCAAAACGCTATTTTTCAATACTTTTAAATTTATTCTTTTTAGAATTTTATATTTAACAGCTTTTAATTTATAATTCATATAATAATTTTAATGAAAATTGCTATCAATTTATATAAGCGTATATTTAGACTAATTTGAATGCCAAGTCTAATTCTATAATGAATTGGTAACCGACATAGTAAGGCGCAAAGGAATACAAGGATAAATTTGATTACAAAAAATGTTGTAATCTACAAAAGTAAACGCTGTGTAAATTAATTCGATGAAACAAAATGCATAGCCCAAATTATTTGTTACTTAGTTGGGAACCACAACCCTTGAATGCTGTTTAATATCACATACAATCACTTTTCGACCATTCAAATTGCATCTACCAATGCATAGTGACGGATCCACGTGTGCCCTTTTATTCTAAAATATTGAAGTAGAACTAAACTCAAAGTATACAACATAAGAAACATAATTATCAACTAGTGAAAAATAGTGCCTACACAGTTGGAAAAAAAATGTCATTATAACCTTTGATGCTTCAATTTTGGTCGGTGAGTCCTAAAATTTTGCATGTTTTTCTCCTGACTCTTGGTCGGATTACACAAACAAGCTTTCTTTGAATAAGCAAAATTATCACAGTATCAAGGTCTTGGTCGACCAACTAAAACCTTAGAAGGCCAAAAACGGATAAACCCTTGACTTTTGGTGAGTGTATTGGTTCCCTCATCAAGAGGTCGAGGCAGATATGAAAGCACAACCCACGCGAGTGGAATCCAACATGCCATTTACAAAGAACTGGATAATTAGATGCAAATATAGAGAGACCTCCTTGGAATAAATGCAGTACCGTAGGGACAGCAGCGAGCCTCAGTAGACAAGGAGTGGGTGACCCAAGGGTGGGCAACCTTCGAATGAACAGAATGCCAGCCTTCTTTAGGATCAAGATGATACTTTCTCATTCCTACGTACCTCAGTTTTCATCGTGATACCATCTTTCTTTCACTATTCACTATATCTAGAGCAAGTGATTGCTCAATAGATATGTAGAAGCCATTCAAATGATCATAATAATAATTATCTTGACGAAAATTAAGGATGATTAAGGTTTAAGATCAAAATCAATCTACTAGTGAATCTAAAGAAGATACCACTGCCCACTATTAAATCTTGAGTTCAGTCTGGCTTCTAGTTCCAAGTGTTTGGCTTATTCCTGCACATTCAGAGAAAAGATTCATGAGGGAAATCCATAAAAAAACCAACTTAAAGATGAAGAACAGGCAAAACTAGAATGATATCAGGGTGTAATTTATGATGAATGAATGGGGCAATCATTTCAAACCTAAGGTATGCATCGGAGAGCTCTTTCGCCCCGAAAGTATCATATATCATTGTCTTGCAACATAAAATGACAACTAATACACTAAATGCCAGATTGATACACTTGATAACAAAATATAGTAGCATTTCATTGTTATGTTTCTCTGCAACTATTACGAATGCTAAAAGATATGGCAAACTAGGAAAAGGCAATATACCCTGAATCTTTTACGACGTGAACCAATATCTGTTGTAGCCTGTATACTGGTTTGCACATCCTGCCTATGATTTCTGGAAGTCTGCTGTACGTTCTGGAAAAACCCAGCTTTGTCCCAGGAAACCTCATAGTCTACCTTAAGTCGTGACCCATCCTACAAAATATGTTAAATATTCAAAATCAAGAGAATTGAATGAAATGTGTAAAAGCCATATTATGAAAACAATGTTGAGGTAATTCTGAGAAATAAAAGTCAAAATGAAAACTGCACCCTACTCCCCTGATCTCCATCCACTTATTTTCCCTATTTTCCCCTTCTTTCCCACAGTGAATCCATGCACTCCTTGAGGCCATCTCAATATTTCCCAATGCCTGCAGCATCCAAACGGTGGAAGAGAATCAAAGATGGAGGATTTGGCCACTTCAAAATAGACATGCTGCCGAAGAAAAGAAGGTGATGAGTACAATGATGGTGTTGGGGGTGACACCATTTAGATTGGCAATATTCAGCTATCTTTAAGATTACTTTGATTAGTGGAGGAATGCAATCTTGTTTGTCCTTTTTCCAGCTTCATGTGGATCTCGTGCTAAACTTTGAGATTGGCTGTATTTATGTGCCTCTAGTGGTTTATAAGTTCAGTTTGTTTTAATAAAAATTCATGGAAACAAGCTGCTGATTATGAAGATAGGTTCTTAAAAGTATTCGGTTGAAAGATTTTTTTCCCCAGAAACTGCATGAATGATGGACAGCAAGTAAAAGATCTGCAGCGCATGCACACTCATCTCGCACAGAATAGGCTAGGCATTGTTGATAAGCTCATTCTCATCTGCGACTGCTCAGCACCACCTTCTGCATACATGGGAACCAAGGTAAAAATCTGTGGCACACAACATGAGGCGGAGTGCCCAATCTGCACTGGGAACGAAGGTAAAATTCTGTGGCGCGCAACATGAGGCGGAGTGCCCAATGCAAAGATGAGGTGGGAGAAAGAAGAAAGTCCTTGTGGTTCTTGTCCAAAAACAGTTGGCTCTCTCTTGCACACCCTTATATCAAACATGATATAAAGAGAGTTGGTGAATCACCATAGTGCAGTTCACACATCTCATCAACGACGGTTATCTGATACCACTTTAACAGGAATCACACATCTTTTTCTTGCCAACATTTGTTACAATCTCATGCTCCACCAATCGAAATTATCATCACTGTGATGATTGATTAGCGAATGGGATTCTGCAGATAAGGAACAAGAAGCGAGTAGGAAGTCGAAGGTATTTATGTTTCAAAAAAGCTGTCATCTATCCATTGCTCGATCCACCTAATTAAAGCAAACCAAAATGGTACGATGAGAGGTTATTTTGATCCTTTCATCTATCCATCTTTTCATATTTATCCACCCAAATAAACAAAAGGAAAGATCAAATTCATAAGCCTAATTAAAGAAAAGAAAAAACAAATAGAAATAAAATAGTAGTGGACCTGACATGAAATCAATTTATTTTTTAACATTGCCTCTTTATTTGAATCAACTATATTCTTCTTAAACACAATTCTTCTATTTTGGATATGCATTTACAATTCATTATGCAAATATTTCATCATTGTGTTTCCTACATGGAGAATAGGTAGGAAGAAGTGAGGTAGGAAAAGAAAGATTATTGGAAAAGGATAGGGAAACATTTTCCTGGATTTTTTGTTTCCTTGGAGGATGTAATTAGGGTTGTTTTAAAAGATTGTTTAGATTTATTTGAAAATTTCCCTTGAATTCAATGATCTTTCAATTAAATTATATTTTCCCTCTTCTGGTGAGTGAGTAGTTCTTGGTGCTATATCAATAGATATCAGAGTCAAATTAGATTAAATTCAGCTAACCTCCCACCTTAGCCATCAGCTACCTCAGAAACTCTGTCGCAATCCCACATTGTCATAATGCTCGCATAACTGTCATCACATAATGCTTGCATTAATATTGTCATCTCCCTCTCATTTGCCACAACCTCCTCGTTCACATCGTCTACCTTTAATGTGCAACAACAAGGAGAAGACAAGCCTGCCCATAGCCTCATCTCGCACTGACCACCTGATGCTACAAAACCTTACAACAAACACTGGTGATTCACATCTTACCGAGGCCTGCGTTGCGACCCTCTGCTCTATCTAATCATTCAATCCCTACTTAAGTTCCATGGTGGCCATTTTTCAAATTGATCAAACAAACCTACATTTTTCAAATTAGTCCTTATTTTCCAGATTTATAGCACTGAGATTTATCTGCTTTGAGGAAACCATCATCCCCATCATTGAGACACCTGTGTAACAATTCTTAGCAACATAATAGGCTCACAAAGCTCACAAGGCCTGGTAACAACATTCCTCATTTGAAAATCATTTCTGTCATATATATATATATATATATATATAATTTATTAGTGCTACAAATTTTATAAATCATTCTTTTTCAACTCTTAACATCTAAATCTCGAACTATTTTGTTCGATACTGGCAAAATTTCTCATTCCACCAATGAATCGGCACCGGCACCAATGGTTCTGACCGAGATGATGTCCGGAGACATCGCCCAGGTCCAGCGACTCCACTGGAGGCGTTGCCCGACTCCGACGACGCGGCCGGAGACGTCGCGCAGGCCGTGTGTGCCCCGGTCAGGCAAAAATAATTTTTTTAAACTTAGATTTTAATAATAACTTAGATTAATAATTTTAATCAACTCCTTATCATAGTTGAGATAATTTAAATAAACTTAATTAAAATCTCATAAAATTATCCTATTATTTTTAAAAAAATATTTTGTTTTTTATTTTTAAATATTTGGATTAAATTTTTTATTTGTAATTAATATATTTTATATTTTAAAAATATTGAAAATATACCGGCACGGCACGATGCGGTACCAAAACCGTATCGTTCTGGTCCGGGACCAAAACCTCAACATGACTCAAGGCATTACCCGGATCCAACGACGCCTAGGGAGGCATCACGCAGGCCGTGCGTGCCCTGGTCATGCGGAAATAGTTTTTTTATTTAAATTTTAATAATATCTTAGGTTAATAATTTTAATCAACTCTTAGTCATAGTTAGGATAATTTAAATAAACTTAATTAAAATCTCATAAAATTATCCTATTATTTTTAAAATATATATATTTTATTTTTTGTTTTCTTATTTTTAAATATTTGAATTAAATTTTTTATTTGTAATTAATAAATTTTATATTTTAAAAAATAATGAAAATATACTGGTACAGCACGATATAGTACCGAAACGGTATCATTCCGGTCCGGGACCGAAACCTCGCCATGACTCGATATTTTAAACCTTGTTTAGTATGACATTTCAAAGTCTACTATTAGAGATATACTAAATGTGAGATTCTTGAAACCACATGTAAAGGCTTAGAAAATGAGTTAAAACCCCTAAGAACTCAAGTGGACCTGGAAGATTAAAGAACATGGTCATATGGATACAATTTTTTTTTTAATTACTAGATTATTCAAAGAGCATGCATCCACGCATTTCAATTAATTGTCATTAACCCTTAATCCAAGGTTTAAAATATCGAGCCGTGCCGGAGTTTCGATCCCGGACCGGAACGATATAGTTTCGGTACCGTATCGTACCGTGCCGGTATAGTTTCGGTATTTTTAAAATATAAAATATATTAATTAAAATAAAAAATTTAATCTAAATATTTAAAAATAAAAAATAATTTTTTTTGATAATTTATAGGTTTTAATAAAGCCTATTTAAATTATCTCGAATTATAACTTTGAACTATAGCTAGGAGTTGATTATTAAAATTTAATTAAAACTTAAAATTTTAAAAACCAAAAAAACGGAAAAATCGCGCCGCGCCGCGCGATCGGTGCGCCCGCGCGGAGCGTCACCGGGCCCCGGCGGCGTCGTCGGCCCCTGGCGGCGTCGCCGGCCCGGGCGTCGTCGAGCCCGGGCGACACCTCCGGAGGCGTTCCCCGACCGGAATTCGTGTGCCGGCGCTGTGCCGGTGCCGCGGCGGAACGAATTTTTTCGTGCGTATCGGGCGATACGACACGAGATTTTAATCCTTGCCTTAATCCATACCTAGAGGTGAGAACAACTATTTTCTAGAATATGACTACAGACAAGGATAAGCAAGATAAAAGAGACACCAGTATCCACATTAAGGTAGATGCTCCTAGCTTTAACAATAAGATAGAACCAAATGTATTCCTCAATTAGTTGGCTAAGATCAAGGATTATTTTTTAATTGATATAAGATTGCTATATTTTTACAAAAGGCTGAAGAGATTAAGAAAGATATCTTACATAGAATACGATAATTAAAATGGAGGAGAACATTAAGTGTTCGTTGTGATCATAAGGTACTTCTAAAACGTAAAAGAAAGTTCTACAAGCAGTTTGACCTTTTATGTTATATAGAGCTAAATGTTCGGTTATGACTCGAGCATACGAGCAGAAGATGAGTCACAGAGATGAGGATTTTAAAGTACATGTACGAACATATAAGGATGGATAAGATAAAAAATAGAAATATTAGGGAGAAAGTTAGGATTACGCCTATTAAGAAAAAAACTCTGAGAGATGCATTTAAAATAATATGAGCATGTACTTAGAAAAAGGGCAGCCCGGTGCACGAAGCTCCCGCCTTGCGGGGTCCGGGGAAAGAATCCATTGTACGCAGCCTTACCTTGCCTTTGGCAAGAGGCTGTTTCCAAGATAACCAATAAATGATCCAGTTAAAAGACATGAAATTATGACAAATACGCACATTAAACAAGGAAGAGGAAGACAAAAAAGACTTAATTAGCAACGATAAAACAAGATAAATTTTATTTAAATATAAATGATATAGTAAGAGATAAAATCCAATGGCATAGGAGGATCCATATAGCCGACTCCACTTAGTGGGATAAGACTTAGTTGTTGTTATTATTGTTGCATAAGATTGCTACTTAATAACCTCAATTTATCCAAAAAAAAAAACTCACTAGAGTTGCTAAGAAATTTTTATAAAACATGTAGGCTAATCAAGATCGCATGGATTAAACTAATTACAATAAAGAATTAAATGAAAGGAAGATTAATTGAAAATATGTGCTAAGGGACCAATTTTATAGTAAGTGAAATCATTTAAAATAGTTATCCCTAAGTGTAATGAAATACTTAAGTTTGAAGAACTCCATATGCATAGTGAGGCTAGAGAAGACCCAAGAGTTGTCCTTATTCACTTCATTGATGGAATAAGGCTAGAAATATAGAGAGAATTCTTAGGTTATGTTTTTCTAATTCATTAAAAGAAGCCTACCATAAATCCATAGAACTTAAGAAGATCATTAAAGCCTCCACATTCAAACGTATTCCTTTCACAAGAATCATATCATCCTATAGAACATCTCCATTAGGAAAACTATTAAGTCAACCCATCAAGAAACTATTATCCGACAGGTACAACCAACCCACAAAACAATAGAAGGTTAAAGAGATCTAACCAAAATTGCACCAAAATGTATAATATTACAAATGTCACAGAGGCATCACATAGCATTGAAATACCCACATAAAGTCATATCAATAAAATCCGAGCACTACCTTGATCATGAAGGGGTTAGGGATGATGGCATTGACCTCAAAAATGAAAACCTAAAAGCTAAATGGGGTGAGGGAAAAGCTATAGGAAGGGGTGAAAGAGAAGCTATAAGACTTCATATATTGCCTTATCTTATTCATGCCCACAATGCAAAATACACTAGTATTTTCATACTTATGCAAGTGTGGAAATAGAAATGCAAAATAATTATTATAGATTGTGGGAGTTGCATGAATGTAATTCACAAGCAAGCTTTTTATCAAATTCAACTCACACTGATACCTCACTTGAACCCAAATTTCATTCTTATAGATTGTGGGAGTTACATAATGTAATTCGCAAGCAAACTTTTTATAGAATTCAATTCACACTGAAACCTCACTTGAACCCAAATTTCATTCTCAATCATGCAAAGATATCTAGTCCTTATCGAGATAACCCCGTACACTGATAAAATTTAGTGCAACATCAACCCCATGAATGTTGCTCATATCATCCTCAATAAGCCCTACCTTTACAACCTCTTCGTAACTCACTACAAGAGATAATCCACTTATGTCTTTAAATATAAGAAAAGGCTAGCCCAGTGCACAAAGCTCCCGTCGATGCGGAATCCCAAAAAAGGGTTTATTATACGCAGTTTTACCCTGTTTTGCAAGAGACAATTTTCGAGACTCGAACCCATGACCTCTAGGTCACACGGTAACAACTTTATCATTGCGCCAAAGCTCCCATTCTTATGTCTTTAGACATATTTTTCCCATTATGTCTTTAAATATAATGGGAAAAATATCAAATTGTTACAACCTAACCATTGTAAGACCATCCCATAAGGTTAGGAAGAGCATAGATGACTATCAGGACTTAACTCCAACTCCTGGATAGTTATTTAAGGAGTCACCTTTGTATATAATTAGCATGCAATAGACCTCTTTCCAAATCATAACTATCAATCCTCCCATACTAACATACGAAGCACTAGGGGCACACTAGATTATACAGACAAATTGAAGAACTTCTAAAGAGATTTTATTGGAGAAAGCATCAAACATTATGTTGTCTCTGCATTTCTGACATCGAAAAAGGCTGGATCTTGAAGAATTATATTGCCAATCGTGTTACCAACAAAATCATTATCAAGTATAGGTTTCCTATAAACGACAACATACCTGATTAGGGGTGAGCAAAAGATCAGTTAAACCAATTTAACCAACCGAATTTACAAGTTCGGTTCGGTTAACTCAGAAATTCAAATTTTTATTTAAAAAAATATTGATTAATTCGATTAAATCGAATCAGTTTCAGTTTTAAAAATCCGAATTCGATTAAACCAATTAAACCGAACAAATATTATTAGCAAGCAATTGCTATAGCACTCGACTGCTAACTATATAGCAATCAACTACTAAGCTTAAAAATCAAACAGAATATTCCGTAATCAATCGTTGGCCTCGACTATCCTTGATGATGGAAAAATCAATTATTTCAATTTTCGACCGGTTAATACCAAATTAACCGATGTTTTATCGATTCAATTTGTTCGATTTTTGTTGGAAAGTTTGATCAGTTTGGTTAATTCAAAGAAAAAAAAGGTTTAATCAATTTGGGTTGTTTAGTTCGGTTTTGAACCAATTGCACACCCCTATACTCGACTATGGTCAAAGGTTGACCTAGAGGTTAGATACCATTATATTCTGATATGGGACTAGTGAAAATCACCTTTAAAAGACAACATGGACTATATGAATGATGGTCATGCCCTTTGGGCTTTCATATGCTCCAAGCACATCCATGAGGATAATAAATATGGTAATGAATCAAGTCCTAAACTTCTCCAAGTTGATAAATAGCTTCTAAATCTTACGGGTTACAAGGACTAGACAAATGTGTGTCAGGTGGGTGTCATGCACTTTGCTATAGATTAGGAGGTCTTGAAGCTTCCATGAGTTTATAACATTGTATAAATATTTTGTTAGAAACTTTAATACCATTGTGTTATACAAATGTTTCATTAGAAATTTTAGTACCATTGTAGCTCCCGCCATAAATTGCTTTAAAAATGGGAGTTTCATTGGACTAAGTTTGCCTTTCTAGCTTTTCAAAAACAAAAAATAACTAAATAAACAAAAAAGACTAACACCTCTATCGTCAAACACCAAAACATTTAGTAACCAGTTGAGGCAGCTTATGATGTGTTTGGAGAAGGAATTTGAGGTATTATAAGCTACGAAGGTCACACGACAACATTACTCCACGTATGATAAGGAGTTTTACGCTATTATCCAAGATCTAAAGTATTGACAACATGATTCATTACTAAAAGAATTCATATTGCACTCTAATCATATGGCACTTAGCTACATTCAATCACAAACAAAATTAAGCATCAAACATGCTAGATAAGTTGAGTTCCTCTATGTATATGCTTTTATCCTAAAACAATAATTAGGTAAGGATAACAAACCTATCGACACATTAAGATGAGTTATAGTCACCCAATATAGGATAGGAACCATGAAAATAGGATTTGAATGCTTAAAGGGTGAGTAACCTACCTGCCCTAACTTTAGAATAATTTCTCAAAACATTTAAGACGAAAATCATCATAATTTGGTTAACTTTATAATTAAAGATGGTTACCTATATAAAAGCACAAATCAATGTATTCCCATACATCACTTAAGAATCTTCTTAATATAGAAGTTACTCACAAGAGCTCTTGTAGAATACTTTGAGAAGGACAAAACAATAGCCTTTATTTTAGATAGATTATGTTAGTCATCTTTAAGATGAGATATAGTTAAGGTCGTATCATAGTGCTGCACATGTTAAATAACAAAATCAACCAAGCAAAACATAGATCTCTATACACCCCTATCAATCCCTGCAATATGGCCAACGATGCATCTTAGATAGCTAAGTTGTTTTATAAGGAGCTTGTTAGATTGCATGGAATACCCATATTGATTGTGTCAAATAGGGATGTCAAGTTTCTTAATTGTTTTTAGAAGTGCTTATGAAAACTATCTTGGAGTACTTGTATTTTCATCCGCATTTCATCCATAGACTCAAGACAAATTGAGTTAGTTAATGGTAGTTTAGAATATCTACTTTAGTGTCTAGTAGGTAAAATCTAAGGATTTTTGGATTTTTTTTTTACCCATTATTGATTTTGCTTATAATACTCCTATAAACCATTCTACTATAGGTAAAAGTCTATTCAAGATTGTCTGTAGGTTACATCTCGCCACCTAGTCAATTTGGTTTCATTATTAGTTGTTCGCTTACCTATCACCTTTTTGCATGAATTAAGACCTTTTATAAGTGTATTTGATATATCAATGAGAAGAAAACTTCCACTAAGTAATCAACTTTATAAAATTTATATGGAACAACATTGTAGACTTAAGAAATCTATACCCTTATCCACGTCCGCCTTAAGTAGCTACTTAAAACCACAATACAAAATTTTATATCCACTCTACTAGTCATTTTTGCATTGTGAGAAAAATAGACAATAATACTTATAGTTTTAATTTGCTAGTTGGATTAAAGAATCTAATATTTTATCAAGACACATTTAAGCCTCTTTTGTTTGTTGATTTGTCCATAGGTTGTCCTAGCACTTCGGCTCCAACTCTACCTCCTTTGACTTAGTTAACTAATATGATTGAGAGTGTCATCGATACACAAGCAATGCTAGCTCCAAATGAAAATGCTAGAAGATAACTAGTACATTGGAAAAGTCACATAGATATAGAACTAGATATAGAAGATGCATGAATCACAAAACAAGAACTACAATGCATGCAACTTGGCTTATTTGTTGAGATTGAAAAATCCAACACCGGAATCATCTTCTACAAATGTAGCATAATCGTACACTCTGCACCTATGCAAAGCATCATAAGCCTTAACAGAACATTCTGCTCCCGTGCTCCCCTAGTTGACCACTCCTCTACATGACAAACTTGAGTTCTTGGTGGGGGGAATGATATAATTAGGGTTAAAAACTTGTTTAAATTTACTTAGAAGATTATAAAAGATTGTTAGTTTATTTAGGAGTTTGCTTAAGTTTTTGGTAACCAAATTGTATTTTTGCAAAGAACTGATTTCATTGTTGGCTTATAAAATGGGTTAGGATCCTTGGATTGAGTAGTCCTTCAATTAAATATGTTCCCTTTTTGACAAGTTGAATTGTGCTTGGTGTTAAATCAGTTCCTAGTTTGTGTTTCATTTGAAAGAAAGAAAGAGAGGAAATTTAGTAAAGAATTATTTCACCAGCCATGTGTTCTTCCAAGCATTTCTTGGGTGGAAACACTGTCCTGGAGAAGCTCCATGTTTTCCAGAATGATTGCCAAGGGAATTAAAATGTGGAAGCGGCATTTCTTTTTTAAGATTAGGGAAAACAAATCCACAAATAGGCCATATAACAGGTGCTGTCAAGCACACTAACATACAAATAAAAATATCAACCACTACTAACAGATAAATACTGCAGAAATGCCATTTATGGAATAAAGCAGTGTAAATTCTTACCTTCTGCATTGATCGCCCACATAACACCTTCATTGCATTATAGAAGTCATCGTAATTTTCAAACTGAACCCAGACTTTGCAGTTAAGTCCTGAAATAATTTCATTGGTTTCTTCCATTTTGTTACCCAGATTATTGTCCCCAGCAACATTAAGATTCCTAATTGATGAAAGCAAACAGTGTCAAAGAATAGTAGAGACAGAAGTAACTGATAACTGTAATGTTGAAAATCACATAATGGAGTGAACCCTAAGATTTTGAAATTAAAAAAATGGGTTTTAATGGAAGACAAAATATTTCCAAAGGTTATTGATGAAGTTTATACATGTTCACTATCAAACAGAATCTAAAGTTCCTATCTGTAGTTTCTTTTAAAATACAAGCTTACAGTCAACTTTAGTGTAGATAGCAATTCAGAGGGAAAATATGAAGAAATAATGACTGATCTACCTAAAATAAGTGAACTTTTTCAGTGTATGCTTCTATTTTTAAACTCACAAAACCAAAGTAAATGAGATACATATCATTTAGTACAATTTTTCATAAGTACATTTTTATAAACTTTCTAATTATGTTAGAGACAGATGAAGGATTCACATATCATTTTTATTTACCTATAAAAAAATTTATGGTAGAGACCTAGACAATTTTGTGCAGTGTTTTAGATAAGAAAAATGATCAACTAATGGCATTGACGCAATGAAAGGAGATGCATTATGTGGGTAATTGTCACAGTATCTCCTAGGATCCTGGCAAATTCAAATGTGTGTGTGTGTTTTTTTTTTTTTTTTTTGAAGTTCCCATCCTTTAACCTATTGTACAAAATGAATTCATTAATATATTAAAGAAAAATCCTTTTGGTGTGTTATTTGTAGACAATATATGCTTATTAAGAGAATGTACCTAAACTAAACAGTTGGACTACGAACAAAAAATTAGAAATCAAAGGTTCCACGTTAAAGAGAATAAAGAATTATACAAAATATAGTTTTAGACCTATGAAAGTACCAAGGAAATAGTTAAGATGGTTGATCATAGTGAGCATTCAAAAATCTTAAATTTATAATTCAATAAGAAGGTGAAATTGATAAAGACATCATTAATAAGACAAAAATGAGTATTGGAAATGGAGAGAAGCTTTTGTAGTCTCACATATCCGTCATGTGTGCTTTAGAGTAAAAGTTAACCTTTATAAGTCTATGGTATACCAATTTAAACATTATGAGTTACAGTGTTAGGTTGTTAGGAAACAACATTTACAAACATTATGAGTTACAGTGTTAGGTTGTTAGGAAACAACATTTACAGAAAAAAAAATGTAGAAAAGATGAGATTGTTATGTAAAGTTACCAAAAATAAATAAAACAAACAAATACTTACCAAGAAACAATTAGCTGTAACTCTAATTGATAAAAAAAGAGAAAAAAAAATGGTTAGGATGGTATGAATAAGCTCAAAGGAGAGCCATAGATTTTATAGTTAAATATAAATCAATTGGAGTGGAAGCCCTATTTAGTAGAGAAAGACCAAAGAAACATCAATTAATATTAGAGAAAAAATAATGTAATTTATATAAATATTGTTAAGGATATAATTTTATATAAAGCTCAATAAAGGAATAATTCATGTTATTGACCTAAATAGCTAGGACTAACATGGCTTAATGATGATGGTAATGAATTGTCTTAGTAAGGCATATCTAGACACTTCTATCGAAATTCCAATAGAGGCTGGAATTTTAGTGCACCGCGGGCTTGGAGTTTTGTTACCTTTAAACAATGGTCACCAACACAGCATAACTAGAGTGCTCAATTTTTTTTTGAAAAAAAAATGCAAACCCACAGCACATTCACATGACTTAGTATTAAATTTTTTTTTTCTAAACCCTAAATTTCCATCCTTCCATATATGAGCCTCCCCATCAGCATCCCCAATTCCCTCATGTCTGCAAGATAGTGTGAAGTACATTATCATCTCCATAGATCTAGCACAAGGTCCTTTATTTTTCTTCTCCAATGAGGTTTCATTACCAATTGAAATTTGAAATTACACCTCTTGCTGCCTTTAGTCAGCATGCAATCTACCTTTTTGAATCCGACAAGATATCTGACCCTTTCTCATGCTTGATGATGATTGCAATGATCAGCTCTTTTGTAGATCCAAGTAGGCAAGTTAAACTACAGCGCCACAAGTTTGTGACTACAATGATGTAATTATAGTGGGATACTTCTCAAACCATGTCTTTTCTTACCCTTTTGCTCCTATTTCACTAACCCTTTCTGTTAGGGGTGAGCAGTACCCGCCCGGCCCGCTAAACCCGCCCGCCACCTGCATCCGGAACCCGCCAACCCGCAGGTTTAAAAAAAATTAAAAATAAAAATGGATAGAAAATTGACAAACCCGCTTGTACACGGGCGGGTTTCGGGTTTTAATTTTAAAATCCGACTAAACCCGACCCGCCCGCCTATTTATATACAAATAATAAAATATATGTATACATATATTAAAAATGATTTGTTTAATAATAGATAAGGACAAAAAAGAGGTTATGATGGGAATCTCCATGGAGGATGTTAAGCAATATGAAGAAATTGTAGATGGTAAACTTTAATTTGGTTTCTTTGGTTAGTTTTATTTATTCTCATAACCATTTGTGAGGCTGAAACTTAAACATTATTATCTTCTTTTCTGTTTTCATTCTTCAGGCACATTGAAAGAAAATGGCAAGCATTGTCTTGATGATTAAAAGTCTCATACTTTCCTACTTGTAAGTGGTGTCATTCAAATTAAATCTTGTCTCCTATTAATCTATTATATAACAAACTTTGATTTATCTACTTGTTATTTTGGTATGAACATTGTTGATTAGTTATAAAACTGTGGATTGTATTTTAGACTCTTTTGTAGACGCTTATTATATTAATTATCATCCGTAAAATTCATTTTTTTACATTCGATAACCCGCCAATCCGCCCGCCAATCTGCCCGCCCGCCGGCACCCGCCACCCACCGAATTTGATGCGAAAAAAAAATCGAGTTGGGTTTCAATTTTATTAACCCGCCAATGGTGGGTCGGGTGGGAAAATCGTACGAACCCGTCCGACCCGCCCGCTTGCTCAGCCCTACTTTCTGTCCTCTCTCATTCTGGCAGAAAGTAGGAATTTTCAGGAATGAGAAGAAGTTCTGAGAATTGTTTTGGCAGCAACCTTCACCTCAAGGTGGGACCCTTACATTTTTGAGGTGTGATTCCCTCAGTGATGGCTTTTCATATAGTCATCATAGTATAAACCGTCAAGGAAGAAGCCTTGATTCACTTTCTTGTCCCTATTTACTTAAGTTGACTAGAAAATACATTGGCTTCCTAAACAGCCTTCTTTATTCATGCATACAAAGATAGTGGATTTGTATTGTTTGCTAAGTTGTAATTTTAGATGTTAAATAATATTAGTGTTTTATACTATGAGCATATATACACTTTTATTGTAGTTGATTCCTGCTCTATATATGCTTTTACAAATGATCTTTGATGTAGAATTAATTGAAACATGAGGAATGAAATAATGAACCATAAATTCAGTGGAATAACATATGCTAATAGTAAATTGAGTTGTGTTGTCTATGAATGTAACGTAGAGATGCTAATAATTATGTAAAATAAAATAAATGATGATTTTGAACCTTAGGTTCACTTGTTGGAAGATACTTGAGAATTATGTTGGTGACATATTAGATGGATGTTGATAAATGTATATTTTTCAGGCAGCAATAGTGACTTGGTACCCACACACATTTTTGAGCATGCATATACAATATACCAACTTTGTGTACTGTTTAAGTACAAAGGGAAAAGTCATAGATCCTAAGCTCAACCTAATATAATTAAAACATATAAGCGACATTAACATAGAAATATAACTATGGTTGTTCTATCTTGCTACTTATACTTTCATATTCTTGCATTCCCACCTAGCTTCCCTAAGTTGATAATATCTTTGTCTTTGCTTCTAGATTCTCTCAAAGTGAGTGCGAATGCATCGCTAGATGCTTTGAGATTAGGGATGCAAATGAATCGAGCCTGCTCGCGAACTTTTCGAGCTAGCTCGAAAAATATTTGATTTGTACTCAAAATTATCAAATTTAAGCTGAACTCGAGCATGTTTGATAATTTTTTCAAGCCAAATTCAAATCCATAATATTTTATTCGATTGTTCACAAGCCAAACTCAAATCAAATTTTGTTTATTTTTACACAATTTTGGTTTGAATATGCTCAAATTAAGTTCCGAATAATTCAAACCAAACTCAAATTTTATCTATTTCGAGCTATAGTTCAATTTTCCTCTAATCAAGGTTTGAACAACTCAAACCGAACTCAAGCTTAAATTTAATTTCGAATCGAGCTCAAGCTAAAATTAATTGTATTTTCAAACTTCGAATTGAATTCAAATATCACATATATTTTTTGAGTTTGAACTCGAATATCAATATTTTCATACTATTCGGCTCAATCCAGTTCGTTTGTTCCCCTATCTGAGATGTAGTATATACTTGAAAATATCTTTCATGTCAACCTTAATAAATTATCCTTTCACGGTATATTTGATTATGTTCTAAACTAGTGGTAGATCTTATTGTCATAGTGCTTGCTGGTGGAGTTGTCATGTTGCTAAAAGGATTTGATCTCGTCCATTGGAAGGATCTGCTTGAAATGTGAAGAAAAATTACTTACAATATCAAAGTTACAATAAGTCTATAAACCTTGACTTCAATGGATCATAAAGTATCTCTCCCTTAACTGAGGATCAGAACTTTAAAAATCATATCTACTACTCAGTTGCATGACTCCAATTGTAGGTTACAGCTTTAGAAAAACTAAAAAAGACCTTTCATATTACTCATAGTTTAAGATGAACTTATTAGGGCCTGCAACATAGAATGCATGGCCTATTCTTCTACTTGAAAAACCATTAGAAGAGTCAAAAGTGCAACATATTCACTCATGAGTAATACGAATTCAATGTTATCATTGATGAATAAAAAACAAAAAATCATCAGACTAACTTTCATCAAACAATTACACTTACTTGTATATACAACATAAAACAAATACTAATGAGAAAAAGAGCAGCATTTGAAGCATTTATCTGTTGAGTTAGTATTTTAAATGTTTTAACTGTCGACAGAATATATTAATCAATAACCATTGTCCAAATATAATCAGCCAACTTCAATACGATGATTGAAAAATGTACCTTATCTTTCCCAAGGAGGAAAAAATGGTATGTGTGACCAGCATTGAGGCCTTCGATGATACTCTTGGCTCAGCCAACCATCTGGAAGGAACACCCCGTACTATAATCGTGTCTGGTCTCCTAGTAATTCCCCTTCCTGCAAATGAAACATGGAAAACATGCTTATCATTATCCCCAAGCAATGTCAAAAGGTAACTAGTAGTAAAAAATTTCTTGTTCTAAGATTAGAGATAGAACATAATTACGGGAATCGAGAAACTTAGAAGCATAACAGTCCTCCCACAACTTCTTAAGTTGCTCAAAATCATCCGCAGGAGGGATCTCAACGCTCATTTTGAACTTGACGCCCTCCAAGTTCAAATCGATCCCAGCAAGCCGGTCGACGAAGGAGCTCCGCCAATCCAAGAAAATCTTCCTGCTCGCTCGCTCGTCCTCTTCCCGCCCTTGTTCGTTTTTTACTTTGAGGAACCCTAAATCACGGACATAGAGGGTACCTGTGGCCACAGGTTCGTCACGCTTGCGTTTATGAAGATCAGGGCGACGGTGGAGGAGGAGGTCTTCATCGGGAATGGAGAGAGAGAGGGGGCTAGAGCGTAGGAAGTCGAGAAGAGCGACCTTGAGCTTCCACTCGTCAATGGGCTTGACGGCAGGATCGGAACGGAAGAAGGTAAGCAGAAGCTTGACGCGCGGAGAGAGGGCTAGGCCGCCGCCGATTTCCAGGGTTTCAGTCGGCCCGAGAGAGTTCAAGGAGCGGCGCCGGGCGGCGGCGGAGGTGGCCATCGCTTTTAGTTCCCACTCCTGCTCAAATGGGTACAACAAATTGGGGGAAATCTGGAATTTTCACGGCAAAACTACCGGCGCATGGATTTATCATAAAAGAAAATGTATACGTTTCCAAAAATAACCCGCCCGAACTCGTTACCCTCCCGATTTACTCGTCGAATAACGAATCTTTATCTTTTTGCGAGTAGAATCGATTTTTACTATCAATTTCACGATCATATAGTTCATTACCATAAAAAAATATATTATTTTAATTTTATCAAAATTTAATCTTTATTCATTTCAATAAATTTATTTCATATTAATCAACTCAATTATATCTTAAAAATAATTTTTAAATTTCAAACCGCTATAAATTTGATGAGATTAAATCGCTGACCAAAACTTCATTTTATTTATTTATTTATTTTTGAAGGAAGAGCCACTCAAAAACACCGGTAACAACTCAATCAGGTAAAAGAAATTAGTCTGCTTATTCTTTGATGGTTTGGCTAAAATTATTTGATGGTTCACCCAAACAAGTAACTCTTAATGTTACTTTGAGTTTGTTCATACTTTTGTTTTAGATTTTTAGTTCTTTATAACAAGCAAATAATAAAAATATTTGATAACTCTAAAGCACTCACAATCTAAAATAATGGCTATCAAATACTTTTGACCACTACTGGTTGAGGTTGATGTTATTGCAATTCTGCTTAGACTTAGTCTTGTTAGTATTTATATTTAGTCAAAGAGTTATATTGTGCTTAAGTATTTAAGTATTTAAGTTAGGTCAATATGATGTGGGCATCAGCAGTTATTATGTGTGTTAAATAGATGAAGATTGATTGGATATTTATAATTGGAGAAGTCTAATAAATATTGATATTTGAGAAGTTCAAAATGAGTTGACAATGAAATAACTCCAATAGTTTTTGATAGTGGATGAAATTTTTGCAAATCAAAGTTGATTAAATGTTTAGGATGAAATTCTAATAAATCAAAGTTGACTAGATATTTAATAAACGGAAGTCATGACTGACTAGATGCTTAATAAAAGAAATCTTAAAAGTAAAGTCTCTTAAAAGGTAAGGCTTCTTATTTAGCAAAGGAACTCCAGAAAGCAAAACATCTTGGCAAGACAGAAACTTTCAAAAATAAAGTTTTTTGACAAGTGAAAGTCTTGATAAATTAAGGTAACTAAATATCAAATAGATAAGGAAGTTCATGAGGTAAAGCCTCTTGTCAAGGGAGGTCCAAGGCATGCCATCTTAGCAAGAAAGTCTATGTGAGATAAGATTTTACAAGTGACCTATATTTTTTGTTTTGAGTAGATCTTAACTCACATAAGGACTCAACCTTAGAATTGGTTATTATTGGGATCGATGCAAGCTAGGGGAGTGAATAGCTCCTTTCGCATCGATTAGATTGTGTAGAGGAACAAAGAACACTTGCAAGACAATCGACATCACAAACACTATTAATATTTACTTGGTTCACAACCTCCCAAGACTACTACATCCAAGGTGTAGTCCTAGCGTTCTATCATCACTAATCTCTTCTCCTTCTCGAATATCTTTCGAAGATGGAGAAACCTCTTACAATCCTTGTTTTATAAACAAGATGACAAGAATACAAATATACAAGAGAAAATATAATAAAAATAGACTACTTTATAAGAATCTTATTTTGGACGCTTTCTTGTTATTTTGGATTACCTCTTAATGATCTAGAAATGCAATAATATTTTATTCCCAAATCCCCAAGAATCGACATCTTCAATCTCCTTTGAAATCCTTTTTTATACGATTGTTATCGGGTTGATTTTTGCTTATTAGTCCATTGCCTTCTCCCATAAGTCGATTTATCCTTTATATTTTCGACCGTTGCTCTAATATGTCAGTTCAACTGCTCCATCTACCTCAACATCAATTAATATCTTATTACCATCAGTCGATTGGTGCTAATCAGTCAAGTCTCATAGTCGAGTTCTAAATTTTCTATTCACTTTAATGGTGATATCAGTCTACTACTAATCTCTAATAGTCGATTGTTTATGACCAATCGATTTGAACAATCAATTTCCTAACTTTCTGTTTCCTATAATAACACCATCAGTCGATTATCAAACCTATCAATTAACTATTTTCTAGTAAAACATTGTTCATAATTGAGTTCTAACTTTCTGCCCGTTGCAACAGTGTTGAATAGTCGATTGATCAAACTCATTAGTCGATTGCTACTATAGCAGAAACCCTAAACCTCATTACTATAGTAGACAACCTAAACCCCATTACTATAGCAGAAACCCTAAACTTTATTACCATAGCAGAAACCCTAAATCTTATTAATGTAGCAAAAACCTTAAATCCTATTACTGTAGCAAAAAATCTAAACCCGATAACTGTAGCAGAAACCCTATACTTTATTACTATAAAAATCCCAAAGATACTATAGCAACCCTTAAACGCCCCTCAAATTTCAATTTTAAGGTTTAGAGTCCATTGGTTAATTGATACACCCTGTCAATCGACCGTACTTTTATTTTAGCTTTACTAAAGTTGAATTCTCGTCTTACTTGGTGTCCGATTGATTTTAACCTACCAAGACTTCCTTTGCCCGATATCCATTCTGTAGGATCAAGTTTAAGCGTTATAGGGAGTGAATAGCGTGTTCGTCACATTTTTACTTGTTCGGAAATCTTACGATAAATCAAAATAAGAAGTGTAACGAAAATAAGAAAATATAACACTTTTATTTACTTGATTCACAACCACAGGCTGCTACTCTAAGGCCCACGATCCTTGATCATTTCCGACAAGCAATCTATTATTAAACTCCCCTCTTACGATGAGTTTTCATTTTTATAAAAGAATGCTTAGGAATGGTAAATTTTATCATCCTAATAGTTTAAGTACAAAAGTGAAATGAAAAGATTACCGACTAGTAAATTAGAAGTGTAGCACAGAAGTCGATGCAACACCTCATCGTTACGATGGCATATCCGATGTGTTGTTTACACGCAGGAAGTTATCGTAGTAGCATATGAATTATCTTCTAGGGTTTCCCCTCGCAGCTACATATAAAGGTCGATCCAGGCACCTAGAAGTCCTTCTGGGCATCTTCATATCATCCCATCGATCTGCTTTAGACGCTGACTCAACATCTTTTGGGCACCTGTATCCCTTTTGGGTGCCTGGATGCTAATGTTAGGATCGTTCCATTGCATTGTGCGTGTTTACATATTTCACAAACGTGCATAGCGGAAATAGAATAATAATTAACAAGAATTATTACAACACACACATGTAAATACAAGAAAAATAATAAGTACAAGGCAAGACTGAAAATTAAAATTTTATAGAATAGTAAATATTCTGCACGTACCTTATTGATAACGTTGAGCGAAGTTGACATCAATCGAGTGGTCTTTATCGAAGTTTCGTCTCTACTGGTGATCCATTCCAAGCTCTCGTTTGGACGATTTACAAAGTCATGAGTCGCATCATCGTCTTTAGTACTAGTTGATGATCGATAACGATCGATTTGAGAGTAAAATCCTAATTCTGAAAATATGCAATAATATTTATCACGATCATTTTTCAAGATTTTCTAACTATCACCGATAATCATATTTTCAATGTAATTTTTTTATGGTCAACCTTTCACCGTCGATTTAGGATTGGAACCTTTTCGACGTTGATAAAACAATCTTCGAAAGCTTCACAAGCTCCCAGTGGCAAACCCAATTGCAATCTGGTAGCATCTCTAGCAACAACTCTCAGAAAAACATGAAAATCGTGATGTTTATTTTCTCGCGCGCGATCGACACTAGTCGATGCTCAGTTGATCACCATCATCCAGGAGTAAGAAATCATGAATGAGTAGGGAGAAAGAAATCCCAATTTCTTCTCCCTTACAAGAAGCAAAACGGTGGCTTGCTAGAGTTTCTCCATCATGCCCGACAAAGAGAACCAAGGAGGATAAAAGGAAGGAATGCGATCCCCACACGATCTGACAGGGAGAAATCGCGATTGGCTAGGGAGAAATCATCGGGCAGGGAGAAATCACGATCGAGAAAATGCCTCTTCTTCTCATGTGGATCGATTGCTTTAAAGGAAGGCTGATTGGGGGAAACTGACGTCGGGAAGCTTCAGCACCTAAAGTCGAGACGTCGGCGACGAGCGGCTCTCTTGCGAAATCGTGATCGATGCTCAAGGAAGGAGATGCGGCGGGCAGGAAGAAGGAAAATCGCAAGATCGATCACAACTAGGGTTTCTTCGTTGGGGATTTATCTCACTGTGGCTGAGGAAGCGGTGCGATTCACCCGTGGGAAAAGGAAGAAGCCTTGTTCCCCTGTTTTCTCGCACGCGATCTAGGGTTTCTCCACTGCTCCCCTTTAGCACTGCACACACGAGAAGGATGTCGACGATTCCTTTTATGATATGAACCCGCGTCCTAACTCACGAAAAATCAAAAAAAGAAAGAAAGAATGGGTGATATGATGATCACTTCGAGGGGATCGACCTTCAATAATCAAATATAATTGATTAATTAAAAGAATTTGCTTCATTGCTTATTCTCAAAAGATTACATAATGACTCTATATATAACCCTATAACAATACCAAGTCAATATAAAAAATATTAATAAATCTAATAACATATTCAAAGGATAATTATTAATAAATCTAATTACCTTATCTAAATTAATAACAAATCTAATAACATATTCTAAAAGATACTATTTTGAAGGGGTTATTTGAATAAGTCTATCTAGGGTTCGTATCATTCCACCGTCCTTCAAGACAATGTTAGTGCAGGAAGCATTAGCAGGTCAAACCTGTGTTTTGATTATGGAACTAGGATCAAGTTAAGTATGAGGTTTGGCTAACTGAGTTGAAATGAGATTGCAGAGAAACATGTTAAGTCCTAGTAAGTCTAGGCAAGAAGACTTGGCTGAGTCAACGTGCACCAGGCAAGATCCGGACTTGGGTAGTTGCGGATGAAATGGACTTGGGTCAGGAGGACCAAGTTGCAGAGAAGAATGGACTGATCAGGAGGATCAGTTGCGTTCAAGTCCTGGGGGGCAACGACAGAGCCGAGCAAAAGTCCAACAGGTCAGGAGGACTTGGTTGGCATCAGGTAAATTCTCCCGAGGGGAGTGGGTGAGAACGCGTTCCTACAAGGAACAGTAGGCGCCGGTCTAACCCAGGATCTCACCGGAGATCCGAAGTTAAGACTCGAAGCCGGTTCGGTGAGCTGGCCGGTTCTTTAAATACTATGGTTTTCGAGCTAACTTATTTTGCAGGAAAGAAGGGAGCGAAAAAGCTAATTCCGGCCGAAAAATCAAGTTTTCGGGTCTGGAGTCGACTCAGATAGGTTCTGGAGTCGACTCCAGCTCAATCAGCACAGAACCGGAAGTCAGCGAGACAAAAGTCACCGCCAGCGAAGCTGGAGTCGACTCAGACGGCAATCTGAGTCGACTCAGGTCAAGGTTTTATCGTCTCCGCCGCCACCGCGACTGGAGTCGACTCAGAGCCAGATCGGAGTCGACTCAGGAAGGATAAGCAGCGAAGCCGATAGACTTTTATCCGCCACGTCAGCTGGAGTCGACCCAGATGCCTATCTGAGTCGACTCAGGGCGTCTATATAAGGCAGACGCGAGCAGCCTTCGAGAATTCACTCCAACTCGCTCCAAAACGCCTTCCTCGTGACCGTTAAGCCTCCGATCTTCGACGCCGGTACTGAGACTACTTCAAGCCACTTCAACAAACGCCGGGACGTCGAATTCAAAGTCCGGGAAGCACAAAACTTGGTAACAAAAGAACTGTACTTAAATTTCAATATCTTTTAATTGTAATCGAAGTTTTGTAACGATTTTCTCGATATACTTGCTGCCGCAAGGAGCAAGTATCCTAGTGGATTGCCCAAAGTAAACGGTCAAGGATCGTGGGCCTTGGAGTAGCAGCGTTACGCTGTGAACCAAGTAAAAACAAATTGTGTCATTTACTTACTGCACTTTTACTTTAACTGATTAGCACAATTAATTTCGCTTCCGTACTCGAGTTTTACGAAATTTCAAAAAGCGTTTAAATACGCTATTCACCCCCCCTCTAGCGTATTTACGATCCTACAGACAATCTTGTCCTCAAGGTTGATCTTTTTTTTCTTTTTCTTTCGATGATTTGTATAAAATAGCTTCTTGTTGTGCACCAATTGAAATATCCTTTTGATGAATACAAATGACCTTTTATAATTCTTTCTTAAATTTGAAAATTTTCTTTGGGTCTTCGTTGAAAAATTATGAGCATGCCAATACTTTCTTTTTCTTCGTTTAGCCTTATGTCGGATCCTCATCAAATTACGATGAAAAAATACTCCATGATTTATCGGATGTTGTTGGAGATGACAAGATATTATCGCTTCATTCACTAGAACAATGGAAGTATAGATTGGTGTAGATCCAATGACTTCAATTACGGGTGTCATAAAATTTAGCTCCTCATATATATTGTCTCTGTAACTATCTCATTGTTGTTCAATGAATCCTCTTTCATTTATTATTTATGGAGGTTGTAATTCTTCTGATACACGAATTGATTTTATCATAATGACATCTTATTTTTTTATTGACACTCTCTTGTATTTTTTCTTCATTAATATCATCTTTTTCCTTTGAATCCTCTATTGGTTCATCCATCAATACTCTCCTTTGTGTACATCGATGATTTCGGTATCACTTATAATTTCTTAACACTTTCTCATTGACTTTCTTTTCTTGAATTCGTGCAAAAGATAATGCAGCTTTTACAGTGCGAGGATAACGCGTCTTCACCTCTTTTTTGATGTTAAGATGAAGTCCTTTAATAAAAGTATTCAATAATTTTCGTTCTGACCAATCACAAGTTTAGTTAAAGAGTGGAAGAAAGCGATTATGAATTTTTGGATAATTTATCATCTGCATTATTATACTCTTGAGATGTAAAACGAGTTAGAAGACCATCAGAGAGCCTCTCCATCCAGATGCAAATAAGCTATTTCGACCTTCGAATCATTTGATGTGCCATGTAAAATAAAATATCTTTCTGTTTTAAAAATAAATCGAGTAGGATCTCTACTTCGCCAATAAGGAAATTCATCTTCCTAGGATCACCAATTTGTCATGATATGAAATTAACCTTACTTTGATACCAAGTTGATAGGAACCCGTGTCCTATCTCCCAGAAAATTAGAAAAAAAAAAAGAAGAGGAGATAGGATGATCACTTCGAGGGGATCGATATCCAATAATCAAATAGAATTGATTAATTAAAAGAATTTGCTTCATTGCTTATTTTCAAAAGATTACATAATGACTATATATATATAACTCTATAACAATACCAAGTCAATATAAAAAATGTTAATAAATCTAATAACCTATTTAAAGGATAATTATTAATAAATCTAATGACCTTATCTAAATTAATAACAAATCTAATATCATATTCTAAAAGATACTATTTTGAAGGGGTTATTTGAATAAGTCTATCTAGGGATCGTATCATTTTATCACCGTCCCCTGTTCCCTATTCTTGTGGGATCGCGAGCGGCGGAAGTAGGGTTTTGGGCTTGCGAGTGGAGAAGAACCGGATGACAAGCTGAACCAGACCGGGTTTATTGTAGGGAACTAGTTTAGTTACTGTAGAAAACCAGGTTCAAAATTAAATTACTTGGTTCACTAACCAAACGACCTCCGATTTAACCCAAACTAATTTTATTCATTTCATTTTCACAAGACAAAGCCCATCATTGCTTCCATTTTGCTAAAATATCTTCCATCATAAATCAAATCAAGTTGGTTCAATTTAGTTCAAAATTTAATCATTTGGTTCAATAACCAAATGACCTCTGATTTGAACGAAATCAGTTTTGTTCATTTTGTTTTCATAAGACGAATTTCATCATTTTATCTTTGTCCGTTCCAACCAGACTTTATTTCTCTTGATCTGAGAATCCAATTCTCAAACTTATTTTAAATCCTTCGGAGAACTTGTAGTGCGTGTGACTAATAGGTTCTCGGTTATGTTGGTCATCCGTAATTAACCATTAATTACGGAACGATCATGAGTGACACCTAGTAGTACATCATGATCCCCAATTGATCAAAAAATCAACGATTGATTACAGAATATTTCTAAACCCTTCAGCAATTATAATGAGACGTGTCTCGTTCCTTTCATCATTTTATACTCGTTTGGTTCAAGACATGATCTATATGTGTCAGTCCTCACTAGGCTGACTACGTCACACCTAGCCCAAGCTAACTTTCTTGTCCTGTGAATTCAAGTTACTTGTACATGTGTCCAAGAGTACCATACTCTTGACATGTGATGCTTTAGCCAAATACTTTCAGTAACAATTCTAACAAGCGGCCGCAGGGTATACATCTCCTTTTTAAGGAGCAGTGAATCCTCTATGGGCTATTCAAACACCTTCGGGCACTTTGACTTATACCCAATCATCCCAAGTCCACACCTCCTCGGAGATGTTTGCTTAAGATGTCAAAGTATAAACCTCCATGACCAAGGTGACTTGAATACTACAAGTCCAAGAAAACTTACACTTAAGCTGCACTGAGATCTTCATTGACATATGTATCGAACCATATGAAGTCTCAAGACAACTCACTCCAATGAACTAGTTATCTTTAATTAACATCCACATTTAACTCTCAACATCCAATGTCTCCGGCCAGTGAGAACAGCTGCTTGGCAAACCAAAGAGTTTAAACTTGCTAGTCTTAATAGAATCGATGATGTCCGTGCTCATCAATTCTTCGATTAAGGATAATTTTAATACATCATAATTGTATATGTAGAGTGCTCACTAGTTGTGATCTAATCACAAATTCTCTTATACTATAAATCGTATTGCGGACATTCAATAAATGAGTTTAAAATCTAATCAAATACATAGAAAATGTGTACTCAAACAGTAAATTGCTATTTATCTAATAAATAGTATAACCGTAAGATGATTGTCTTAGGATACCTCTCAAATATAATGGACTCCTATTTGGCCTAAGACCAATCGCTATGGTACCACACGCCTCTATTTGTTCCTCAAAATTACTTTGAGGTAGAGGTTAAAGGATCTGCAAGGTTCTTTTTAGTGGGAATCTTCTCGAATTATATTTCTCTTCTACTGATGATCTTTCTGATCAATTGATATCGCTGAAGCACGTGTTTGGATCGATGGTGAGACCTAGGTTCCATCGTCTGCGCGATTGCTCCATTGTTGTCATAGTAAGCAAGTAATGCTTCAACAATGATTGGAACCACTCTAAGTTCAGTGATGAACTTCTTGATCCAAACTGCTTCATTTGCTGCTTTACAAGCTGCAATGATGTCTTATTTGAAATACTTTTAATTTATTGCACCATAATTTAAAGTGGATATGTACCTAGACTATGACTTGAAGTCATCCTTGTCTGTCTGGTAGTTGACATCAATATACCTGCATGTAACTATATTACCTTCTCCATATACCAAGAATAAATCTTTAGTTTCTCGCAAATACTTAAGAATCGTCTTGGCAACCGCCCTATGATCCATTCTTGGATCTGACCGGTATCCGCTCATGATACTCAGAGCACATGATATATCGGGCCTCATACACATCATAGCATACATAATTGATCCTATTACTGAAGCATAAGGAATCTTACTCATGTAAATCCTCTCATCTTTTATCCGTGGACACGCAGACATCGAAAGGTAAACCCCATGCCTGATGGGTAAGTAACCTTTCTTGGATTCAAGTATGTTAAACCGCTTTTAGCACCTTGTCTATTTATGTAGACTGCAAAAGACCAAGCAACTTCTTCGATCTATCTTTATGGATCTTTATTTGGAGGATATGAGTTGATCTATCTCTATAGATCTTTATGGGCCTGTTTTCTATTTCTTTTAGTTTCACATATATTTTTTTAGCAGTTGATTATGTTTAAAATGGTTGGAGGTCATCTCCACTAGGACTGATGACTCTTCAGTTGTTGTAGATTTTGTCAAGTGTCACATCTTTTGTAGGTTTGGCATATTCAGGGCGATCATCAATGATCAAGGGTCCCACTTCTGCAATAGACATATGAAGATTCTATTTAACAAGTTTGGTGTTATGCACAGAATATCTACTCCCTACCATCCTCAGACGAATGGACAAGCAGAGGTTTCGAATAGGGAGATCAAGCAAATCTTGAAGAAAACAGTGAAGCCAGACAAGAAAGATTGGAGTCAGAGGTTAGAGGATACTCTGTGGGCTTACCGAACTGCTTTCAAAACACCTATTAGAATGTCACCCTACATGATTATTTTTGGTAAAGCATGTCACTTACCAGTAGAGATCGAGCATATATCATATTGGGCAGTTAAGACTTGTAACCTGGACATAGATCAAGCTAAGGAAATTACAGTTGCAAGAATTGAAGGAGCTGTGGCTCGAGGCCTATGAGAATTCCAAAATTTACAAAGAGAAGACAAGGGTTTTTCATGACAAGCATATCTTGCAAAAGGAGTTTCAAGTAGGTGACAAGGTGTTGTTGGTATATAATTCTTGTCTCTAGCTAATTCGTGGTAAGTTGAGGTCCAGGTGGGAAGGGCCTTGTTGTGTTACTCATGTTTTTTCCTATTGTGTAGTAGAGATACAGGAGATTCCTGAGGGGAGGACATTCAAGGTGAATGGACACCGTCTCAAGAAATTTTATGAAGATGTTGAAGATATAGAGGGGGAAAGAGCAAAGCTTCATGATCAGACTTACCCGACTTAAGGGGAGTTTGTTCCTTTTCTCTGTTGCCTTGTACATATCTTTGTGTGCTTTTGTGTGTTTAGTTCATTAGCTTTTGTGTGCTTTTTTAAATAAATATCTCCATGTGTTTTTTTTCTTAGTAATACCTTAAGACGTAAAAGTTTCTTAAATTTGACCATCACATTTTAGATCATTGGACGTGATTGAATTCTATACTTGCATGATATTGATTAGTGTGATGATGGATTCCAATTTGATCAATTAAGTTTGATTTCTAAATTACCTAGAGAGGATAACCACATGCCTACACTTTATTCACTTTTTGTGTGATATGCACTCATGACAGTTGAACTCTAGAACTTGCTTCGTTTCTTTTTTAAATCACAATAACATATGCATGCATGAACATGATGAAGGATATTTCTTTTACCCATCCTTTGATTTCTTGTCCTCTAGAATTCTAATTGAATGACTCATTCTACATTTTTACCTTCCACCATATTTGCTTTGCCATATTTTCATTGGGAGTAGTGATGAATTCTTGATGAGTGAGTTGCCTCAAACAGACAAGTTTTAAGTGTGGGGGAGGAGTGCATAAGCTTGAGGTTCATGAAGGTTTTTACTTGATCGAGGATGCAGGGCAGAAAAAAAGGCTGGTTGTATGTACTACTGATCTTAGAAATGCTGCTGGGATTTTTCACAACAGTCTACACCTAAAGGGCTGATAAAGACAAGCAAATCTTTCTCGTGGTAACCAATATAACAACCTGTTTTGTGATCGAAGAAGGAAGGGAAAAAAACAATGACACAAGGATAGTCTGAAACTGAAGTGAAGGGACAACCATAAGTTCTGGAATTGGTTAAGATTCTGGAATTTATGGCTGAACTGAAATGAAGAAAAAATCAGTAGGATTGCAAGAATCAAATTGTTGAATTGCTTGTGAGACAAATCAGGGTTAGGAAATCTTAAGGTGTAGATATCATATTTGAAACCATTGTGATATTCGAAGTTATAGAAGTAAAAGGGAAGGGATTTTCAGAATTTGGCAAGAATTAACTTCTGTGCCAAGTATTGGTGCGGCTATGGTGAGCTTTGGTTTGGATTTGAGTGGCCAAAACACTTCAGTGTTGAATGAACGATCTCCCTAAGCTTAACTCTTCATGGTTAAATGAAGGACTCTCTTGAATCGGAAATTTTGAAACTCAAATCTGTCATGTTCCAATTTCTGAACTTGCACTGTGGTGTCTCAGAAACTGGGATTCAGTAGCTAGCCTAAGCAGGAAATTTCTCTACCAGCTGGATTTCAATGTAGTCTCTAAGCATCTCAAGAAAAAGAGAGGATTTTTTTTTTTAAAAAAAAAGAATAAACGGATTGTGAAAAAAAACTGCAAAGATTGAGTGGAAGATGGAGAGTTGTTTGAGCTCAAATGCAGCCTTGCTAGAAAGATTTTGGGAAGTTAGTGAAGCTCTTCATTTTTCACTGTCAATTGGTGTTTACAAATTTCTGAAACTTGCATTCTGGATTCCAGAAACTGGCTGAACTTCTGAAAAAAAACAGAAGTTGGATTCTAATAATTGAAATGCAGGGATCTCATTTTGGATAATTGTTCAGCCAAACTATGCTAACCACAGCAATGTCTTGAGTTGAATTGCATATCAGAAAATATCAGCAGCAAAGGAACTTTGGAACTGATTTCTGAAAAAAAAACTTTTTTGCAACAGAATGAGAATTGTGTTTGTGTGCCAATTTCCCATGCTGTTACTGAATAACAACATCCTGAATTCAAGCTTATATAAATTCAACATTTATGACACCTATTAATGAGGCTAGTTGTGCAAGATTTGATCCAGTAGTGTATAGGATTTGAATTGCTAAAACTGAAGTCCAGTTTCAGAATTGCACAGATTCCTGGAATTCCATATTTCCTAGTTTCAGAAATGAATGTTTTTTTTTCCATGTGTGCAAATTTGGAGGATTGTTTACAACCTAGTGGAGGGTGATTGTTATGAAATGTTGAATTAAGGAAGCCAATTGAAAAAAAATTAAAGGAAGAATTCAGCAAGAAGGTTTCTGAAAATACCAGAAACAACTTGAAATTGATCTCTTTCTTGCACTTCATCTGCTTCTGATCAGAATGATTTCAAACTCAAAGTCCAAACGATTCTGGGTTAAATGAAACCCTTCTCTAAACCTAACCATGCGTGATTCAAACCAGAACTCTTTCAAGTGTAAACTGCTGAAACCTAAGTGAGGAATGCAGGGAACTGTATGTACTCCAGAAAATAGAAAACAATTTGATGAATCTATTGTGTGAGCAATGAGACTTCAAGTGAAACTCTTTTTCTCTTTTTCTACTTCTGGAATGCAATATCTATAAAATTCAGGAAGCTGACTCTGCAATGCAAGAGTCTAGAACTGCCTTGAATGTTGAATGAGTCAATCTACTCCTGAAATTTTCTATCCAGGAAATGCTTGAATGAAAACGTATTGATGAGCTATGAAGGCAGGAATTTGAGAAATAATAGAGATATACAAGGGAAGTTGGAAGAAGAATATGGAATAAATAGTATAAGAGGAAGCTGAAATCAATAAGTTCAGAAATATTAGACTGTCCAGTTGTGCACAGAATCCGGTAATCAGTAATTGGGGTGAGATGTGATTCTAAAAGTTGAGTTGTTAAACTTTGTTAGTTTCTTGAATTGACATATCGATGAAGTGAACTTAATTAACAAAGGGGATGGAAGTGTGGGATAGTTAAAATCTGGCTTCCAGGGAGGATGAATCAGAATTCAGTAAGCTTAAATCAGAATTGATTTCTGATAGCTGATGTTGCAGCAAGTTTGGTATTTTGAAATTAGATCCCTAAACCTGAGTTCTTGGCCAGAGCTTCACATTTAAAAGGTAGAAAAGTTCAGACGGTCCTCTGGAATTATATGGAGACTCAAAGAGTTTCTGTTAGGGATTGAATCTGTTAGCTGCAGAATCTGAAAATGTGTATCGGTAATGCTATTCTCTGATCAGTGGAGTCTCAAATGTGCCAGTTTTGATGCAAGTTCTTGCTAAGCTGAATTTTGCATGAAACGAGTTGAGATCATTGAATCAAGTGTCTGACACTTTAGTCTGGAAAAGTTGGAAATCCAGAAATGAATCAAATTCTGGAAATGACTGTAAGAAGAGGGGAGCTAGTCTGTACTATACATTTTGGAGCTGCATTTTTGTGGTTCTGATACATAACAATTGGAATTCCCTCGACCTCTTTGTATATGAGATTCAAGAACAAATTGTTTGAGTTAAATCTAACTGACTTATCCAGATTTTTGAAATGCTGCACCTGGATTCTACAGACCAAGAATTTTAGAGAATAGATCTAATTCTAAATTAAGTTCTGGATTAATAAATAGTGAACAATGAGGCCAGCTTATAGACTTCCTCGAAAACCAGAACTTGAATACCACAGTAGTCATTGTTACAAGTTGTGTTTTGTTGAAAGAAGAAAGTAAAGGAAAAAAAATAAAAAGGGGATAGTGGCACAAAGGACAGTAACAAGAGAGGAAATAACGTGACAAGAATTTTGGTTGACTATTAAATTAAAGGAGAGACTGGTTTAATCTCTTGTTTTTCCATTTACAAATGGTGTTCATCTCCTTTCACCTTAAATTGAGCAACTCATCAGGTTTACTCTTCCAACACTCTCACTCTTTCATTGTCTTCTTTTCTTTCAATCATTGTTGCTCACTTTACTTAATTATTTTTGACTCCATTGCAATTCCAAATAAATTCTTTTGACTCATGCATGCTATGTGTTTTATGGTGATGAAGAATTAGAAAAGAAGAAAACCTATGGTAGTGATATGTTATGAGTGTCATGGAGTGAGCTCCACCTCCATACATGTTTTTGAGAGTTTGAGTGATTACTTACCTTGTGAGATTGCATCTTAATTTTTCAAATGGATTAAAATCACCATTCTTATTGATTATTGTAGGGATTTAATTTGTGATTGTCTCAATCTTTAGATGGTTTTATTGTCTTCGAGGTATTGTTAGGGAATAATTTTGGAGATGCGTATGGTTTTGAGTTTTATTTGTATGCTTGAGACGTACAAGAATAAGTGGGGGATTTAATGATTATGATTTTGTAATGATATTTTGACTCTTATACTCGTGTTTTTGATCTGTTTTTGTGTCTAATTTCATATTCATGCTACATTTCATGAGTAGACTTGTTTTGAAACTTTAATGTAAATTATCTCATATTTGTGGTATTCTACCTAACTATTTGAATCTGATCTTCATAGGTAATCAAGGATCAAGAACTCAAGATAGATCGAATAGAATTTGGAGTCAAATCTAGGGCTACTGGAAGAGAACGAATCGAGTAGTTTGGACTATTCATCAAAAATCAAGGGTGGGTTAAGAGGGGATAGATCATGACCCTTGATCTAGATCTAAGCTTTTGGGTCAGATTCAGAGCGATGTCCACCATTAGATCAAATCTGAAGAAATATTAGTCGTCCATTCAGATCTAGTTCATTTGAGATTGTTATAGTGATAGGAAAATCACGATTCTGTTCTCTTTTAAAGGAGGAGGGTGCAAGGAAGGGAAGCAAGGAGCGCAGAGGAGATCGTCGGCCATCGCATTTCACCAAGATTCGTTGCCGATCATTGGGATTGGTTCACCAATGAAGGACGGAGGTTCCCTCCTTCTCTAGAACCCGGTCCCAAGTCACCACAAATCGATTCCAGCTGTTCCCATCTTCGTCACTCATCCACCAGTGTCATCGGCGCTGAACCACATCCACTTCATCGGAGCTGTAGTAGTTGCAAGGGGATTATCTACACTTCCAACTGATCTGTTCACATCTCCATTTATCAATCTGATTTCAATTTCATCCCGCCTCAATACTGTGCTGCTCACAACACCGTCGACTATTCTTCCTTCGATCCGAATTCAATTGAGCTTGGGGTTGCCCTAGCTCGTATTGTAAGAATTTTTGATTATCAATCTTACTTCTCATTCAATTTGTGATTAAATTTTGTAAGATTATTGTGTTTAGACCAATTTCGATTAGTTACTATTCATCCAAAAGATTAATGGTTAGTTTGATTGTCAGTTCCATATGTTAGCTAAGGTTTAGGTATTGTGTTTCTTTTGTAAGTACAGTTTAGTGGTTTTCTAGTAGATCTATGGTTTGTATCTCTTTGTTCACATGGTATTAGGTTAATTTCAATTGTCTACTCCTCTAAAACAAAACCCCCAATTAATTCCGCATTATCTAGCCATTACAAATTACTCATAATATTTTTTTAGAGACAATCCAAGTCGTACACTACATTACACTAGTGTAGCAAGAGTTTGGTAAAATAAATATCACTTGTGGTACAACACAAGATTGGTATCACTTGGCAAGAGTAAAAATCCTAAAAAAGTGAACCTTAGGTAGTAAAAAGTATTGGAGGAGTAAACTCCAAGCAAGAGAAAAAATCCTAAAGGAGTGAAACTTAGATAATGAGAAGTCTTATAGGAGTGAACTCTAAGCAAGGGTAAAATCCTAAGAGAGTAAACCTTAGATAATAAGAAGTCTTGAAGGAGTGAACTCCACGCAAGTATGACCGAAAATATGTCTAGTCAGGTCAAGGTTGACGGGATAGCTGACAAAGGGTAAAGTCCAAGTAGGTCAAGGATGACCGAATGCTTGGCAAGAGTAAAGATTCTAAGGGAGTGAACCTTAGGTATGAGAAGTCTTGAAAGAGTAAACTTCAAACAAGAATAAAAAGTTTAAGGGAGTGAATCTTAGGAAATGAAAAACCTTGGAGGAGTGAACTCCAAGCAAGGATAAAATCCTAAGGAAGTGAACCTTAAATAATGAAAAATATTAGTAGAGTGAACTTCAAGTAAGTGTGACCGAAAACAAGTTCAGTCAGGTCAAGATTGATCAGATAACCGACAAAGAGCAAAATCCAAGTAGGTCAAGAGTGACTAAATACTTGGCAAGAGTAAAAACCTTAAGGGAGTGAATCTTAGGTATTGAGAAATCTTAGAGGAGTGAACTCCAAACAAGAGAAAAAATCTTAAGAGAATGAACCTTAGGTAATAAGAAGCCTTGGAGGAGTGAACTCCAAGTAAAGGTAAAATCCTAAGGGAGTGAACCTAATGAGAAGTCTTGGAGGAGTGAACTCCAAGCAAATGTAACTGAAACAAGATTTTCAATCAACCATTCACGATCGACCGGAGTAACATATTTGGTCAATCGAAGTATAGTATATTGTATTACTACTTGATTGACGTGTCCAGTTGGGACAAAATACTTAGGTGATGGTTCGAATAAGAAACCATCTCGGAGTTCTAAGTCGAGATCTGACAATCTAATTGTCAGAATAAATCATGCATGTATAATTGTTTTAATTCTATTTTGCAGGACTACTATTATTTTTGTTACTAAGTTGGTTTTGTAAGTCAACAAAACTGAGATTGATTGAAGGTATCAGTCGATTGAAGTGATAGGTTCAATCAACCGATCAGTTTAGTCGATTGAACAATAGGCAATCAAACGTTCAGTCAATTGATCTAGGCAGATAGATATAGATTCGGTTGAGATCAACAAAAAAAGAAAAATATCATTTAGTCGACTGAACCCATTTGCAAAGAGCAAATCAGTTGAGATCGAATCATGCAGCAAAGGAAATATCGTGGATCAGTCGACCAATCAGGAGGATCAGTCGACTAAATAAGTAGATATGGCAGGAGTGATAGGATCGGATCGAAGCATACAAGGCAACTTGAGATTGAGTCGCCTGGATGGGTTATGATAAAAGAGATATGTCAACTGATCACTTGACAAAACATCACCTATAAAAGAAGTCTCGGGATTCGTGACTCGACATCGAATTCTATCTTCAATTCTCTGCTTGTTATTCTGTTCGTGCAAGTGACTACACGCCAAAACTCCAACGACCAACATCGTAATTCATATCTCAATCGTTGTCAGTATAATCTTTTATAACTACATTTACATTAAAGGATATAATAGTCTATTACTATCTTCATCATCTTCTTATACGATTCTCCCTTCTTCTACAAAAGTTTTCGAAGAGAAGAATTTTAGTGGATTGCTTAATTGCTTAATCGAAAACAGTCTAAGGGATCATGGACCTTGGAGTAAAACCCCAGAGGACTATGAACCAAGTAAAATGCTCAAGTTTTTCTTTTGTATTTATGTGTTTTCATTCCACTGCATTTTTTTAATTCGTCTTTTGTAAAAGATAAGAAAAATTTTTAAAGCATGAAATTCACCCCCCCTCTCGTCTCTTTCGATCCTACAGGGGGGCATGCGATAGTATCAGGATGTATTTCCTGAGCGGTGTATTCCTTTCCCGAACATTCACTACTCGCTCGATCCTTTCCTGAGCACTTAGCCTTCATCTAGCAAAGTCCTACTCAGACTTGGAAGCTACAGTAATAGCAATGCTACAGTACTCAGGATGCTATAGTAATCATGCTTCTATAGTGTCGTGTTGCTATAGTACTCGGGATGTTACAATACCTGCGCAACTATAGTACTCGTGATACTACAATACTTGCACAACTATATTACTTGGAGTGCTATAGTACTCGCGTAGCTACAATACTTAGGATGTTATAGTACCATGATTGCTACAGTAACTGTGGAGCTACAGTACTCGAGAAAGTAGTCTATTCTTTTGAGTACTCAGCATGCATCCAACGATTTCCCATTCAGACTTGGGAAATCCAGAAACTCGATCTCAACCTTCGACAACACCCAACGGTCGCGATAACCTCCAACAATCTATCTGCTAACAATCAGACAATGTCAGTGTATGATCTAACGGTTGTAGCTCTTGGCTTCCAACAGCCTGACAATGTTAAGTACTACATGAAGATTTCCTTCCATTAGTTATATAAGGATTGACGGAAGTAAGTGAGGGGGTATGATAGTTTTATTCTCATGTGAGGAGGCAACTCTTCTCCATTAAACCCTAATTCTCTAACACTTTCATTCTTTCTTCTTCTTTCTCTCGTGTCTCTGTGAGTTTTATTCTTGAATCTAGAACTAACTTGAGCGTCAGAGTAGCCGTGCTAGTAGGGCCGGCTAACCCTGACGTTCCTTACTTCACAGACTACCAAATCTTGGCTTTTGGGAGACAATCGCAGCGTCACCAAAGGTTTTGGGACAGGAAGAGTCCGAGAAAACAAAAAGGACACCATCGGAGTTCATGGAATCCAAATAGTACCCCTATTTTGATCTTTCAAAGCTCAAAACTCTTTCTATCCAACTTTCGGTCATCCTAATGCCATTCCTAGAAACCATCTTTTGAAACCTAAACACAGCCTTAGACTAGTTTCTCTAAGAGAAATCAGTGTGAAGGCTCCGTTACTAAATATTGGAGAAACAATACAGCTTTCTATTGGGAAAGTTGCATTTACATCTCTATCATAATTTGTAGTCTTTCATGAGAAAGAATAAAGTTCAAACAATAGTTTCCAGAAAACTATCACCCTTTTATGAAATTAGATTTTTGGGAGTAGACTACATACATGGAATTAGAAGCAAAGGAGAAAACTTGAATTTACAAGAAGTCAGAACTTTAGATTTCAACAAGAAATGATAAAGGGTCCAGTTACAACCATTATTATGTCAGCATTGGCAAGAAAATTACTAAACTTTGTAGAAAAGTACTAGCCTTTACTTTGGACTATTGAAATCATAATTCAGGGAGAAGGTGTCGGATTGTTTGGCAAGGGCTAAGCCCTCTGCTTCCATGGAGAAACTTAACAGTCACTAACCAAACAAACAGAACACTCCAATGAACAAACCACAAGTAGAGATACTTTCGGTCAAATATAATTAGTGTGTCTACGTTAAGTCTCCGCAATGCATCTAAAATCTTCCTGCAGTTGTGATTCATTGAGCGGTCTTTGCATTATCATGGCTGCTTGTGTACTCATACAGTCATACAAACAATTTCTGTGTTGAATCCAAACTTGAGCTATAGAAGCTAACTAGTGACGGTGTATTCAGCTAAGCTACCGCCCTCGTTCTACGTTCTACGGAGAACACCCAGTGAAATTGAGTTGACGTTGACATGGATTCATGGAGAAATTCAAATGGGCACGAAATCTTATTTGTTTTGATTTGAGGTCTGTTTACAAGATTGGGAGCCGCCGTCTTTGGTTGACAGCTGCTTCAAGAACTCATAGGTAGTGATCATGGTGGTGGCGGAGAGCGATGCAGAAGCCCATCGTGGCCCCAGCCCTCTGTAGCACGCCCTCCACCCCCCTTCGTGTAGGAGGCTCCTGATTGTTCGGCCCACCGTCATCTTCTCGGCGCCACCTTCCAAGACCTGCAACCTCGTCTTGATGGTGTCGAGCGGCATGGTTACCACTGTCGTAGCTGCTCCGGCCACAGCCGCGCTCGCACCCTGCACCGCTACTACAGCTCCGTGTCTCGGCCTCATCTCGCGGCTGCCGACTCCACAGAATTGGGGGCCGATGCCGGCCCAGATCAGTCTCTGGGAGATGATGTAGGACGTCCACCACACGGCATTGGATGGGGCGTAGGTGAGGATCGACAATCCGAAGCCTCGGTAGAGGCCGCGGAGCCCGTCGGAGCAGAGGATCTTTTTGACGGCGTCGATTCCTCCGCGGTACTTGGAGGCGGAGGTGCCCTGAACCATGAGGCGCTGGCTGACCACGTCGATGGGCGTCCAGACGAGCTGCGCGGCGATGGCAGCGCTGACTCCGGCGGCGGCGGAGGCGGCAGCCGTTGCGGTGGGCTCGGAGACGCCGAGGCGGATAACGAGTTTTCCGACGGCGCTCTTGGTGGCCTCGAGCGCGCCCATGTAGACAGCCCGCGCAGGAACGGTGCCGGCCAGGGAGGTGGCGAAGCCGCGGTAGAAGCCCCGGGGGCCCTCGTGGCGGAGGATGGTCGCCGCGGCGCGGAGGCACGGGGGCGGTGGCTGAGCGATCTGCAGCCGCGTCTTCAGCACCACGGCCGGGTAGAGCACTGCGGACACGCCGGAGAACAGGGCTGCGCCGACCACGAAGAACCGCCGCTTGTCGAGCATCTCCCAATCCACCTCGGCCGGCAAGGGCTGAACATCAGGCGTCCGTCGTTGCTCCTGTGCTGCAGCTGCTGTAAAACTCACCATCTTGGATTTAAGCTCCACAAATGGCCTCAAGTAATTAGCCTTTGACACAGCACCAACTCTCTCTCTCTCTCGCTATTTTCTTCAGGCGGAATGAATAACTAACTACGAGCTCTGCATTCACAGACAAGACAGCATTGGCTTAATTAAGCGCCTCTATTTGATCTCTGAGTTGTTGAGGATGGAGGATGAAAGTGTGTCGCAGTCCCGGTGTTTCTTTTCTTTTGCATATTTATATTAATTAAGCTGATATAGATCCCGTCCCGCGGTCACCAGCAAACGGTTTTTCAGCAATACGAGTTGCTGGTGCCGAATCGGGGGCGGGCGGGCAAATCCACATCCTCATCTTGTCTACTTTAACCTGCCACCGCACATGGAAATAATAAACGGTTATTTATCCAACCACGTACTATCTTTTTAAAATATCTAAATTATACATTTTATTTTTCAATTTATCAAAGTACTCTTTTTTTATTTATCCACTTATTTAAATCAAACTGAGGATGAATAAAAAAAACACCATAGATTTTGTGGCGAGCTCTAACAACCTGGTCACAATTGCAGGGTCAGACAACAACTCTATCAGACAGTCACTCGATCGAGTGGTCGTTCGACCAAGTAGTCACTTAACTTAGCGAGGCGATTAATTTGAGTTGGTCACAAAATCATGATTGCCTAGTCGAGCAATCACCTAGCCGCACATCACGATCAAATGCTCAACCTAGCTACGAAATTACGGCAAATTTAGGTCAAGTTGGCCACAAAATCGTAGTTGGTTGGCTGAGCAAACGCCTGACCACGATTTCACAGTCGCTTGGTTGAATGACAACTTTAATTGGACTACGAGATCACTAATTTTGTTTTTTTAAAGATATTTAAGTGAAAGAAAGAGAACAGGAGAAAGACATTAGAGAGAAGTTCTCATCTAGGGCAAAATACCCAGGCACCTCTGGCTCGTTCCTCACCATTAACCGTCTGACATCTACTTTGATCTCATTCCACTACTAATCAATGGATTTGGGAGTGTGGTGGAGTTTTAAGATCACAAAATCGAAGGTTGATCGGAATTCGGATGTAAAAGATCTCAATGTCAGATTGGTTAGGGGAAAAAATATTGCAATATCGAACCTTATTGTGTTTGGAGGTGGAAGAGAAGTAATTCTCGAACATGCTAGTTGTTGGGTTTCCTTTACCTCCTATTTGGGTTGTTAAGGTTAATATCAAAGTGCTTGTGGCTATGGAGGCCCCTGTTTTGCTGATTGTTCGAATCGAACAAAGGTCATCTAAAGCTAAAACAAATCAAAACCAAGGTTGGTTCCAACAAGGAGGTTATTGAGGATAATGGACTAAACTCTTCTAGCAATTTATCGTCGTCTAATCAAGAGGATCCAAGTTCTATTTCCTTGTTTTGGTTTTAAATGATGGAGATGAAGATTCAGAATAGGGACTTACATCGAAGGTTACGGTTGAAATGCTTAAGCAACAAATGGAGAAACCAACAATGGGTTCTTGGGAAATTTGTTAATCATAAGCAGACGGTTGGGTTTGGTTTGAAAACAATACCAAATTAGGAGGAGGCGGTGGAGAAGGGCACTCATGAGATAGATGATATAGGACAAGTTTTGGGATTTTGTATAATTGGGTACTTTTCCAAAAGAAAATGTTGTTGTCCTTCAGTTATGTGAATCGTGGAAGGCGCCATGTTCATCCACGAATCATGGTAGTGGTAGGATAATCATCAAATTTCAAAAAGAGGTGGATCAAAATATTGTGTTAAACAATGGATCTTATTTTGCTTTTGGATGATCATTACTATTGAAAATCATCCTTGGTACTTCAAGTTCGATGATCATGATCAAACATATTATGGTGTGAGCAAGCCTCTATATACAAACATGATGACTCGAACTAATGTAACAATAGCCTATGCTCGTGTTTTGATGGAAGTGGATGCCTCGGAAGAGCTGGTTAGAAGAGTCAAGATTAGGATGACAAATGAACAGTATACAAAGGGTTGATTACGAGTATGTGCCAAAAAAATTTCTCTCATTGTAAAATATTGGAGCATTAACTTAATAGTTGTGTAAGATCGAAATTATTAGAGAATTAGGCTACTCAACGAAAAATTGTTATTGTATATTGATGTGTATTTTATGCATATATTTTCAGTATTGTTTTATATGCATCAGTTCAGAGATCTATTTTCTATACATTTTTATTGATAGGACGTGAATTTAGAACTAAAACGACGTCAAAATACCCTTGGAGCATGCATTTCTAGCATGGTGCACGACGGTCTAGTCGTGTCCTGCAACACGGTCATGCACAATTTGAGTAAGACGAGATTTAATTTGGAGCAGCATATGTACTTCTAGTATCTTACACGGGTAGGTCGTGTCTTCTGACATGACCGTGTTACCTGCTACTGATCGATAAAGACATCCAAGGCTAAACACGTGTTGGTGCAAGGAGCCCCATAATTAAATCTATGTTTTGATGTTAGCAAAGATTTAAAATTAAGTCTTGTTTGTGATTGATGAACTAATCTAAGCATGTAGGTAGTACAACAAGGAAGTCCTAGTTGAAGCTAGGCAAGAAAGTCTTGGTCGGAGGGACTAGATGAAAGTCTTGGCTGATCAAGAACATCGAATAGGAAGTCTGAGGGGTTGAGGACACCAGGCAGAAGTCTAGATGGGATTAAGGGGCGAAAGTCTAGCAGAAAGTCTTGACGGTCAAGATCGAGCTGAGCAAAAGTCCAAACAGGTCCAATGGAGTAGTGAGGATGCACTTTCGGAAAGAGAGTAGTAGGCGTTGGTCCAACTTGAGGTTTCACAGGAGATCGGAAGTTGAGATTGACAGCTGAAAAACTGTCATTCATACTATTTGTATATTTGTGCTAACACTGTGATGTAGGAAGCAACAAATGGGAGTTAGCCAGAAACAACGAGATCCGGATAGCCCGAGTGGTTCCAGGCACCTTGATAGCCTTGCGTCCAACTGAATTGACAAACCCTTATTGGGCCGGACACATCAGATTCCAGATTCCAGGTGCTCGGAAGGTATCCAGGTGCTTGGGAAGGGATAAATTCAATGCAGATAGAGCTTTGGCTAGATGCATCCATATCAGCGATCTAGGTGCTCGGAAGGAGTTTAGATGCCTAAAGGTGGATAACTCACTAATAAATCAGATCAAATAAGTTGTACTGGAGGTGTTCAGAAGGGATTTAGATACCCAAAATGGTCAATAAAAGTACCTTCGAACCACTACCTTAGGAAACACTTTTAACGCTTCTCTTCTTCCATTTTGTGCCAATGCTCTAACGTCAAAAATCTACTATGCTCAAGCCTGAATGACACAACAATGACGTGACAACAACGACGTGACATCGCCATGATCTCAAACAAGCCTAGCTTTTGGTAACATGTAGTTTGTTGTATTCATATTCATTTTTTTCTGTACTGATTTATTCTAAGGGTCGGTGAGATTGCTACTGAATCTTATCTTTATAAAAGAAACCTTCTTCTCTTCCGAGAAGAAGGCTAATAGCAATTACCCAACGAAAGCGATCAAAGTGACTACGGGTCTTGGAGTAGTAGTCAGAGACTATGAACCAAATAAAAATAAAGGTGGATTTGGGTGCTTATCTTTATTCTGTTTTACTTCAGCTACACTACTTTATTTTTTAAACAATTTCTAAATGAGTATGAATCACACTATTCACTGATTTCTCGATCCAATAATTGGTATCAGAGCGGAGTACTCAAATTGATAAAACCACCAATCGAACTTGTGATTTTTTTTTCATTTTCAATTTTTTGGTTCTTAACTAGAATTGGTGCAATCACCTCTTTTAACAAATTTGTTGGTTTTTTGAAATTGCTCAAAGTTGGTGCAGCACCACTCGAGTGACTTTTTCTTTCGAGTAATTATTCTTCCCGCAGTACTAATGACTAAGTCTTGGAACAATATTTTTTTATGAGGGCAAGTTTCTAAATAGAACACCAAGAGGGTTACAACATAGCTTAAGTTGGGATCGTCCAGGTGCAATGCGTGTGTTTACACGTTTCACAAACGTGTGCAACGAAAATAAATAAATAATTAAAGTTAATTATCATCATACACACATACATAGACAAGAAATAACAACATACAAGGCATGACAGAAAATTAAAATTTTTGTATAATAATAAATTATTCAATGTGTACCTCATTGATGACATTGAGCGGTGTTTGTATCAATCGAGTGGTCCTTGTCGAAGTCCTGCCTCTACTAGTGATCTACGTCAAGCTCTTGTCCGGACAGCTTCGAAAGCCACGAGTCGCGTCATCGTCATCAGTACTAGTCGATGATCGATGACGATCGAATCGAGAGAAGCCTTATTTCGAAACCATCACCGAGAATCGTATTCTCGGTGTATTAGTTTTTGGTGGTCAACCTTTGACCGCCGATTTGGGACAAATAATCGGAACCTTTCCTACGTTGATGGAAAAATCTCCGGAAAGCTTGGTAAGCTTCTGCGAAATTGACAAACGGTCGTCGGACGATCGGGGTTTGATCAGCCACGACTAGACAACTCTTCACAAGAGTTATCAATGACGTTCTTCTTCGGCAACAACTATCCTCAATGAACACTTCATTGGTGGTTAGCGGCAACCCTTTATGAGAACTCCGACGATTAGATAGCGAGATGGTTCTTCACAAGAGATCTGCTCAAGGTTTCTTCTCCTTTGGTTGTTGTCCATAAGACAACATAGCTTGCTGGTGCCCGACACCGATAGCAAAATGGAAAACAACCCAAATACACAAAACTCTTTCTCTCGAAAAACCAGCAATCGGCAACACCGGATTAAATCACAATTAGGGGAGGAGAAAATGAAAGCGGCTCGGGGAGATGAAGGCGCGATGGGAGGAGGCTGTCACACTTCTAGGGGTTTCCCAAATCCTCTTCCACGCGGGCGGCAAAATAGAAGATGACAGCAGCTAAGGCTCTGACTTTTGCTCTTCTCCAGTGGAGTTTGCCACGAGTGGAGGGAATCCGACGAACTTCATGATTAGGGTTTCAACTCTCCTCGCTTATGACTAGTGACGACGACTCATCCACCAAAAGAAGATGGAACTTGGTTCCTTTGTTTTTCGCGACTGAAGAGGAGCAACAGTGTGGCGTCGAGCGGAGAAGCAGCGCCGGGTGGAGCAACGGTGCTGGGCGGAGAAGCGGCGCCGGTAGGGTTTCTCTCGCGCGAGCACCCCTTCCCAACCGCGAGAGCTCTATTTTTATCGGAGGGAATAAGCCGCTACAGTGTGGCGCGTCGGGCTGAAGAAAATTGGAAAACCAAGAAACCCTAAACCAGGTTCAACACTGTAGCGAATCGAACTAGATCGGGTTCATTTAGGGTTTACTGTAACAAATTGGGTTCAAAACTAAATTGCTTGGTTCATTAACCAAACGAACTCGGATTTGATCCAAACCAGTTTTATTTGTTTTGTCTTCACAAGACGAATCTCACCATTTCTTCCTTATTGTCAAAACCTCTTCCATCATGAACTAAACTAAATTGGTTTAAAATCAAATCGTTTGATTCAATAACCAAACGACCTCTGATTTGAACGAAATCGATTTCATTCATTTCATCTTTGTAATATGAATTCCATCATTTTGTCCTTTGTCTAGTCTAACCAGACTTTATTTCTCTCATTCTGAGAATCCAATTCTCAAACTCATTTTAAGTATTTCGGAGAACTTGTAGTGCGTGTGATCCAATAGGTTCCCGGTTATGTTGGCCATCCGTAATTAACCATTAATTATGGAATGATCATGAGTGGCACCTAGTAGTACATCATGATCCTCAATTGATCAAAAAATCAATGATTGATTCCAGAACATCTTCTAAACCTATCAACAACTCCAATTAAATGCGCCTCGTTCCTTTTACCGTCTTATACCCGTTTGGTTCAGGACATGGTCTATGTGTTGGTCCCCACTAGGCTGATTATGTTACACCTAGCCTAAGCTACTTTCTTGTCCTATAGATTCAAGTTACTTATATATGTGTCCAAGAGTGTCATACTCTTGACATATAATGCTTTGGCCAAAGATTTTTAGTAACAATCCTGACAAGCGGCCGCAGGGTATACGTCTTCTTTTCCAAGGAATGGTGAATCTTCTGTGGGCTATTCAAATACCTTCGAACACTTTGACTTATACCCAATCATCTCGGGTCGACACCTCCTCAGAGATGCTTGTTTAAGATGTTAAAGTATAAGTCTTTATGACCAAGGTGACTTGAATATTGCAAGTCAAAAGAAACTCGCACTTAAGTTACATTAAGATCTTTATTGACATATGCATAGAACTATATGAAGTCTCAAGGCAGGTCACTCCAATGAACTAGTTACCTTTAACCAACATCTACGTTTAACTCTCAACATCCAATGTCTCCAACAGTGAGATCGGCTGCTTGGTTAACCAAGGAATCTAAACATGCTAGTCTCGACAGAATCGATGATGTTCGTGCTCATCAATTCCTTGACTAGGGATACTTTTAATACATTCATAATTGCACATGTAGAAATGCTCACTAGTTGTGATCCAATCATAAATTTTTCTCATGCTATGAATCGTATTGCGGATATTCAGTAATTAAGTTTAAGATCCAATCAAACACATAAAAAATATGTATTCAAATAGTGAATTGCTATTTATATAACAAATAGTATAACCGTAAGGCGATTGCCTTAGGACACCTCTCAAATCTAACAGCTTATCCCCCGCTTTTTATCGGAGATAACTTCAGTTACTGAAAGAGTCGCATGGATTTTCACTTGAAAAATCAAGTGAAAATGTAGATCTCCATCCAGACTGGATTCATGCTACCTACCAAACTAGATGGAAGTCCAATGGGCTGTGAGGAATGGAACCCCATCATTAAAAAATAAGTCAAAGCTGAAGCTAAAGCTACTTAGATTCTTTAATGTGGCTTGAGCAAAGAGGAACTCAGTAGGGTTAGCCCCTTCATCAACATGCAAGATTTGTGAAACAAGCTAATCAAGCTCCACGAAGGAATGTCTGACACCAAGGTAAGCAAAAGGACTTTGCTTTTAAACAATCTATATAACATAACTATGCAGGAAGGAGAGTCCGCTAGTCAACTTCACACCTTACTCTAGAACATTCTCGATGGGCTACATGCAATCGGATAATCCATGGAGAATCAAGACATCATAAGGTACACACTGAGAGCTTTCTGAAGAAACACCTTGTAGGCTAGGTTGTTCTTTCCAACGTGGTCGTGGTCTGGTAGCAATGCCTTGATATTTTTGGAAAGTTGTAATAGATTTGAATGACTTTGGAAGCTTTAAAAAGCATCAAGGGGCTCATGTTTGAGGCATCAAGGGTTTCCTCGTGATAAGGAACCCTAGGAGAGAGTTATTTCTAATCAACTGTCAGGATTCTGTCCTCCTAAGAGTTTAGAGTTCTTTTGAAGACATCGACACACACAACAACTAAGCTTTCTCTCACTTTTCTCCTTGATTTGAGTTGTAGAATGCTTTCTATTATATCTCTTGGTTGTAACTCCATCTTCATGGAGTAGTTCTCCTAATTCTAGAATGAGAGAGTAGTCTGATGCATTATTGACATTTGTTTTGTATTAATTTATTTCTTTTTATCGCATGATGTGTTGATTCATGATCTGACTTTAGTATGCATACATGATTATGATATTAGCGTACGTCTTCATACTACAGGGATGTGGTGAATGACCGAGAGGTGAACCCAATTCTCTGACTCATAAAAATCAAGACTTGAGGGGTTGTTCATGAAAGTATTCTAAAACCTTTTGAGGGCACCATTAGATATCACAGAGCTTAATGAGTTTATCCCAATTCAACGTCATGAAGTAGGGGATAACACCTAGAGTATCATGGGGCATCGTGACAGGAGCCTCTCTGAGAAAGTGTTTGCTTTAGTAAGATCACCTTGAAAGTAGGCACAACGTTTGAGTAGATACATCTGTATAATTCAAGAGAAGATATCATGTACCTTAGGATAGATCACCTTCATGCACATAAACACTAAGGTAAATGAGTAAATTATATTTAAGATGTCAATGATTATCGTGGCGAAACTAATGTCCTAGAATTGCTTCCTAAAATTAATTTTCCAACAAACACTCTTTGCTTTCTTAGTTTGTTTTTTTAATACACAATTTGTTCAATTTCAAACCATTTAGATAGTCTTCTTTGTGATTCAAATTAGTACTCAATTTAACAATCCTAGTAGATGATATTTTATTATTTGATGACAACTGTGCACTTGTGGTTTGCACACATTAAAGTTTTGACGTTGCTGCTGAGGACTGTGTTAAATCAATATTAGTACCATCGTGATTTGATTAATCTAGATTTCTTTTCTTTTATTGCTATTTTTTTTTCTTTTTTTTCCTTTTATCTCTTGTACTGCCTTTTCTGACCTTTCCCTTTTTGGTGATCAGGATTTCCTTTTATACGAAGGTTTGACAAATCAAGAGTTCTTCTTCCTGTAGACCTTGAAATTGATAGGACTTTCCATAAATGAAGGAACCTACAAAAGCAACTAGAGGTAGATTAAGAATAAGCATCCTCTATCATGAACGACGATGAGAACAAGCCATTGAAGGACTACGCCAGCCCTAGCAAGAGGATTGAAATCTAGCATGAGACCTTCAGTAGATGCCAACAACTTTGAGTTGAAGCTTGCATTGCCTCACATGATCCATCAGCACTAGTTTGGAGGCGCAATTATGGATGATCATAATATGCACATAGAGGTATTTTGGAAAATTTATGAAATCCAAAAGTATAACAGTGCCTCTGCAAATGAAATTAGGTTGCACCTATTTCCTTTCTCTTTGAGGGATAAGGTGAGAGTTTGACACAATTCACTTCCGATGGGGAGCATCACGACATGGTAGCAACTTGAGTAACAATTCCTTGATAAGTATTTTCCTCCAAATAAGATAGCACATTTGAGACACCTCATCACAAGCTTTGTGCAAAAAGATGGAGAATCTCTATTCGAGGTGTGGTGTAGGATTGTGGGGATTGATAGAGGAGGGTGAATATCGATCATCGCTTTTATCTTATTTCATCATGTGTTCATTTCTATCAAATAAGAACTTGCAATGAAATTAAATAAATAACAATTAAACAAGATATCAAAGTTTACTTGATTCCCAACCCTATAGGGTCAATACTCAAAGGCCTATGTACAGAATGTGCCTACTCACTAGCTTATCTCCTTTCCGAAACTTTTTCGGAGGTGGAGAAACTCCTTATACATTTAATAGTACAAGTAAAAGAATAAAGCAATGAAGCAAAGCTTGTAATTAAATACAAATAGATTTGTCAACGATTGGTCTGGAAGCCCTTGAGTGTCATGAACTCCTCTCAGCGCTTCCTCAGTTGCATGAGCAACGTGTTGTCGCTTTCCTTCGAGCATAGAGCAGGAGAATAGAATAGTAGGATTGATTCCTTGATCTCTGATCTTGAGGTTCTTTTATAGGCTTCGTTTGGTTAACCTATAAACCATGATCGATTGATCGAATCTGGTCAAACCTGATCTCCACGCTCGAGTTCATCGTGATCTGCATCGAGCCATGTGATGTCATTATTATTAGGTTTATTGGTCGATCAAAACTTTTCGATCGACTAAACCAGGCCATGTCACTGACCTAGGTTCAAATCCGAACCCAACCAATCGATTAGACCGATGGATCGATCGATCAAATTGATTTAGGTCTGGTTCGACCTAGGTCAAGTCAGGTTTACTCCGGACTTGGTCCGACTATGCCTGATTGCATTCGTCTGCTCTTCGTCTTGCTTCCAACTCTAGGTTCCTATAAGAGACACATACAAACCACAAGCATACAAGTCTAATCCTGTAAGTCTACTTGACCTACTAGTCTTACTTCTCACCACCTATGGTTCATTCCCTTAGGATTTTCTCTTTGCCAAGCATCCAGTCATCTTGACCTACTTGGACTTGTCACTTGGTAGACATTTAGTCATCCTTGACCTGCTTAGACTTTACCTTGCCAAACATCTAGTCACTTTGACTTGCTTAGACTTGCCACTTAATAGATATCTATTCATCCTTAACCTACTTGGACTTTCTCTTGCCAAACATCCAGTAACTTTTGACCTGCTTGGACTTGTGCTAGTCATCTAGTCAACCTCAGTCTGATTAGATTTTACCCTTGCTAGTCATCCGATTAATCTTGACCTAACTAGACTTCTCTTGTCATCCAGTCAACCTTGACTTGATTAAACTTTACTCACTTCCAAACATCTAATCTTCTTTGGACCAACCCTTAATCAAACTTAACTAAACACAGATATAGTGTCAAATATTGAAACCCTAGAAATTGATTGTACCAACACGTGGGATTGTTTCAAAGGACACTTGCAACAATGCTCCCATCACGGACTCTAAAAGTGGTTAATTATCCACACTTTCTATAACAATATCTCTTATGGGCTTATCAAAAGGTCTCGTAAGACTCCGCAGCTAGTGGAGTACTAATGAATAAGAGATTGAACGAGGCTTATGAGATTATAGAAAGCGTGGCTCTGAATCACCACCAATGGGCATCCAAAAAAGGTAATCTGGTAAAAGCCGCAAGTAAGTATGATGTTAACACTCTTGACCTACTTTCGACAAAGATGGATGTGGTAATCAAGAGCTTTGATTCTTTGAATGTTAACATGGTGAGCATAACCAATGTTTCTTGTGAGATTTATGGTGTGATAGGACATGAAGTGGCTAATTGTCAAATTGGAGTTACTCCCTCACAAGGAGTCCAAGTTGAGCAAGTAGATGCCGTCAATAATTTCAACTAGAGGAAGAATAATCCCTACTCAAACACATACACTACCGATTGGAGGAACCACCAAACTTCTCATATAGGAATAACCAAGATCAAGGAGGTTAGAACAATTATGGGCAATCATTGGAGTTTCAACAAGCACCACAAAAGTCTAATTGGAGAGTTTGATAAGGCTTCATCACGACGTAAACTCAACAAAATGAGAAATTTTGACAACAAAATCTTGCCACCAAGGAAGTGATCAAGAAACTAACCGATAAGGTTGATAATCTTGTTAACCATACCATAGTTTGTAAAATCATGATCCTACCCAGGATCGATTTGGGATTAGGATCGGATCAGTAGGGATTGGATTATAGAATCGTACGATCCTACAAAAACCCCTTAAAATTTTATGGTACATGATTAATGATTAAAAAAATTATCTAAAAGGGTAATGTACATATAAATAGATTAATAATATTTCATATACATGTAATCGTTGACACTCAATACCACAGATGACATTATTATATGTATAAATTTAAATTAATTAGTAATTTAACTACCATTCTAGCATATTAATAGTCAATAATATTTATATTTTCATATCACAATATAAAATATTTACTAACATAATAATAATAATTGCATTCAACCTAAAGAATGTTATCTTCGTTCACAAGATGACTCAGTTTAAAGGCCAACAAAGTAGTTGATGTAGCGCAAGCTATTGAAACCTTTGATTCAAACACGAATGCCAAAAATAATTTTCTAAAGATCTGTTGATTCCATATAATACTAGGCAATAGGCATGCAAAAATTCATCATTTTAGGAAAAAGAAATAGTAGAATATTATTGATAAAAAAACTAACTCAAAAATAACTAACAGATGTTTAAATAGTCTTAGAATCCTAACCCTAACTCTATATAAGATGAAAATAACCTAAACTATAAAATAGTCCAAAAGATAAAAAAGATTAAAAATCTTTGAAGCCTCTGAAAAAGTTTTAAATGATATTTTTTGGGTCTGAAATTTGGTGGTTATGGGTTTCATCCAGTAACTAATTGTAGATCTCTAAACATGCTTTGATTTGATGTATTATAGGTTTCATAGTTTAACCCGAGTCAAAAGTAATGCTCTCTCAAAGCCTCTACCAATCCTGCTCCAATCCTATCAATCCCATAGATCCTACTTCGATTCTACTACAAAAAATGATCTTGCATGATCTATGATCAATTTAATGTTTTGGATCATAGGATTTGTGTCCTACCATCTAGGATAGTAATTTTGCAAACCTGGAACCATCCTAAAATGATTGATTGAAACTCATATTGTGTAGATCGCTAGTTCATCCTCGAGAACTCTGAGCCAATTTATGAAACAACCCGAGACAACTCCCGTTGAACATTACACTGCTATCGCTTTGAGGAGTGGTAGAACTTTGGCGACACCTCATGTACACATGGAGAATACCCAAACAGCGTCATAGAAAACACGACATTTTATATCACCCGTATATTGATGCAATAAGGCTGCATTTTCGAATCGGCCCAAATGATCTTCCAGATCTGCTGCTCCTACATAATCTCCTATTTCTTGGAGAAAGTTTAGTCTCCATGGAAAAGTAAAAAATAAAATGTTATGTCACAATCCAGTACAGAGTCAGAATATAGGACTATGGCATAGTTTATGTGTAAGATAATGAGGATATATCAACTCTTGACTGAAGTAGGACTTAAGGCTTCAGTACCAACAAAATTATGGTGCGATATTAGTGGAGAACCTGCTCTTCATATTGCATTGAATCCTGTGTTTCATGAACAAACTAAGCACATTGAAATTAATTATCATTTTGTTCGTAAGAAGATTCAACAAAACTTGATTTATACAGGATATGTAAGGATTGGTGAACAAGTAAGGGGCATCTTTACAAAAGCTTTAAATGAAATTTGGATTGATTATCTTTGTAACAAGTTGAGCTTGATTAATATCTACGCTCTAACTGACTTAGAGAGGGGGAGTATTAGTTATATATATGATATTATATTATATTATATATATATATATATAGTTTTTAGTCTTGTATATATATATACCTCATCTTTTAATAAAAGTGATATATTCTTTTTTACCTCAAATAACAAAAGTCATAATTAAACTGCTGGCTAGGAGGTTATCAGAGGTTCTGGGTTCCAACACAAACAGCTTTCATCAAAGGGAGAAAGTTAGTTGATAATACACAGCTAGCTCAGGAGTCAAGATTTTAAACCTTGATTTTAACTACCACCCAAGATGTGATAGTTTGAAGATCATGCATCCAGCATTCATAGGTGATTTAATTCTCATGGCACATAGAGATATTACCTCAATTAGAATCATGATTTAAAATTTCACCATATCAGAATTTTGGTTTATGACCAGAACGATATAGTTTCAGTATCGTATTGTATCGCGCCAATACAATTTCGCTACTTTTTATGTAAAATATGTTAATTAAAAACTATTATTATAATATTTGATTCTACAAATATTTATTATTAGATTAAATTAATAATTAAAATTAAAATTAAGTAAAAGTCAATTTAGAATTAATTAAAATTTAGACATAATAATTAGGATCAAGTAGGTTTAAATTAAATTGAATTTAATTATTTTAATCAGTTTAAAGAGAGAAAAATTCTATGTATTTAAGGAGGAAAGAAATAAGAAAAAAATCTTATGTGTTTAAGTGTGTTTAAGGATAAAAAGAATTTTAAAAAATAAAATATTGGGAGGAAGGAGAAAGAATTAACTATTAAAAAATATTAATAATTAAAAAAATAAAGGAAATTTTTTAAAATCGAAAAAAAAACTCACCTGCAGTCTCACGCGAGGCCTCCACATAGCCACGAGGCTTGTGCGAGCCTCACCAACTGCGAGGCTTGCAGGTGGCCTCGAGGCTCACGCACGATCATGAGGCTCACTCGCAGTCGTGATGCTCGCGAGCAGCTATGAGGCTCACGCACAGCCTCCACGCAGCCGTGGACCTCACACACGATAGCAGGGCTCATGCACGACCTCCTCGCGATTGCGGGGCTCGCATGTGAGACCCTTCTCACGACTACGAAGCCTCGCGCGAGACCTCCACGAGGTCTCATGCAACGGCAAGGTCTCACACGGGGGTGTTGTATCATGCCGATCAATAAGCAGAATGATAAATTTCATCTATACCACCCAGTACAACACGAAATTTTAAACCATAATTAGAATTCTCCTCCAAGGACTTTCAAATTATGGAGCAACTTTTCGGATGAATGTGATATGATGAAATCGCCATCTATACAGCATACATAGTTAGACCAGACCTAAAGCAAATTCAGGAGCTCACATAGATTTTGAGGCTCACTCTACCATTCAGGTATCTGAGTATGCCACTGGATTCAACAAAATTAAAAGTGATGCATTATGCTCCACTGCAGGTTTGGATAACAAGTCTTATCAATGCATGGACTAATATGACCTGATCTTCTATAGCCAAACCAAAGTTAATTAGAATAGCGTTGCAGGGGGTGGAATGTATATAGTTCTCCATATTCCCGATCCCTGCAGTGATCATATCTAGAGTTACTCGTCTATGTAGATTGTTCTTGTGGGGGGTAAGGAGGTCACTAGTGGCATGGAAGGAGATGTGCTATCCCAAAGAGGAAGGGGGACTAAATTTTCGAGACTCTAGGAGCTAGAATCTAGCTTTGCAACACCATTTTGGAAAGAACAAGTCTGGTAGATGCAGCAATACATCTCATGTCAACTTGGTGTTTGGAAGGCAGATTAAACATGGTTAAAGTTTATGACTTTTATAGATAGATGGGCCAACAACAACAACTTGTGAAGCTGATTTAGATTCCTATATCCTCCTAAAACAATCATTCATTTTATGGCTAAGGGTGAGAGAATTCCACAACAATAAGGTAAAGACCTTAGACCATCTAATTTTTCGGATGTGAGATCATCTAGAATGCATGGGATCATGTTCGGGATTGGATGGGTATTACTCATCAAATGAGAACCTTAAGGAGTGTTATTAAATATTTGATGGAGGCTCGAGGCACGGGTTGGAGGAGTCGGGCGAAGAAGATTGCTTGTGCTTGCATGGTATATCAATTATGGTTAACTCGTAATAAACGAGTTTTTTAGAGAATGGTGTGTGCTCTAGACGACATAATATGTAACATTAAAGTGCAAATATATAAGACTTTGTTTGTATTGTATCCTAAGGTTCAAAGATTATGCGGACAATTGGGGGGGAAGGGTGAAGGTGTGTTTGGTCTTTATACAAGTTTTATAGATGAATGCAATTTACATTTATGGATAAAAAAATGACAAAATCAAGTATTGTTTATTCTCTCACTTTAGTTGGGTAACCATCATTCCTACAATAGGAATTAAAGTGCTCAAACATTTGAATTAGCATTTAAGAGTAATGACTGGCAATCAAGAAAGCTACTACCATTTGCCTACATTTGATAGTGATTTTGTTGGTTGGAATATACAGATAGATGTACTTGTGGATATATTTTGATGTGTTTATAGAACTTGATGAGTCTTATGAACCACGAAGAGAAAAGAATGGAGATCTTGTAAATGAACAAAGAAGAGAAAAGAGAAATACAAGGCTAATTGAAGAATGACTTATACATTAATATGTGGTCATCCTAAAGAGGAGTTGAAAAGGTGAGAAAATACAAAAGCACTAGGAATATGAGGGGGGAAATCATTGAGCTATATAAGGGCACATTTAACTCAAAGCTAGCTGAGTGGGAATCTCTTAAGAGCACAACTTGACACATTCAAAGTGATGGATAAAGATATCATTACCAAAATTTCAAGATTTAAGCTTTATTGGGCTTATAACTATTGGAGAGGAAGTCACAAAGCAAGACATGCTAAGGAGTGCTCTAGATAAGTTTTAAGAATTTGTATAAGGTTATTGTTGAGAAAATGATGCATCTAAATGGCCAAGTACGACTAGCTAGCTTTGAAGTGTTTAGCAAAAGTTTTTTTGTTATGTTTTTAGCATGTGCATCAAGTGTGTAGGACTTAACACAGTACACACATGAGCTCACGTAGTTTGGTGACTCAACATAGTCAAGTTTGTTTGTTGGATGACTCGTTGTGGTTCAGTTGGTTATTTGGGCTCGATGGTTCAAAGACTTAGTACGAGGTGGACTCAAAAGGCGAAGAGAAGGATGGCATGGAGCAAGTTCGCAAAACATGGTGCATTAGAGAGATTGAAGGTCTTTTGCGAAGTGAACTTTAGGACAGCCTAGAACAAGGTGAACTAAGTTGAGGAGAAGGATGGCATAGATTAAGCTCGTGGAGCTTAGTGTATCCAAGGAATGAAAGCCAAGCGAGAAGCATCAATGAGGTTGAAGACCTAGAGATATAAGAGCCTGAGAGATCGTGTGAGTGAAATATAATGATTGGAATTAAAGGTACTATGTTTAGCTAGATAGAAGTAAAATACCTAGTAACTTAGTTTAAAGCCTTCAAGTGGGGATTGTTGATCCCAAGTTGGAGTGTACGCCCTAGCTCAATCCCAAAACTTGTGTAGGCTAACAAAGAGGCAAGTCAAGTGAACAAGAGCCCACCAACGATATTCAATTTCCTGGAGGGTGAACCCACTTGACTAAAGAGATCAATCAACTTGATAGTCGACTGAATGTGAGAGTTCAATGAACAAAATATTTTTATTTGAGCAACAGCCAAAACGGAATGTTCAGTCCAGTCAACTAGAAGCTCTATAGTCAATTGAATAAATTTTTAATTGATCTATTAGTTGGTGACTCAACGGTCATTTGTGCAAGATATATCTGTTAATGGCTATTTTTATATAAGCTCTTAAGGAGCTTTGAACTTGTAAAGTTTCACATTCTTTAACTACTCCGTACAAGTGTCTACATTGCTCGAAGATTTCTCAAGGGCTTGAATAAGGTTGAAGGCTTTAATTCAAGCTCTTAGCAACTTATTTTATTTAGCTTTGCACTGTTGGTGCACCCCCTCTATCGCTTCGCTTCGATCCTACATGCATTTCATTATTTAAGAAAGGAGGGATTTCATTATAAGCATCCCAAGGTTCTAGTAGAACATTGTGCAATGGTTGGATACCTACAGATTATTATGCAGGTAATTGACTGATGTAACAAACCAGTTGACTGATGGCACCTAGAAAAGCATAACCGAAGTTAGAAAGAAGCTGAAGAGCTCATGTAATAAAAGGCACCTTGGGGGCATACCTTGGGGACTCGGAATCACTACTGAAAGTGCTCTTTTTTATCCCAAGCTTAACTCTCTTGCTCTCAAAAGTATTCAAATCTGCTCTTCTTCCTTATACAAAAGTTCCATTCTTATAACAAAAAGAAGTCTAAGAGATTTCTCCACCTCTGGATTCTTGCCAAGGAGAAAAGATACAAACCACGTTAAATAGGTTGTGTTGGTTTGTAATTAATTGTTCTTTCTTTAAATTGTTTTGTTTGTATTTTTTGCTACACTAATCTCTTATAGAGATGGCATCGATTAGAATCAAGTGTGTATTCACCCCCCACCCCCACCCCTCTAGCCTCTCTTAGTCCCAACAATTGCTATCAGAGCCCAATCACTCCCAAAGGACTAACCGCTAAAGGAGTAATTCTTAAAGAGATGACAATGCAAAAGAGATATAGCACAACACGGCCCCCTTTTTTTTATGGCACAAATTTTCCACGTTGAAAAGGTAGGATGGAGTATTACCTTACGAGTGACATTGAAAATTCGTATAGTGCCATGGAAGAATTTGTAATGCTAGTGGACGAATTCAGAGGGCAACTACCTTCCAAGGATTGGACTCCCAAAATGAAGAGGAAAGGGCAAGCAAATGCAAAGGCAACGACTCTCCAATACAGATTGTCTTAAGAGTAGCTCAACAAGGTAAGACACTTCACAAGGGACAAAAAGCATTGGGATAAGCTCATTGAGCTTCATGAAGATACGAGAGATTCTAGAATTGTCAAACAAGATTTGCTTATCAATTAATTGTAGAATTTCACTATTAGAAATGGAGAAAATGTGAGTCAAATGCAAGGGAGGTTCACGGAGATCCTGAATGAACTCCATATCATCAAGGATAAGATAGAAAATAGGGACTGAGGTTAGGAATGCACTTAAAGCTTTTCCCTAGACTACCTTCTTGTCATCCATAGTGGATGCCTATAAGGTGTCTAAGTACTTGTCTTTAGTTCAATTAGATTAATTATTTTGTGAATTTAAACTTCATGAACAAGCTAACCTTGGTCTGAAAGAGAAAGGTTTGATTTGGGTTGTTGAGAAGAAGCTGAAAAAGAAAGAAAAGGAGGCTTTATAGAAATTGAGCATGAAACCAAGAGCGACGGGAAGTCTCAACGAGTGAGATAGCTCACTTCATCAAGAAAATGATGAAGAGCAAGAATTTTAACAAGAAGAAGGGTGTGAAGTTTTTCTAAGACCCAAAGAAGCAATCAAAATTAAAAGGTATATTTAAATCAAAAGTTAGCATGACATGTTTTAAATGCAATAAAAAATACAAGTCAGAATGTTAGGAACTCCAAAAAGGAGAAAAAATCCAAAAAAAGAAAGCACTCAAAGCCACTTAAATTAACTTCTCATCGTCAAAGTCATCAAAGGAGGAAGGGCTTTGCAAGGTGACCCGGACACATGACTTTCAAGACCATACATGATGAGGTGAGAGCTCTAGTGAGGAGGAAGAAGAAGCTTCATCTTCCAAGGAGCAACTATCGTCTAGCAATGATGAGGTAATCTCTCCCGAAGTCCATAAATTTATGAAACTATAGAATGTTTAAGTAATTCTTTAGCTAGGTTTAAGGATAGGGTTAAGCCACTCTAAAAGGAGCTTAGAGATCTTAGGGAGGAGACTTCTTCATCTTCTATTGGCAAAGGGTGAGAGGGAAATTCTTCTTAAGTTGAACGACATAAGGAAGAAAATTCCTCTTTGACATTACAAATAGATGAATTAAAGAAAAGCTTGGAATTGCTTAGTTTGGGTTCCAAGTATCTAGAAACGATACTTGGGAATGAGCGAGCCCTATATAGTAAGGCGGGTATTGGCTATAAGCCAAAACAAAAGGAGATCTCATATGTATCATTAATTTGTAATAAATACCTCCTTCATGGCTAAAACTGACACTAAGAGAATTGTTAGGTCTAGAGTAGTCAAAGCTTGGGTACCCAAGTTGTTTGGTAGTTTCTGTTAACTATATCAAACTTAATGGATCTTGGGTACCAAAGGACTTAGTATTTCATAATAAGTACAAGCCAAGGTACAAACCAACGATGAGAATTCCGATAAATAAATGTTGGATAGTGGGTGCTCTAGGCACATAATGGGAGAACATGAGGAAATTCACCACCTTCAAGCACAAGGACAAGGAAATGGTACCCTTTGGCATTAGTGGAAAACTCAAAGTGGTAGGTTTAAATAACATTGAACTAAAATTTTGTCATTAAGAAAGTACTTTTAGTAGAAAACATAAAATTTAACTTAGCATTTGTCAATTGTGTGACAATAGATACAAGGTTGAGTTTCACTCAACCAAGTCCACCAAGTGTTTGGTAAAGCACCACGACTTAGATACTATTATGCAAGTAGGACATAGGAAGAATAACATATATGCTATAAATCTTTGCTTGTGTTTCTAAACTTTCTAGTGAGTGTCTCATGCCAACATAAGACAAATCTCAAAGGTATCCAAGAGGGACTTGGTGAAAGGCCTATCAAATATAAAATGCATCAAAGACAAAAATTGTGACGTGTGTCATTTTAATCATAATGTACTTTCCTTTGAATGGTAGTAAACATTATTTAGATATAATAGATGATTACACTAAGTCTTGGGTTCATTTTTTAAAACATAAGAATGATAACCTAGAAACACTAGCTAGATTTTGTAAAAGAGTAGAAAACAAAAAGAAATTCAAAATAAACTGAATCCAGAGTGATCATTATGATAATATGAGAATTCTAGTTTTTCCAAAATTTTGCAAGGAAAATAGGTATATGCATGAGTTTTCTTGTCCTAGAACACCTCAACAAAAAAAGATGGTGGAGAGAAAAAACTGAGCCCTACAAGAGGCGGCTTGGTATGCATACTCACTACCTAGTTACCTTTGGACTAAAGCAATCAATGTTGCAAGTCATATTTAAAATAGGATTTATCTATATAGGCTTTTAGGAAAAAACATATGAACTTTGGTATAAAAAAGTTGATCTTATAGTTTAAAACCCTTAACCAACTTCATATTTGCTGTGAGGGAGGTTGTTGCATACTAAAATTGACAATATTTGAATGTGTATGGACATGCATTTGTATATGCATGCATTTTGAATGTTTTTCATATGCCTATATGTCACGACTACAAACAATTATTTTTAATAGGCAAAAATAATAGTGATGCCAATTAACTAAAATCATGTTATCAAAAAAAATGTCCACACAAGAATAGGACTAAAATCTTATCAACAATTCTTATTAAAGCCTATATATAGAACTAGTCTTGTGCAGGAATACATGATCCGATATCCATAAGAGGGAAATAGGGTTTTGTCCGCAATGAGTCTTCCTATGATGCAATCAAACCTCTGTGATAGGCAAACCGTTAAAGAAAATTCAATGGGTAATAAATGGGTAGTTGGTCAAAGGAGTATATTTATATATTGGTGAAAATCAAAATAAGGACCAACAGTTATTTGGTCTAGTCGTTGGTCTAGTCGTTGGTCTAGTCGTAAGTGAGCTTGACTCAAAGCACTTTCTGCCAAAGGTGGACGTTTTGAATTTGTACAATGACACTATTAGGAGGGGGTTAAGGGGATTAACCTTGCTCACTCCTACCTAATAGAGAATTGTATAATATCCATTGTAATGTGAAACCACCTTGTGGTCAATGAAAAATATAAGAAGAAAAGCACTTAATGTGCAAGAAGATCTATTGAAAGAACTTTCATTGAATTAATGATAATAACTAGTTCAATGTACAAGTATAGGATAAGTTTCTAGAAATTCCTAAAGTGATTTGCAGTAGCATAGGTGTGAAATCTGATTTTACCTATGTCCCTAACAAAGGAATTTACCATATAACAATTTTTTATTTTAGCTGCAATTATAAGCCATACCCCCTATGAAATCAAGGTACTATGCATGGTTATTTATACACTAGTACGCTAGCCCACCTCATACTCTTATACTATGTAAATTTTAGTTAAAGTCATGCCAAAAGATATAGTTCAAGAGTTCAACTCGCCATGTAAACTCAAAATTAAATATGTAATAACTTATTTTATTTAATTTTGAATTATGTATTAGTAAAAGACAAAATTCTTTAACTCCAATTGGTATATTGAAGAGGTATTTGGTATATTGAAGAGGTATTTGTACACTATAAAAGGAGAAAAAAACCATTGACATTTGGCACTATAGGAGAGTCTTAATCTGTATTGCCTTCCCCTATATTTCTTTTTCTTAAGTGTTTTTAATATTATATTTCTTATTTGTATATATGGCAAGTCTCCTCACCAACATGTCGACAGTAGAGATTATACCAATTTTATCCTTGAGGTAGAAGGTTGGAACCAGACCCACAGAACCAGACTAAATATTGGACTTACGATCATTATCTTTGATTTGTTTTGGGTTTTTTCTCCAATATTTCTTATTTATGTGCATTAATTTTCTGTTCTTGATTCGAGATATCTCTTGATCAGTACATGGTAAGTGCAAATCAGCAAAAATCCATATTCTATATAATATGGTACAGAGAATAGTAAAGCAGGCGTCCATTGGAAAGCACTGATTAACTCCAGTAACTCTGTTTTTTCCATAAAAGAACTCTAAACCTATAATGAAATTCTCATAGATTCGAACTCGTCTGCCAAGGCATGTCCATTACATAGTTGAACGGAATGGAGAAGGGAAGGTAGGAGGGTGCATAAGCATGTGACGCCACGAAGAATCACATAACATACGAAGTGGAATTCTTCACGCAAATGCCTAGTTATTATGTAAAAAAGATCAAGCAAGCGAAAGGACTTGGTAACGCCCAGGAAAAGGACTTTGAAAAGCAAAACGTAGGTGAATACAACCTGTCTTTGTTCTCAGGTCATTACCTATGAGGAGGGAGACGCTTGCCTCCGGGAGGTAGAAAACTTGCGGCGACGGAGGAGGTGGCCGACGAGGAAAGTAATCAGCATTGATATCTGGAGCAGGATCCCTAACCCCGCCGCCTGCTGCTCCTCGCCCGGGTCCGGAGGCGGCAGGATTCCGGGAGCAGATGCGGACACGTTCAAACCCGAGATCGCCAGCGATCGATCAACTCTCTCTGTTTCGTCGAGCCAATCGATCTCCATCTGTTGCCGTTAATCCTCGTTAATCCCAAATGCTCCTTTTTAAGATTTCCGCGTCGCGTTCTCCTCTCCCTTCTCTCCTTTCTCCTTTCTTCTCTCCCTTTATATAGTCCTGCTCTTCCCTGCAAACGAAACGAGCAGCAGCGGGCGGAGGCCGATCAAAAATGAGGCGGACGGTGCCGATTCGCCTTCCCGGGACTGCACGCAGAGAAACTAGCACGAGTAGTCGTGGATCATCCGCCGTCAGCTCTTTGAGGCCCGAAACGTAGAAGAAGACGGTAGCCGTTGATGGGTTGAGACTGGGGCGCATACTCCCGATTCCACGTGGCGGACGGAAATGGCCGTGTTATTGGGAGAAGCGCTCGTCGTGGAGCGAGAAATAAGCGGATCCTGGATCCGTGCATCCAAGGGAACGGATGCGGGTGGCCATGCAACGGAGCTGGAACGAGATTGCGGATCATACTACTAAGGTTTTATTTATTAGTGTGTTAAAAAAAGTATTGTCATTGAAAATTTTTAAAATCAATAGAAATATAAATTTTTTAAAGAGAATTTTCTTTATAGAAAACAAAAGCTATTTTTAAACTCTTCACTTACTCCTCTTTATTTGATCAAATCAAGCCTAATGTTCCACTTGGTTAAGTGAGTTTATCAAACTAAACAAGTTAGGCAAGGTAAGTAGTTTGAATAGATAGATAGAGTGAATCAATAAGACTAAACAACTTAACTGGATCAATTGAGAGAGATGAATGGAAAGTCATATTAAATTGAGTAGATCAATTAGGTGGAATTCGGCACTCTAATAATCTCATATGATTGATTCTATGATCATCTATAGGAGTGAAAATTAGAAAATTACAAATGAACATATCTTCCAAACCATACAACCCATCCAAACATAGAACAGATCAGCTAGGATAATTGGGTTCGATGGGTTTGTCCAATTAACTAAGCTAATTAATTTGATTATGTAATCAAAATATAAATTAAAAATATTTGTATTATAAATTTGCCTTTGTAAAAATCATGCATATTCCACTTTTATTTCGTCCCCAAAAAGATATTAGAAGGTTAGTATGCACCATCATCGACCTAGCCATATCTAACAGTATT
>NC_133874.1:2208270-2257305 GCF_044706935.1 Curcuma longa
TAACCTTCTCTGATTGCATGAATCTACGGTCCCTACCGACAAAATTGTACACCCTTACATCCCTTCGCATTTTGACGATAAGTCGATGTCCACAAATCCAGTCGCAGCCAGAGAAGGGACTACCTCCTTTCCTCACAGGTTTACATTTTTCAGGTTGCCATTTGGCATTGATGGAGCAGTTGAAAAAACACTTGACGGCAATGAAAAAGTCTGGTCGATACCGTGAGGGGTAAATCAGAAGTGTATTGTTTTCATTTTCTTAGTAGGATAATTATACAATTGGTATTCACTAGTATCCACTTCTTTTGCTCAATACTTTTCTTTAAGAAATTAGATTGCATCAATAAAATTTGTTCACTCTCTACTTTGCATCAGTACAGTTGGTATTTTGCAAGAGAGAGATGATAGTAAGTCAATGATCCATATTTGAAGGTAGAAGTAGATTGTTCGACAAATATAAACACATGCATACATATACGTATGTTTCTGTTAATGAAATCAGTCAAATTTTCATGGAAGCAAGTATCTTTTAACATGTTGGACAAATTTTAATGTTCTAATTAGCGTGCGAAAAAATGATTTAATTAGTAAATTTAGTTGTTTATGTATTAATTAACGGTCAATTGCCTCCATAGTTTACCATGTGGACTCCACTCAACCAAACATGCAATCAAAGGACATCCGGGTTGTACCAAAGGTGCTATAAATGAATACTGTGTTTTAATTGACCGCCGTATGCGCTTTCCGATTTACCCAGGTGGTCGGTGGGAAATTTTCGTGGGACCTTTTCAAAAATAAAATAAATAAGAGATGTGGCTACTGGGATTATCATTTTTTACCAAAGGTGCTATAAATGAATACTGTGTTTTAATTATGTATGTCTTTGATAACTATATTTTTCTAGTTAATATACCATGGATTTGTCCCCCTTTCTTGCCTTTTCAAAAATAAAATAAAATAAAAACTTTTGATATTGTTGACTGATCAAGCAATTGTTATAATTCAAAGGTAAAATTAATTGTCCCTGCTATTTGACTGATTCAGTCATCTTCAATAATTTTTTTTTCTTTTGGTAGATAGTGGTACCTAGTTACTTTTCGATGCATATATTTCTTTGGAAGACATTATGGAAGTTACTGTAGGATCTAATTCAATGCTAAAGAGAGGTGAATTACAATTTATAAATATTACGAGTGATAGATTCAATTCAGCAAGGAAAACTAAGAACTAGTAGTATAATTTGAAAGAACATGGAGCAAAAATAGCAAAGACTATCTCAAAATAGCTAAAAAGGTAAATGTATGGTAAAAATTGGGGGGAAATCAGAGATGGGATGAATCTGGATGTGGATTGATTGAAATACAAAGAAAAGGGGAGGGGAAAGAGCAAGACGACAAGAACAAAATCCTTGAGAACGGGACAAAAGTTCACAGGAGACCCTGCTTCCGAATCAGGAACCTGAGCCAATATCGCAAATCAACCGCCGTTAACTAATTCAATAAAAAAATGTCGAGAAAAGGTAGAACTCATGGGAATCGACAGGCGATTAGGGTTCGGAACCTGGAGGAGCGAGTGCGAAGGATGGGAAGGGGGCGCAGTGGGGGCGAAAGCGGAAGCCTCGGCGGTTTCGCCGGCGAGGAACGGAGGAAGACGGTCAGTCCAGAGGGGCGAGGCGGCAGGGGACGACGCTGTTTCGCCGGCGTCGGTGAGGAAAACCCTCAGGGGACGACGCTGTTTCGCCGGCGTCGGTGAGGAAAAGTCGAAAACCCTCAGGGGATCGCTGTTTCGCCGGCGTCGGCAGGAAATCGTTGTTTCGCTTTCGCCGGCGTCGGCAGGAGATGAAGATTGAAGAGTCGACAGTCGGCGTCGGCAGGCCGTTGGCGTTGAACGAGAACGAAAGAACGGGTTACGGGAGAAGGAGAACGCGGAGAACGAGGCGAGAGAAAGAGAACGGGAGAAGGAGACGCGGAACGAGGCGAGGGAGATAAAGGACATACCGCATTGGGAAGCGGTGAAATTTTCTGGATTTATTTTAACTATTTATTATTTATTATCTCTAAATAATTTAATAATTTAATTTTTTTTTGGGCCCCTTTTAAACCTGGGCCCTAGGCACAGGCCTTACCCGCCTATATTCAATTCTAACCCAATAACAACAAAGTATATAACGGAATAAACAAAAACTAACATAACCAAATAAACCAATATCAATCAAATAAAAATATATAACTTCACAAGCTAACATGCAATATTCAACAATTAGTTTAGCACGTAAGATTCGACAATTAATTTACCATGCAATATTTCTAAAAAGACTTAACACATCAACCATGCAAAAACTAATAGGATATTGAGCATACAAGAACTAATAATATGTTTAAACAAATAAGCCTTTTAGAATTTGAAAGAATGTTAAGTTGAGATCGACATATACAATTAAAATAAAAAGTGCTTCTTATTTTGAATAAGCCTCTGGAAGTTGAGAAATATTTAAAAAGAATCTAAAAAGATTAAGCTCAAAACAAATACAAAGATAAGACAATTAGTAAAGAATGCAAATACTAACCTTAAGTTGTCGATTTGATAATGATGAATCGCGAGCGCAACACGTCAGCATGAAGCACAAGAGATCTTTCAAAGAGCACAGAGATTAGAATGTGTGAGTTGTTCTTCAAACAAGAGTCTAAAGTCTCCATTTATAGAGCTCATGTCGATACTAACATGGCACTATTTTGGTCGACTAAAAACTCTCTGATCGTCTGGACTTTGCTGACTTGGCTATAAATTCTATCTCGTCGATGACGATTTCCATGATCTCAGGTCGACTGGAAGCATTCCAGTTGCTTGGAGTTTGGTCAAATTTTGATCTTGATTGACTTATCGGGATCATTGGATCTCATCAACTCCGGTCGCCTGGAAGCTTTCTCTGATCTCTTGAAACCTCTCAACTCTGTTAGTCGAGGTTTATTCTCCTTCAATCGCCTGAACTCCCTTTCGGTCATTTGAAACCATCGAAAAATGCTTCCCTACAAAATTAACATGTAATGAGTATGATAGAATATATTATGATTGGGTTCACATACCTTAGCTTGATATTTAGTTCCCAACTGACCTATCTAGATTTAGTTGTCAAGGCTCAACTCCTAACTGACTTGCTATTAAGATGTCAACTCCCAGCTGACTCTCTTGGATTTGCTTCACCTAGTTCCCAATTAGGATTTTCTTATTTAGTTCTTAACCATATCGTCCACTGTCTAGCCTCACTAGAACTTCTACTATCTAGTTCACAACTAGAAATTTCTTACTTAGTCTCACTAAGACTTTGGCTTTGTCTAGTTCTCAATCAGGACTTTATCTCTCATCAACTAACCTGCACCTGCACACTTAATATAATCCATCAATGCACACACAAACTAACTTTTAAACTTAGTTATACATCAAAATATACATTTAATGTGATACTCCCAGCATCAACAGTTGTTATTTTTTTGCAACAGTGGTCATGGTTAGTCTCACTTAAGAGTTCCAATTTTGCAGAATGAAAAATACTTGAAAAATTTAGTGTCACGATCCACGCACTTCACTTCCACTAATATCTAAATCATGCACCATAATTTTATATTTACCAAATCATGCATCTCATTCCAATAATACCCTTGCCACTGTCCACATATAAGGCACGTGCTCATCGAATTCACTTCAAGCAACCGAACTACTTTGGAAATCTTGAAAATGAGAAGGATTTTTTATGATGGTATCTACTTTTTCTTTCTCACTCAATCTATCATTAGTCATTTTTTTAGAGTCATGACCTATTTTGCTGAAAACTCACCCTAAACGATTCTGTTCTAGTTTTCAATTGTGACTTCATCTCCTGGTAAAGATCAACTTTGTCTCACTATTTAACTCTCCCAATATTCTTCCTTTGGTTGTTGCTTCTGATTGCAAAGTCATTGTATTACACAATTTTGCAAGGTCAACATTCGGCCTCACCATCTTCTCCAAAGGTAAGATTGTTAATGCAGGTTCGAATCCTGGCGAAGCCAGGCAACACCCTCCTGTGTCGTGACCAACTGCAGTTTCTCGATTTACCTCCTCACAGATGGTCGTGGGGCCGACCGTGTGGGGCCGCTAAGGTGGCGGATTCCACCTTTTTTGCAGAAGAAAAAGATTGTTAATGTAAGATACGAGATATTTGGGGCTAATTTTAAGTAGTTGATTCAGATTGGACTGACATCAAATAGAATCATTTTGTTTATGGGTCAGTAGCCTAGGCATTTGATTGAGGCAATATCGATCGAAAGAGAAGATCAATCGACTGCTTGAACACTAAGAATCCAAGAAGGGAGCCATTGATTTGATAGGATTAGTCAACTCAAGCATCTGTTGGGAGCCATGTACAAATGAAGGTTGAGTTGACTCAATTGATGCAATCAGTTGACCGAGGTATGTTAATAATTGATTGATTGGGCGGATTGCAACAAGTAGCTATTGGAAACAAAGCGTCTATAAGAAGAGGTTTGAGAGATGATTTGGGCACTGTTCTTGATTATTTAAAAGAGGTAGAAAGCAAATAACAGCAAGTGTAATCATTTCTTATTGTAATTCATTATCTTATCTTATCTTATCTTATTTTCTTTGATGGAAAATGTGATAACACTCATGCAAAGTGCCCCACATGGCCGACCCCATAGTTTAACGAAGCGACCCTCTAGGTGGGAAGGCTTTTAATCATGGTGCCCTCTTGTCTTATTTTCTTGATTGTAAGAAAGGTTGTAACACTACAATAAATTTAACTTTCCGCAGCGCGTAATTAAGCTATCCACAGCGCACATTGCATACTGCATAATCCTAAGCTGTTAAAACTTATAATACATCCGCAGCACGCGAGGCGTGCGCTGCGAAAAATTACATCTACAGCACGCGAGCGCGCGCTACGGAAAACGTATATAGAGATTATGGGAGTGTAAGAGGTTTCTCTACATCCATAAGATATCCTAGAATGAAAAAGTATATAGAGATTATGGGAGTCACTTACAATTGTTCACATTGTATTTGTGGCTTTGGTTTCTATTTGATATTTTGTTATTTAATAACATGATTATAGACACAAGCAAGGGAAAGCATGATCAATTATTTGTAGGATCGTTGGGAGCGCTAAAGGGGAGGTGAATAGCGTATACGTTGTATTTTCATAATTTGCAATAATGCTCATAAATCTTTGCGTAGAGAGGAATTGAGAGGGCAGCAGAAAGAACGAAAACTCATAAGGATTACTTGTTTCACAGTCACAGACTATTACTCCAAGTCCCACGATCAAAAGATCATTTTCGATGAGCAATCAACTAAATAACTCCCTTCTTACGACAGGGAGTTAGCGCTTTACAAAAAGTAGGACAGGTAACAAGTATATCGACCTAATAATTTAAGTACAAAGTAAAGTGCAAATGATTATACCAACAGAGTAAGGATGTGCAGATTTTGATGCAGCTCTTTGGCGTGATGATAGTGTTCTTGGTTGAAGATTCGCATGCAGACGATCGTCGTTGAGTTGTAGATAATTGCATCAAGGGCTCTCCCTCGAGGCTCTTTTATTGGGCGATCCGGGTGCCTGGAAGCCTTTCCGGGCGCCTCCATATTGTCCATCGATCTACTATTGACGTTGCTGACTCGGCACTTCCGGGTGCCTGCATCCCTTTCCAGGCGCCTCTATGCTAATATAGAGGTTCCGGATCAACCTTGACTCTGCAACACCTTATCCAGATCGGGGCGCCTAGAACCTATTCGGGCACCTGGAAGTTGAGATGTCCCAACCACTAGGACTCTGCCACCTCACTGTTTCACTGCCCCGTTCCGTCGATGTTAGTCACCTAGAACCCATCCGAGCGCCTGTAGGTTCAATCACTTAGATCTAGATAAGGGCGCCCGGAACACAAAGTTCTAGCCCCTCCTTTCCAATATTACAAGTTAGTACAAAATAAAATAAGACAGGAAAGAAATAATTTTAACAAATTATTTTGACCTTGACTTTAGATTTCCAGTGAAATCCTGGGTCAGACCAATGTCTACTGTTCCCCTTACTGGGAACACGCCCTCATCCACTCCACTCAGAAGAATTTACCTTGTGCCAACAAAGTCTTCCATACTTGTTATACTTTTGCTTAGCCTTGATCCTTGGACCCCATGATTTCCACCGCTAGACATCCAATCTTTCAGACCTGTTTAGTCTTCCACCTGGTACACTTGATCCGCTAAGTCTTCCTACCTAGTCCTCCTGACCAGCACTTCCTTGCCCAGTCCTCCAAACCAGGTCTTCCTAGTCCTTGCTTTTGTTAGTGCATTCATGCTCGTGATAGAATCAATCATATGTTTTGTTGGATAACGATTTTAAGTTATGATCATATTTATATTTTTGATATGTGTATGAATCCATACATGACTTTATCAAGATATACATACGACTTGGCAAGACTAAGGCTATTGATAACTCAATGGCTTGAGGTCCATGGAGATTGAAGAAAGTATTGGTGCAAACAACATTGATAATCAAACTTATATTTTGATGTTTGAAAAAGGGTTTAAAATTAGATATTATGTGTTTGATATGCGAGTTAAGTATGTAGGTCATTTAACATCGGAAGTCATAATGGGTCAGGAGACCGGACACTAGGCAAAGAAGTCTTAGTAGATCAAAAGGAATAGACACCAGGTAGAAGTCCAGATAAAATGATCTAGCAAAGCACTTGATGGGTCAGCTAGATTGGACATCAAGTAAGGAAAGTCCAAGTGGTCAATTGAACACTAAGCAAAAGAAGAAGTCCAAACAGGTTAGCTGTATTGGATGTTTGACAGGTAAATAAGGTAAGTCATGGAGAGACCTTTCGTTTTAGAAGGTAGTTGGGACAGCCTTAGGCATTGATCTAATTGAAGAGACCAACGGGAGTTTCTAAGTTGAGATCATATCACAATTATCAAAATTGATTCATACATACTTATATATGTCTAACTCTATTTACAGATATGTTATTATTATTGTGCTAACTTTATTTTATAGAAAAGTAAAGTTTGAGTTAACCGAAGGATTCAGTCGATTAAATATGATGGTTTGATTGATTGATTCAAGCAGATAGGCACAAATCAGATTCCCCATCCAACAAAGAAGGAAATAAAAGTTTAGCCGACTGATTGAGGATCAATCGACTGAGCAAGTATGGAAAGAGTAGATTGAATGAGATCATATTAAATAGTAAAGAAAGTTTTGGGGATCAATCGCCTGATTAGGTGGATCAGTTGACTGGATAAGCAGATTTTGTGGGATTGATCTGATCGGATCAGATCATGCAAGGAAAGTTATGTTCTAATCCCTTGATAAGGGTTCAGTCGATCGGAAGGATCAACTGACCAATGAGTTTTTAGTCAACTAGATGAAGGCTATAAAAGAAGCCTCTAGATCCAAGGTTCATCATCAAATTCTCTCATCAATCCATCCTTCTTTGTTTCTCAATTCATGCAAGTGTTGTTACTGCTATGCCGAGAGGCTCTTCGACAATCTACGATTACATTCTGTATCTTTTTATTGTCGATAATTTAATATTACATTTTATTAGGGGTTAGTAAATTTATTATCCCCTATATCTTGTAACTATTTCTTTGTTGGTGCGAGGAGCACCAGATGATCGAATCTTATTTTTGATAATGACACGAGATTCAAGTTAAGTATGTTATTGAACTAACATGTTGAACTAGTGTGCAGGGAGTACAGGAAAAGTCCTAGTTAAGGCTAGGCAAGCAAAAGTCCTAGTTGTAGGTTAGGTAAGGGCAAGTCCTGGTCTGGAGGATCAAGCAGAAGACTTAGCAGGTCAAGTGCACCAGGTGCAAGTCCATATAGTGTCGGAGGACTAGAAAGCATGGCCAAAGTCCAAACGTGTACGGTTAGGAGGACTAGAGGTTTGGTGAAATCTAGGCGGTCAAGAAGACCGGGGGAACCTAGCAATAAATTTCTGGGGTCCGAGGACCACAGTTGAGCAGAAAGTCCAACAAGTCTGGAGGATTTGGTTGACAACTCAGGTAAACTCTCCCGAGTGGAGTGGATAAGGACGCGTTCCCGAAGTGGAACTATAAGCGTCGGTCTAACTCAAGATTTCACTAGAAACCTGAAGTTAAGACCAAGTAACAGTTCAAAGAACTGTTCTTCAATCTATTTTTTTTTATGTTTTTGGAGCTAACTTGTAATGCAGATTCGAGAAGCGAAGTCTTTGATTCCAAACGACCTTATCCAATGTAATAGTCAATTGGACGGTCCAGGTGATCGGATTGTGGAATTCAGTCGACTCGGGATCGGATAAACGCAACGGAAGTTGAAGTCTATCAAGACCCTCCACAGCAACACGGAGTCAACCAGAAGGGTAGTTCTAGTCAACCAGAAGGCCGAGTCAACTACGGAGAAAGTGGATCGACGATCTACGTGGAGTCGCCCGAAATGAAGTTCCAATCAAATGGAAAGTCTTATAAAAAGACTTCGAACAGAGGCTTCTTGACAATCAATTCAAAACAATTCACGTCAATCCAAGTCGAGCCGACGGCGCCCTAAGCGAGCAGCAACATCTAACCAGCCGTCGTAATGCCAGAATCACGTCGAAAGAACGATCTTCAACTTCGGCTCTTTGGGTAATGGTTTAATTTTATTGTACAGTTTTATACGATAAAGTTTTTATCGTTAACTTCTTGTAAATTGTTACAACTTGTTTCTATAAGGAAATAAGTTTATTAGTGGATTGCCCGTATATAAACGATCAAGGATTGTGGGCCTTGGAGTAGCAGCTTTTGATTGTGAACCAAGTAAAAATAAAGTGTCCCTTTGTGTGCTTGCTTTTGTTCTCTATTTCCGCTACATAATATCTGATCTACGAAAAAGCACGAGTGACTTAACAAGTTTTCAAAATCAGAAAAAACTGCTATAAGCGCTATTCACCCCCTCTAGCGTATTTGATCCTACAATTGTTATCAGAGCGGGATTCTCGAATTTAGTGCAACCACTGATCGATAAAGTTTTTCAAATTGATTTTAGATTTTTTTGAGATTTTTTGAAGTGTTTCTTAAATTATATTTTATTCTTTCATCTCGCACTACTAATCCAAGACCAAGTCTTGGAACATCTTTTTGCTTGTCTTTCTGTGTGTTAGAGTAATGGCTCACTAGGAAGGCTTCAGCACCGCAAGGCCACCTCTGTTCTCAGGGGAGGACTTCACCTACTGGAAAGGTAGGATGGAGAATCACTTGAAGACTCAAGTGGAAATGTGGATAGTCATCCAGACGGGATTCATAATCCCACTGACAATGACGGTCTACCACAGACTTGCGAAAGGTGGGCCGTGTCCACAAGGAAAAAGATCGAGGCAAACACAAAGGCCACACAAACACTACAATGTGGGCTGACCAAAGGAGGAGCTGAACCAGGTCGGATCATTCATCAACTCAAAAGATCTGTGGAACAAACTGATCGAACAACACGAAGGCACCTCGGACACCAAGGTAAGTAAAATAGATTTATTAATGAATAAATTATATAATATTAGGATGATGGACGGAGAGTCGATGAGCAATCTGCATGCCAGAATTCAGGACATCCTCAACGATTTACACACAATCGGCCAAAAGATCGAGAACCGAGACATAATCAGGTACGCGTTGAAAGCGTTCCCCAGGAACACTTTGTGGGCATCAATGGTGGATGCTTACAAGGTCTCCAGGGACCTTTCAAAAATTAAGTTAGACAAACTTTTTTATAAATTTGAATTACACGAACAGACTAACGCCGAAATAGAAGAGAAGGGTATTGTTCTTCTTGCAGGTACAAGTAAAGAAAAGAAGGCGAAAAAGGTAGTCAAAGAATCAGACTTATTGGACTCCGAAACAAACGACGAGTTGTGAACCTCGTACGAAAGATGGTCCGAAAAAAATGCGGAGTCAAGAAGTCATAGGTGAAGAAGTTGGTGAACAAAACGAATAGTCCAACTTCAACCGATAAAATGAAGCTCAGATTCTGTAGATGCAACAAGAATGGACACTTCAAGGCCGACTGCCCGAACCAAAAGAAGGATCAAAAATGAAGAAGAAGGCTAGGTTAGGTAGTTCATATCAAATTGCAAGGTTTGATTGCATGCATAGCTTAGGGAAAAGAATTCCTAATTGATGGATTTTAACTAGCTTTTGTTTCTTGCCTAGCTCGGTAATCACTTTGTACAAAATCCCATAAAAATAGAGAAAAAAAACTTGATATAAGATTAACATTCATCATTATAGTCTGTGTGAGACGATATGTGTCATCCTTTGTACTACACTAGTAAGGTGCCAGGCCAGTCAACATTTCATTTGAGGATAGGTCTCGGTGACTGATAAGTGGCTTTTTGATGGGATAATTTAGGGTTATATTGTATTGTTTTGATCATATTTTATATCATAAATTGGGTTTTGATTTATTTCTTTAACTTGGATTAATTTTAGGTCTTCATTCTATTTCTTATTAATTTGAGTAATTTAAGAGTATTAATTTATGATATTTGATTTTGTAGGAAATTAGGATGAAGATAGTAATTTTTTGGACAATTCCAATCAAGCCTAATTGCAAAGAATTGAAATCGAGCCAAGAAAATCAATTCAAAAAGCCCACGAACAGACCCAATTTGGAAAAAATTAATTCTGGTTCGAGTCTGGCTCAAATTAGGTTCAATATGGTTTAGATTTGGGTTCAAGTCAATTCAAGCTTGGTTTAAGCCGACCGGTTCAGCTCAGGCTTATAAGCTGATTTGGGTTCAACATGCAAAGGGGGCGTGGCTTCTTCTCCAAAAAATCGAGGCGACTGTAGCTTCTCATTTCCCTTCTGAGTAGTGCATCCATAGTAGGGAGCCAGCCATGAGTGGTTCTCCGACAAGCTCTCTGTCCCTCCACATCCACAGGAGCTCCGAGTAGCGGTCGCTTTCGTTGACGTGGTTTCAAACACTGGGGAAGATTCTATTCTGAACATAGATCATCCCTTATCCACCGATGAAGCCAGGTAAGGATTTCAATTTCTTTATTTTGACTTTCTGTTTGTGGACGACAGGGCAGAGGAAGGAGCTCCGGATCTCAGCTTCTCCGATCCAATCTCACCAAAGTGATCCAACTCTAGCGAGGTCTTCGTTCTATTGGCGTGAATTCCATCGGAAGTTGATTTGCCCTGTTCTGAGTTAATCCGGGAAAACCCTAACCCTAATTTATGTTTGTTTGTTTTTTTTTTTGTAGCTGCTTTAAAACAAGACCCCTTTGTTCTATACTTGTGTGCAACTCAAAAATACAATTGAATTGATGTTCTTGTGATTCTGTTCTTATGTTTAATATCTAGTTGTTGAATTTGAATGAAATGTGGATTTGGTTTGGTTGTGATGGCTTATTTGATATGTGATTAATGAATTTGGAGAATTGTAAGAAGTTGTTATTGAGTTAGGATTGGTGGTTATTGATCATAAATTGTTGGGTTGATGTTTCATAAATGTATATTCGTTTGCATAAGAGAATTGTATAGATTGATGTGTTGAATAAATCGAATAGTTGTTATGAAGCTATAAGATATGATGTGTTGTTATCTTTGTTGTGGATGTTTGAAATGGATAAGTATATAGATTTGTTCTTGGATTAGAAAGGATGAAAAGTAAATGATGCGACTGAACCATATAATTTGTTAGTTGATGTGTAGGTAGTAGAATTGCTATGGTTATCTGATAATGTTCTTGTCTAGCAATTTGAAAGAATGTGTTTAACGAATATTTTTTGATATGAAGCTAATTCATGTTAAGGTTGTATAAATGAATGAATGTTGTGGTTGCCATGAATTATGAATAATGAACATGTTCTTGCTTGTGTAAATTGTTGATACATATTGTTGTGTTTATGAACCGGTTCATGTTAACTTATGTTTAGTTGTAATTGATTAAATGAATAAATAGTAATTTGTGAAAGTTGTTGTACTTTATTGTAATTATGTGAAATAGGATTGATATTGTAAATAGATTATTATTTGAATAATTGTAATTAGGGTGTATGATTGGTTTTAATTTGTAAATTATGTGTACTTAATATTCATTGGTTAATTATAGAATTTAATTGTGAATAAATAGATTTTTATAGATAATTAGGAGTGAATATGATCAACAAATAAAAATCCCACACTATGTGTCTAGGATAAATTTCCATCATTGATTCCATGAGAGACGATCTGGACCTCTACAATGTTACCTGAGCGATAATTAGGTGTTTGGTTAATTATAAATTTTAATTTTGAAGGATGTGAGTAACAAAGAAAATAATTAATTTAATTTGTTAATAAAAACACAAGCTATCAAAATTTTGGCACTATTACCGGGGAATCATATGATGTTTGTTTGTTTTACACTATATACTAAAAATGATAATCCTAGTTAGTCACATTGACTCAATCCCTGGGGGTGACCGGCCCGATCCCACAGAAGTTTCCCACCGGCCACCAGGGTAAATCGGGAAGCGCACGCAGCGGCCAACCCAGATGCAAAAATAGATTGTATACTAGTGTTATTGATTATTGTGTCTTCATTTTATTTATTTATTCATTTATTTAATTGTGACTTTTTGTATTGTTATTTGATAGTGAGGTGAATAGTATACACATAGAGCCCCATTCATCCTGGGTAAACCTTTCTTAAATTGCTAAAATCAAGATTGATGTGCACGCCAACTTTTCTTAGTATTGGTTTGTCTGATGATTTGGATTGTATAGATTTGTTGTTAGAGTTTATTTCTCTTTGGGTTATTTTTGATATGTCTAAAATATATTTTGATTTTGATGATTCTAATGACTTTAAGGATGATGATAGGATTCCAGTTGCCTTAAGGCTTATTTTTGACTCTTTCTGTTTTGGAGAGGAATATGAAAGTGTAGGGACTTGTGCACTAGAAGCAATGTCCCAAGAATCACTTCAAACAGTCGTTGAGCAACTGGTCGTATTTTGCAGAGTTAGAGTGCCCAGGGCGATCATCAAGGATCAAGGGTCTCACTTTGGCAATAGACTGTCTACCCAACTTGAAGGAGAGTTATTCGATCTTACCTCAATTTTATATATATTTCATTGCATGCTTTATTTTTGTTTGGTTTAGTATATGTAGAATTGTTTATCAATTTTTTTTAATAATTTTCCCTACATGAATCATATTATTTTAGGAATTATGATAATTTAGTTAACTAAATTTGTCAATTTTATAGGTTCATAGTCATGAAAGAGTTTTTAGATTGCATGTGGTTACAACTTAGTGATGTATTCCATATTGATAAATTGAGATGATGCTTTATATCTACCTAGTGAGGATTGAGCCTTATTGTTCCATTATTTTCTGTGTGGCACTTGTGGTGACTGTTACTTGACAACCCTAGATTTGCTATGCAATGTCACGATAGGGTTGCAAATTAGAATTTATAAAAGTATCGAAAACCCACGATTAATTCGAACAACGAAGTATAGGGGCCTCGAGTCGTATTTTTCCAAGGACTAATAGACAATTGCTTAAGTTGAGCTTTCGTGTCGTGTTTTTGGGGTTTTCACGTATAAAAATGGGGTTTTTGGTGTTTTGCAATGAAATGTAAATTTAAAATCCGTAAATTAAACAAACTGCAAGTTGCTAAACTAAAACTAAAATTATTGAATTAAAGTATAGACTAATCTATCATTGCAACAAACCTAACTAGCAATTCATGAAGCAAGGAAGGAAAGAAACTAGGTTAAATGCAAGTAATTGAATTTAAAAGCAACAAACCTAACTAGCAAGACTACTATGCAATGTAACTATTCAACCTAAAGCAACTAACATCAAGTCCACCGATTAACCTACTCAAGCTTATCAAACTGATACAAAGAAACTGAAAATGGCACGCAACAGTGTCAATTTGAGATTTTCAGAAACTTGAAAACAGATTTTCAGAAACTCATTCGAAGGGGCAAAACCAATCTAATTAAGCTCTAAAACAAATCAAAATCAAAACGAAACCTAGGCATTAAACTAACAATCGAATTCACAGAGTTTAAACCGATCATAGATCAGTAATGAAATTGAACAGAAACAAAACCGCAGTAATCAGACTATCAGAAACTAAAGAACACATCCGCGACTTCCTCTTCTTCGTATCTTCCTCAGCTGGTTGTCAATCAGCCGCCGTTAACCCAATGTAGGCACCGATAATCCTTTAAGAAGCTGGACTACGATCCCTGGATCGTTTGCTCGCGTCCACAGCTCTGAAAACCGAAGAAACCCTCCTCAATTCAACAGAAACCGGGATTTGAGTCGCCTTCAATGTTGCAACCTGGAATGGTGCTCCTCTCTTCGCGCCGGTGAAATCACTGACCCCTCGAGCTTGCTACGAGACCTTCAGAGAACCCCTCTTCCAATTCCGGGAGCTGAGGATGCCGTGACTCGCCGGAACTGCCACGAACAGAGGATTCCAGCGGCGGAAAAACCCTCGCCGTCGCTAGCTCCCAGCCGCCGATTTGTGCCCAAGAGACCGGTTCCAGCCTCCTCAAGGATCAAGGAAGATGCTCGAAGTGGAAGATTTGGATGGGACCGGCTGTGGAGTTACGCTCCTCAACAGAGGAGGAGGCTGTCGGGGACGATGCACAGTGTCGGGGCGGCACTGAAACCCTCGATTACAGCCTTGATTAAATAGGCTGATTAATTGATCAATCTGAGCCGTTGATTTCTTGATCCGATGATGGAGCTTGATCTGGGGTTTAGGGTAGTCTAGGGTTTCCAAAAAATTCATGGATTTTGATCGGGCTCGATCTAAGTCATGTCCTCCATGTTGGCTTGATCAATTTGGTCAATTTGACTTGATTTGACCGCGGTTGAGCTCGAGTCGGGTTCGATTTAGCCCTAAAATCAATTAAACTCCAATTAATGCAAAAATTCACCATTAAATCACAAAAATTATATCAAGCCTCAAATTATGCAATATATCACAAATATGATCAAATTGAATCATTAAGCAATTTATTTTCATGAAAAACCCAAAAATGAATCGATAAAGTGCATAAAAATCCTAACTCATCAAATTCCCCCACACTTACCCTTGAGCGTCCCGCTCAAGTCAACAAAATAAACTAAGATTGTACCCCCCTAGATCATCCTCAATCATGATTAGAAACAATTAAAAGAAAATTATCTAAGCTTGTAAAGTCTCAAAAACTTAAATCCATGGACTAACCCTTGTATTTGGTTAACCGCATAGTAAGTTTCACCCTTCATGACTAATTGAGAAAAATGCATCACACTGAATCTCACGAGGTTGTTTTCAATAGATAAATCAGTGGCTCTCACCCTAATTCTAATTCATGATCAAAAGGGAAATGGAGCTCACTCAAGCAACTTAAGTTTCATGCATTTCCATAGGCTTGCTTGTTTTCTACTCTCCACTACCATTCATGATTTGGAATCCACATATACTAGGCTTATTGAAAATGTAAAGAATCATGAACTGAAACAAATGAAATAGGAATTTAGAAATGAAAATTTCAAGAGAAAAGGATTTCAAGAAAATAGAGTAAAGGAAGTAAGAAACATGGGTATAGTAAAATGCCATCAATGAACCCTTGCCCTTTTTCTGAAAGCTTTCTCTTGTATTCCATTTCTTTAAGTGTGTTTTTCAAATTCATGAAGCAATTCTGGTCTAAACTCATGAGGTTTCATTCCTTGATACAAAGTCTTCAATTCTTCTTCTTCTTTTCCTTTTTCTTTAACACCTCCCAAATGTGCCATTTTGCATTTTCCTTCTTCGAATCAAGCCCAATTCTTTCACATTTAGATTTCACAAGAGATAAGAAATAGCATCCAATCATCAGAAATCAAAATTCAGTTCACACGAATCCGCAAATTCAATGTATCATTGGCGCGTTTAAATCTGAAAATTACTGAAATTGAATCTGAAATTTGGCTTGTTCTCTCTTGTTTCTTGCTCTTTTGCTTCCATTCTTTTTGCATCATGAAGCTTGATTGATAATGCTAATATCCATGCAAAATTTTCGTGAAATCCAGATTCGGATCAGTAGCAGAAAAATTATAGAACATGGCTGGAAAACAAGCTGAAAAACTGATTTTTTTCTCAAAATGAAATCTTGCTTTTCTCTCTTGTTTCTTGCTCTTTTGCCTCCATTCTTTTTGCATCATGAAGCTTGATTGATAATGCAAAGCTAATATCCATGCAAATTTCCATGAAATCCAGCTGAAAAACTGGTTTTCCTGAAATTTTTCGATTTTTCTCTGATCAGTCCCATAAAAAATGCTTAGGCAAAACCAGCTGAAAAATGTTGCAAAACTGCAAAACTGTTTTCTGATTTTTTTTTTTTTCTGTTTTCTTTTTGATTTTTCTGGTATGTTGCAGCAACAGCCTTGAAGGTTTAGCATCTGAATTTGTTGTTTAGGAAGTGACTGAAATGAAGTAGGTTCTACTGTGGTTGATCCACTGATCAGATTCTTGAAACTCCCTTGATACATTCAACACATTCTGCTCTTCTTTTTTTTTTTCTGTTTTCATTCTGTTTTTTTTTTCATTTTTTTTTTTTCTGAATTGATGCCATCAGTCATTGCACTTCAATCTCACTTCTTCAATTGAGTTCAAATGACTTGTTGCAAACAAGCTAATCAGAGATAAAACACCCTTTCAAACAGCTTGTTCAGATTTTTCATCAAATCTGTTTCCTTTGAGTTTAAGCCCTATTTCAACATGATTCTCTGCCTGATTTCTTCTCAATTGCACCCCACCCCATTGGCAATTCATTCAGTTTCACTTAACAGATTTACAGTATGGCACATATGGCTTCACTGTTTTAGGTTGTACCCAATAGTTTCAAACAAAGATCACAATGCTTTTTGAACCTCTCAAATTGGCTGAACAGATTATGGCACAGGTTCATGGCTTCTTCCAATTTTTTCCAGTTATCTGAACAATGATCTCTACTATTCAGAAAACAATTACAATCAGTTTATCTCAGTTCCAGCATGCTTTGAAACAAAACTCAGCTTTTCAGCTCAAAATTCTGCAATTCTGCATCCATACACTGCCCTTCACAGCTTGGCATCCATAAAATCAGCATGTTTCCCTCAGCTAGGCTTTGCAAACATCTACGAATCGAAACCAATTATTAGGAGCTCCAATTGGCTTCCCAGGAATCTGAATTTACAATGCATCAGTGGCACAAACCAAGCTCCCAAAACATTTTAAGTTCAATCTGAATTTTTTTTTCTTTTTTTCTTTTTCTGTTTTTCCTCCATTCTTTTTTTCTTGTAGCTTGATTAGTATTGCTCTTAAACCCATAATTAGCCTTGCAACCCAGCTCCAGATCAGTCCCTAGAAAAAATGTCAGAAATAGGCTCAAATAAACTGCATTCTCACCAAATTTTTCTACCTCTGTTTGTCTCTGATCTTTCAGCTTGATTTTATCAGAGTTTCAGCCCTTAATTCCTTGTCATTCATACCCAACTGGCATTCCTGTGACCCCTTTACAGATCTGCATCGAATTTGCTTCAGCAAGTTGGAATCACAGCAGCTTTTCAAGAATTCAGATTGGCATGGATCTGCACTAAATCTGCAGATTGTAACAGCTTCACTCAGGTATTCAAATGCTGCATTTCCCTACAACTTCAGTGTAACAACTTCACCAATATTAGGAACTCCAATTGGCTTCCCAATGCAAATTAAAGAGCCGTTGGAAGCCCATCAGTCGATTGGCCCTTGGAGCAGTCGACTGATGTCCAGAATCTTATAAAAACGTAGTTTGACGATTGGAGAAGGTGTGGTTCACATTCTTTTATTCTTGCACGAACTCCAATACTTGTTTTTCATATTCCTCTTCCTCTAAACTTTACTACACATCTTGTGAAAGGAAGAGATTGATTTGTAAAGGTTTCTCCGCCTTCAAAGTGCTCTTTGAAAAGGAGAGGTTTTTCATAGTAGAAAGGTGCTCGGTGTGTGTGGATCCTTGGATTAGTCACCTCGTAGAGGTGGATACCAAGTAAATCGAACGGGTTAGCGATTGTTCTTTCTTTTGTGTATTGTATTTTGCTTCCGTTAACTATCTTGCAGAGAAAGATCGAGAAATCGCTATTCACCCCCCCCCCCCCCCCCCCCTCTAGCAAACGCACCGATCCTTAACAGACTTTCCCATCAAGTGTCACCTGGTCGTTGGAGTGAACCAACCTGATCTGCTCCTTGACCTGTTTCAAGTTCACCAATATCTAATAAGTGAGCTAGCTCAATTACTTGAGAGTCTCGGAGTTCATCATGACGTTTTGCAGATGAGTCCACAGTGTTCACAATGAACAAAAGTTTCAGAAAAAACTGACACACTGGAACCACATCATTGGAAGCAGCAACTAGAGCAAGCTGTAAATGGTGAGCATAACAATGCACATAATAAGCATAAGGACATTCTTTGAGAAAAAGAGCTTGCAATCCATTCAATTCTCCCTTCATATTACTGCTCCCATCATATCCTTGACCTCGAAGATTCTTAATATCCAAAGAATGATTGCGTAGAACAGAACATAATTCATCCTTCAACGTCATAGCTTTAGTGTTTTTGACATGTATTACATCAAAAAACCTTTCCTGCAAAACTCCAGCTCCATTAACAAATCTAAGCACTAAAGCCATTTGCTCTCTTTTTGCAACAACACAAGTTTCATCAACAATGATAGAGAACTTAGAGTCTCCAATTTCATCTCGGATATACTTACATACTGCAACAGCATAAATACTCAAAATTTCTTTTTGAATATCAAGCGAAGTGTATTTAGAATTACCTGGAGCATTTTCCATGACAACCTTTTCAACTTCAGGATTGAATTCAGCCAAAAGTTTCACTAACTGCAGAAAATTCCCCCAATTCCTTGACTGAATTGACTCATTATGACCTCGAAAAGCACAACCTTGAAAAGTAAGCCATCTGACAGTAGCAACTGAAACTTTTAACCTTAATCAATTCTTTTCTCTTTCTTCATTGGTGTGCACATTGATGATGTTTTCCACATGCCCAGATTAGTTCAACAAATCCTGACAAGATCTCAAAGCATTGTTATGATCAGAACAAAGACTAGAGCCAACATGAGTTAGAAATGCACAATTCTTTTCATTACGCACTCTTTTCCAATCAGAATAACCTTGTACAGTGAAGACATCAAATCCAGATCTCTTATTCAAATTGCTATTAAAAAAAAGCAAACAAAGCAATAGGCACAATCTTTGCTCACAGAATATTCCAACCAAAATGGATATTGCTTAAACCATGAATATTGAAACCTGCGTTTATGCCCTGGTGGATCAGATGGTTTATACTCATCCAATTGTGGTTACATAGGACCTAATTTCAAGTAAGCCCTGCGAACTTCATCCCTTTGATTTATTGAATATTCCCAAATTTGTGGTCGTAGTCCAGGATCTCTTTCTAGAAATTCAATTCCTCTAAATATCACTTCACATCTGTTGGATACTTCTTCTTGTTTTTCTGGATTCTCAGTATCAATATTTGATGGTGAAATAATGGGAGAAACTTCATCAGACTCGTGCACTTGAGGAAAAGAAGCATCTACTTGTTCTTCTGAGTCCATCTCATCTCTTTTTCTCTTGAAAAATGAATGCAGAGTTTTATTCTTCCTCATCATCTAATTCTGAAAAAGAAAAGAAGCTAAGAAATATAAAACACAAACAACTCAAAATACACAAATTAAACATCACTCCACTCGAACCGGTATCTACATATAATATTAAAATAACTTAAAAATCAGGATGTTATCCCATAATAATAATAATAACATAGGAACCTAACCACATCTTAATCAAGGAGTAATCGAAATTAACATTCCATCTCACAGTTATCTCAACTATCAAAATCTCTAAGTCTAATTATTTATCCATCCTAATTATACATTAATTAACAAAAGTATACTTGAAATTTCCTGCAACAGATGGGGACGAGATAAAGCCAAAAGAAAAAGATTTTGATTTTTACCGCTACTGGAAGGAGAAATCGGGAAAGAGCAGAAGAGGAATGTATTGCGCTCGTCGGCATCACAGGCGATCGGTAGCAGTGTCACGGCCGATCGGCAACAACGATCGCGACACAGAGCAGAGGGGAGTCGCGGGGAAGGTAAGTGCGGAAAGGGCGTCAGCGGCGGCGTCGCAACGCTCAGTGATTTCGCAAGAAACCACGGTGGCAGCAGCGATCCCGGCACAGAGAAACAGGGTTGGTTGAAGGCGATGCTCACGATGGGAACAGCGTCGCGTTAGGGCAGAAGCAGGGGAAAAATCATGGGAGAGGCGGAGAAGAAGACTCGCATGGGCTAGGGAAGACGGCGCTCGGTTGTCGGAGGAGGCTAGAGTTCTCTCGGCTTTTTTTTTTAACGATTCTTAACATCAAGACTGGGCCATGGCCCAGCTTGGCCCACCAATAACTCCGCCCCTGCCGACGAGGTCTCGAGAAGGAAGAGACGCTGATGGAGAGCTGTTGGAGGCGGTGCGTGGCCATAGAATCCACGCGGGTGAGCAGTTAGCTAGCGTCGGCTGGCGCTCGCCTGATCAGTAGGAGCCGCCAGTGAGAAGAGAAGCCAGCATTTTGTCTAAAGAACATTACTATTTTTTTCTCGGCAGAAATATATAAAAATATTATTATAACATGATTATGCAAATAAAAAATATTTAAAAATTAAAATGAATATAATTGAGGAATCATTTAGGAGGCAAAAGGGTGTCACAGTCAGGGGGCGGGCCCCACCGTCTATTTAATATCTCCACTCAAAGTCCATGCACATGCTTGCACATGCACATGCGCATATATATGTCCATCTCATCCAACCAAAAACAATTAAACATTTTCAATTGATGTTATTTTTGTCACGCACTCATCTCTAATTCTTTCAGTAACTTTCCTTGTTGTCCTCGTGTACAAAGTTTAATCGATTGGTATAGGTGGTCCTAAGAATAATTAATAGATTCAGTCACATTCAATAAACTCATCAAGTAGTTATAGTAAATTAGTTTGGTGGATTATAAAGATCAGACAATTCGATTAGTTTAGACGGTTAGATTTTTGGTATGGATGAGTCAATCAATGTGATCAATCTAAATGAGTTGAATAGTGAGCTAATAAAACATGAGATTAAATTTAATTGTGCAACGAAAATAAGATAAATAATAATTAAAAGAAACATGATTATATTATTTCTTTTACGTGATTCAAAACCTAGCTTAGTTCAATCAAGTTATATTTAATCAACTCCACTTTAAACATAATCCTAATTTCTATGATGAGAACACCTTTAGTCAATTCTTCTTGCTGGTCGATTGGTCTTGACCCCAAGTCAATGATCATTGACTTAAGACTCTGGAATATCCATTTCTTGGTCATGCCTAAGTCAAGTTTACTTGAAAACCAAAATACATGTCATTCTTATACTCTTTCAACTCATATGGAATGTACTTGCCAAGAGGCATCTCCTTTGGATCTTCTCATTTAGCAAAAGGACTTGCTTTTGTGCTTTTCCTATATGCTAAAAAGTCTCACTTTTGGGGTTTTCTAGTTTGCCAAGAGGTATTGCGTCTCTAAATCTTCGTCGTTTGTGAAGAGACCTCGTCTTCGAGATTTTCTCACCTGACAAGAGGTTTTGGCTCTAGGTCTTCTTCACTTGCCAAGAGTCCATGTCTACCAAGAGATATCACCTTCAAGTTTTTCTCATTTGTTAGATATTCAATTAATTTCAAACTTTCATTCATTAAGTATTTGGTCACTTTAACCTATTTGAACTTCTCTAACTGCTAAGTATTTGGTTATCATTTGATCTACTTAGATTTTTTTCAACTGTTAAGTATCTGATTACCTTTTTACTTATTTAGTGATGCAGCACAGCAGAGTGAAGAAGGGTATGATTCTCACCTAAAGGAAAGTTATCAATTCTCATCCAGAGAAATGAAATTGCAAATTGCATTAACTCAAAATGTGAAAATACATGAGATCCTAACCCCTTTTTATAGTTTGAGGATACAACTTATTCTTTATAAAATAATACAGTCAAAAATTAAATTTATTAATAGTTGTTTAAATGGTTAATTTTAATAATTAGTTGGGGCTTTTTAAAAAGTTTAGATTTTTTTAGAAAAGTCTATTAAGTTTTTGTTAGAAAAATTAGGATTTTTTTATTATTTTATAAAGAATAGGTTGTGTCCTCAAACTATAAAAGGGATTAAGTTCTCATGTATTCTTCACATTTTGAGTTAACACAATTTGTAATTTTCTTTTCTCTGGGTGAGAGTTATCAACTTTGGGTGAAGATTGTATCCTTGTTTGCTCCGATGTGTTGCATCAATTGGTATCATAGCCAAATTTCTATTTCGGTGTTCAATACTTCCCCATCCAACTTCCTTGTCATTTTCTGCTTCTCTCCACATCCACCATGCATTGGCAACCTACTTCGTGTAAATTTTTATTGGTGCAATCGACCTCGAGGGGTTTGATGTTTGTTTGATAATATGTTTAATGATATCAAGTCAAGGTTGACTGAATAATTAGCAAAGAAGTCTAATCAAGTCAAAGTTGACTGGATGACTAATAAGGGCACTAGATGGCTAGCCAAGTCCATGCAAATCAAAATTGGTCAGATGCTTGATAAGGAAAAAGTTTAGTCAAGTCAAAATTGACTGGATGGCTGACCAAGGGGAAAGTCCAAGCAAGTCAAGGTTGACTGAATACTTGGCAAGGAAAAAGTTCATATAGGCTAAGGTTAACCAAATGTCTGAAAGAGGAAAAAGTCTAAGGAAGTCAAGGTGATAAGATGCTTGGCAAGAAAAAAAATCATAAAAGAGTAAACCCTAGATAATGAGAAGTCTTGGAGGAGTGAACTCCAAGCAAGTGAGATCAATAAATTTGAGTGCCCGAAATGAGGTTTCTAACTCACCGTGCGTGGTAGACTAGACCAACATATTTGGTCGACCAAAGTATAGTATTGATAACACAGTTTTACTTTACTACTTCTATCTACTGTGCTAATTTGGTGTTGTATGAAAGTCTTAGTAGATCAGGAGGATTGAACATTAAACAGAACAAGTCCAAACATGTCAGCTAGATCAGATGTTTGACGGGTAAGTAAGGTAAGTCCTAGAGAAGCCTTTCAGATTGAAAGACAGTGAGAGTGTGTCCCATTTGGGATAAACTGATTAGGCGATGGTCCAACTTAAAAATCAATTCAGAGTTCTAAGTTGAGATTAGACAGTCTAATTATCAGAATAATTCATGAATATATAATTATTTCTAACTTTGTTTTGCAAGATTATTATTATTATTATTGTGTTAACTTTGTTTTGTAGAAAATAAAGTCTTCAGGGTTTGATTCTTCGAACAGGGAGGTTCAGTCAACCGATCAGAAGAAGATAAGTACAACCAGATTGTGATCCAAGTTCAAATGGAATCAATGGATCGGTCGACTAATTAGAAGGATTAGTTGATCAAACCTATATGGAAATACAAGACCGGATAAGACTAGATCAATCAGCGAAGGAAGCTCCAATGTTCAGTCGACTGATAGGGTTGTTTAGTCGTAGATTATGTGGGATTGGATCTGATTGAACAAAACCCGGCCACAAGGAAAGAAAGAGGGTTCAGTCAACGGACAAGATACTTAATCGACCAGGAACTCCTAAAATCAAGTGCGAATACAGTGGGATCTGATTGGGATCAGTTGATCGAACGTAGGGTTGGTCGACGATTGAAAAAAGTATATAAAAGAATTTCAAGTCCCGAGGCTCTCAATAACAATTCTGAATGATCCATCTCTTTCACTCGCAACTATGTTCATGCAAGTACTGTTGTTGACATGCTAAGAGGCTCTTCGACAACTTATGATGAAACTCTACTCCTTAGTTGTCGGTAAATTTTATTACTTGCAATTCATTTTAAGAGATAGTAGTGTGGTATTATTCTCTTCTCATCTTTCCTCCTTCGAAAGTTTTTCAAAAGGAGAACTTATAGTGAATTGTTTGCATAAAAATGGTCCAAGAGATCATAGGTCTTGGAGTAGCAGTCGTTAAACTATGAATTGAGTAATCGCTTGAGTTTTCTCATTTTATTTTCCGTTGTGACTCTTCTTGTTTGGTTTTAAAAGAAAAGAAAGATTTTAAAAGAGCGATATTCATACCCCCCCCCCCCCATCACTTTCCTGGACCTATAATATTCAACAGAAATTACTCACAACAATCTGGTAACATTGTTCTCATTTGAAAATAACTTTTATTAAATTCAGCAAGTTAATTAATTTTTGTGAATTCCCAATTCAACTCACATATCATTTTTTTCTTCGATTCTTATCATTATCTTTTAGTGACCTACCTCTTTTGTCATTATTCTCAAATTCCAACTTGCTTTGTTAAAATTATTGTGCTGTTAAATTTATAAATTTCATTACTTGTCGAACCTCCACATCGACTATGATGAAAAACCCCACAATAAGAGAGGTTGATAGTAGGTGTGAACTTTTGGAAGACGAGCTTAACACCCTTCAATCTAAAGTGGAAGACCTAGAATGGTTTAAAGTTTCCGTTGAAAGCATTATCAACAAGTTGGTAAAGGACACCCGTTCTGAATCTATAGATCACATATCGCATATAGCCCAACATTCACCTAGACATTATTCACGTCGGAACCATCAATTGATTATTGATAAAGGAGACCACTTTCTAGACATTCAAGCTTGGCCTAGACCTAGACTTGTATTTGAAACTAGACCCGAAATGAATACTACCCATCGAGTCAAACTAAATGACCTTAGTTTTGATGGCCGACTAGACCTAAATGCTTTTCTCAACTGGATCATTGAGACTAAGGGTTATTTTGACTGATATAGTATGACCCAAATCGAATGAGTGCAATTTGCAAAAGTCAAACTAGCAGGTTCGGCAAAGAAATACTGATAGAGTATCCAAGATCATTACCTTGCGAATGGAGAAGAACCAATCACAAATTGGGTAGAGATGAAATGAATTGTAACTAGAAAATATATTCTAATATACTTTAGAAACCAACAGTATATTATTTGGATCAATCTCAATCAATCAAACATGAGCATAATTGAATAACTAAGCAAATTTAAAATTTTAAAAATGTGTTTCGCCTCAGCATATAGTGCTCTTATTTATAGAGCACCATTAAAATCAAGTAAATTCACTGGTTCTACCCACCTTGGATCTATCATACAACAAGTAGAGGTGGATACACAAGCTCCTAAGAAAATAGAAAAAATCCTCACATTTAATGTTTTAACTATCATAATAAGGGTCATGTGGAATCCAAATGCCCATATAGAGTCTTGGCCTTAGAACAAGAACATAATTTTGAGGATGAAGTGGCATAAAATCCTATCCAACATAGTAATGAGAAAATTGACCTTTTGACCAACACTATGAAAATAAAGAAACTGAAGAACAAACCATAGGATTTAAGGTAGTCCATTGTATCCTCTCAATACACACATCAAATGACACATGGAAACACACTAACATTTTCACACATATGCCAAATGTGGGGTAAGGCATGTAAGATTGTGATCAATAGTGAGAGTTGCATGAATGTAGTTTCCACACAAATCTCTTTCAGGATTCAAGCTACCCCGAACCACACCCAAATCATATAAGGTGGCACGGGTAGATCAAACTTCCCTTCCTGTAACACAAAGGTGTTTAGTTCCTATAGAGATGGATTTGTATAAGGATAACATATGGTGTGACATTCTTCCAATGAGTGTAGCTCATGTCATCTTTGGTTGCCTCTACCTTTATGATCTCTCTGTTACTCACTATGAAAATGAAAACACCTATTTCTTAAGCACGATAATTAAAATATTCGACTATTACCCAGCTAAGCCTAGAAAACCAAAGTCTAAACATAAGTTGACAGCTAAACCAACCCAAACTTTAACACAACCTCTTCACTTGTTCACACAATCTCAATTTGAGAAAGAAGGAAAGGAATCAAGAGTGATAGTAGCATTAGTAACCCAAAACCTCACAGTTGACTCTAAAGATTCACCAAAAAACTTTTCCCTTGAAGTCAAAGAGATATTAAATGAATTGAATGATATAACTAATGATGAATTACCCAATGAACTCCTGCCTCTGTGCATGATCCAACACTTCATTGATTTGATCCCAAGATCACAATTACCTAACCTACCACATTATCATCTGAATCCTTTAGAGTGTGTTGAATTGAATATACAAGTTGAAGAACTCTTACAAAAAAGGTTTTGTTAGAGAAAGCATGAGTCCATGTGTTGTCCCTATCTTATTCGTTCTAAAAAAGGATGACTTCTAGAGAATGTGCATAGATAGTCAAATCATCAATAAAATCACAATTAAGTATAGGTTTCCTTTATCGAGACTTGATGACATACTTGACTTGATGGCAAGAGACTATTGGTTTTCTAAGATTGACTTGTGTGTAGGTATCACCAAATTAGAATTTGGACTGGCGATGAATAAAAAAACTACTTTTAAACACAAGATGGGTTGTATGAATACTTAGTCATGCCTTTTGGACTTTCAAATGCCCTTAGTACTTTCATGAGGCTAATGAATCAAGTTCTAAAACCTTTCATAAGAAAATTCTTGGTTGTATATTTTGATGACATTCTAATTTATAGTGTGACATGAGATGACCACTTGAAGCACATTCATCTTGTCTTGGAGACCATAGACTGAAAAACTATTTGTCAATCTGAAAAAGTATTTGACAATTTGAAAAAAATATTCTTTCCTACAATCTCATGTTCTCTTCCTTAGATTTTTTATTTCTGCAGAAGGTATTTCAATAGCTCTAAAAAAGATTAGGGTAATCCAAGAGTGGCCAAAGCTGTTAAGCTTTCATGGTTTTGCAACCTTCTATCCTTGCTTTATCAAGGTGTTTAGCACCATCATGGATCTCATTATAAATTGCCTTAAAAAGGGAGTTTCAATGGACTAAATTTTTTCAACATCCTTTAGAGAGATCAAAGAAAGGATGACTAAGACTCCTATTCTTAGACATGTTGATCTCTCCAAACCATTTGAGATAACATGTGACACATCAGGAGTAGATATAGGGGGCACACTAAGTTAAGATGGTCATCCGATTGCATTCTTTAGCAAAAAAATCAATGAGACTCAACAACATTATTCCACCTATGACAAAGAGTTTTATACCATTATTCAAGCATTGAGACATTGGTGCTATTATCTACTACCCCATAAGTTCATTCTCTATTTAGACCATAAAGAGTTAAGTTTCATTCAATCTCAAAAGAAATTAAATGCTAAACATGCTAGGTGGGTTGAATTCCTCCAAGAGTATACTTTTGTTCTAAAACATAATTTTGGTGTGGATAACAAACCACCAAATGCACTAAGTAGTATTGTCACCACATTACATACCATGAACACAACTATAGTAAGGTTTGATCACCTCAAAGATGAATATACTACTTGTCTTGATTTTGGAAATTTTTTCAAAATGTCTACAATGAGAATCATCATGATTTGATAGACTTTGTGATCAAAGATGGGTATCTATTTAAAGACACAAACCTTTCCATCCCTAGGATTTCACTTAGAGACTTTCTTATTTAGGAATTACATGCGGGTGGCCTAGCTGAACATTTTAGAAAAGATAAAATAATTACCCTTGTGTTAGATATATTTTATTGGCCCTCATTATGATGAGATGTTGCCCGAATTGTATCACAAGGTCGCACATGTCAAATGACAAAGACCACTAAGCAAAATGCAGGATTGTACACGTCATTGCCTATGTCTAATGAACCTTAGAAAGATATTAGCATACACTTTGTTTAGGATTACCTCATACCAACGAGAGCCATTACTCAATTTTAGTAGTAGTAGATCAATTTTGTAAAATGACATATTTTATTCCATGCAATAAACAAATGATGCATCACTAATAGCTAAATTGTTCTTTAGGGAAGTCGTTTGATTACACAAGTTACCCACAACTATAGTGTCGAATAGGGATGTAAAATTTGTCAACTATGTTTGGAAACCCCTATGAAAGTTATTTGAGACTCAACTTAAATTTTCTTCTACATTTCATCCACAAATTGATAATCAAACCAAAGTCGTTAATCACAGTTCAGGAAATTTATTAAGGTGTTTATGTTGGTGCAAGGAGCATCAGATGATCGAATCAGGATTTTAAAAATGGTAAAGGGTTTAAGTTAAGTCTGTGAAGCTGACTAATGAGCTAAACTAAGTGTGTAGGTAGCACAAGGACGTTTTAGTTGTGGCTAGGTAAAGGAATTTCACAACTCATGAGTATCTCTACATGTGCAATGATGAATGTATTGAAATTATCCCTAGTAGAAAAATTGATGAGCACAAACGTCATCGATTCTGTCGAGACTAGCATGTTTAAGCTTCTTGGTTAGCCAAGCAACTGATCTTACTGTTGGAGACATTGGATGTTGAGAATTAAACGTGGATGCTAGTTAAAGGTAACGAGTTCATTGAAGTGACCTGCCTTGAGACTTCATATGGTTTAATACATATGTCAATGAAGATCTCAGTGCATCTTAAGTGCGAGTTTCCTTTGACTTGCGATATTCAAGTCACCTTAGTCATGGAGGCTTATACTTTGACATCTTCAGCAAACATCTCCGAGGAGATGTGGACCCAAGATGATTAGGTATAAGTCGAAGTGCCTGAAGGTATTCTAATAGCCCACAGAGGATTCACCGTTCCTTGAAAAGAGAGACATATACCCTGCGGCCGCTTGTCAGGATTGTTACTAAAAGTCTTTGGCCAAAGCATTACATGCCATGAGTACGAAACTCTTGGACACATGTACAAGTAACTTGAATCCACAGGACAAGAAAGCAGCTTGGGCTAGGTGTGACGTAGTCAGCCTAGTGGGGACCGACACATAGACTATGTCCTGAACCAAGTGGGTATAAGATGGTGAAAGGAATGAGACACGTTTAATTGGAGCTGTTGAAAGGTTTAGAAATATTCTGGAATCAATCGTTGATTTTTCGATCAATTGAAAATCATGATATACTACTAGGTGCGACTCATTATCGTTCCGTAATTAATGGCTAATTACGGACGACCAACATAATCGGGAACCTATTGGGTCGCACGCATTATAAGTTCTCCGAAGGACTTAAAACGAGTTTAAGAATTAGATTTTCAGAACGAAAGAAATAAAGTAAGGTTAGACCAGACAAAGGACAATATGATGGAATTCATCTTACAAAGACGAAATGAATGAAACTGATTACGTTCAAATCAGAGGTCGTTTGGTTAGTGAACCAAATGATTCAATTTTGAACCAAATTGAGACAACTTGGTTTGGTTCATTATGGAAGAGATTTTGGCAAAACGGAAGAGATGAGTAGATTCATCTTGCGAAGATGAATTAAACAAAACTAGTTTGAATCAAATCGGAAGTCGTTTGGTTGTTGAACCAAGCGAACCAAGTCTGAATCTGATTTGCTACAGTAACCAATCTAAACCAAACTGGTTCAACCAAAAACCCTAATTGGGTTTGATCTAGTTTAAAACCCTAATTCTCTCCCTCCCTCTGGTTCACACCCGACCCCGCATGTAGTCGTCACTATAGCTTCTCAAGGAGAAGGCGCGCGATAAAAACAGAGAAGGTCTCTGTTCATCTCCCCTGCGGACCACTACCGACGTCCTCTTCTTCTTCCTTGCTGATCTTCTCCTTGCGGCTTGTGGCGAAGAACATGGCTTGGTTTTCTCGGTGGAAGCGCCGCCAGCTATGTGGGAGAGATATCGCGACCAGAAACCCTAAATCAAGGGGTTCCGCCCACCGCGCCGCTCTCGGGTGGTTCACTGGCTGCCAGAGAAGCAAGATGGCAAAGCTGGTTGCGTGGATGATGGTGGAACCCTAGCTTGGAGCGTCTCCAATTGTTTGCCACCGCCGATCATGGCACTTTCCCTCTGCTCTTCCCCTATTCTGCCGCCTTCCGGAGCTGCAACGCCACCTCCCAACCGCGACGCCGTTGCTGGCCACGATCTCTTCGGCCTACCGCGACCCACCGTCCTGTTCGGCCCAATCGCCCCTCTGGTCGATCTCTTCTTCCTCGTGTCATCCCGTAGCTTCTCTTAAGCCACGTGAAGGAGGTGAGGAGAAACCCTAGCCCTGCAACCTTCCTTCACCACTGCTCCTTCGCGAGGGTAGCCAGAGAAATCTAGAGATGCTGCCAGATTGCTTTGTTTCAGCCGTGTGAGAGAGGAGTTGTCCTCTGTTTTGTATTCGGCAGCATGGGAGAGGAGTGGGAGAGGAGGAGAAGATGTTGTGTTTTGTTTTTGTATTCCAGATTGATTTGTGAAATCGCTATCGGAATAATTGTCGATTATTGTTGTTGACCACCAGTGTATTCTCTATTGTTGAAAATCATTTTCAACCACCGAAGAAGCCATGCACGAGTTAGCTATTGAAAGTTTATGAAATTTTTGGATAATTATTCCATCATCATCGGAATAGTTTCGATCAATTTGTCCTAAATTGATGGTCAATGGTTGACCACCGAAACTACATCGGGAATATGATTTTCGGTGATAGTTAGAAAGCCTCGGAAATGATCGCAACAAACGTTGTTGTGTGGTTTTCGAAATAAGGCTTCTCTCGATTCGATCGTCATCAATCATCGGCTAGTACCGATGACGTTGACACGACTCGTGGCTTCTGAAGTCGTCCTGACGAGGGCTTGGCGTGGATCACCAGTAGAGGCGGGACTCCGATGAGGACCGCTCAATTGATACCAACATCGCTCAACGTCATCATCCGCGAGGTACGCGTTTAGAATAATTTTTATTCTAAAAATTTTAATTTCCTGCCATGCCTTGTACATGTTATTACCTATTTTATCATGCATGTGTTGTTTAATAATTAGCTTTAATTATTGTATTTATTTCCACTGTGCACGTTTGCGAAACGTGTAAACATGCGCATTGCACCGGGACGATCCCAACATGGAGAACCTGAGGGCCGAGGATCAGAGGCTGAGTAAAATTCTAACAGGTCTGGAGGACCAGGTTGGCAAAGATAAATTCTTCCGAGTGGAGTGAGTGAGGATGCATTTTCAAGAAGGAAATAATAGACGTCGGTCTGACCTAGGATTTCACTGGAAATCTAAAAGTCAAGACCAAACATTTTGCCAAAATTATCAATTTCCTATTTATATTTATTCTAAACTAACCTTATGATGCAAGAAAGGAGGAACTAGAATTTTAGGTTCCAAGCGCCCCAATTTGAATCCGGACCATCGGACGATCCAGGTGCCTAGAAGGGGTTCAAGAGTTAGGACATCAGTCGATCGGACCAACGAGGTGGATGAGGTGGCAAGTTTCGAGTGGTCAGGACACCTCAACTTCTAAGCGCTCAAAAAGGCTCTAGGTGTCCGGATATGGATAAGGCATTGCGGAGTCAAAATTGATCCAACAACCTCCACATCAGCATCCAAGTGCCCGAAAGGGATACAGGCACCCGGAAGATGCTGAGTCAGTGTCGAAAGCGAATAGACAGGATGATGTGGAGGTGCCTGAAAGGAGTTCCAGGTGCCCAGATCGACCTATATATGCAGCTGCGAGGGGAAACCATAGAAGACAACTAATACGCTACTACGACGACCTTCTACACGTGAACAGCACATCTGATACACCATTGTAACATCGAGCTGCACCGACTTCTGCATGACATATCTACTTTATTAGTCTGTAAAATTTACATTTTCTTTTATACTTAAACTCTTAGAACGGTAAAAGTTTATTGTTCCTAGCATTCTTGTAAAAGCGAAAACTCCTTCTCGTAAGAGGGAAGTTTAATAGTGAATTATTCATCGGAAATGATCAAGGATCGTAGGCCTTGGAGTAGCAGCTTGTGGTTGTGAACCAAGTAAATAAAAGTGTTTAATTCTTTTATTTCCACTGCATTCTCGTACTTTGGTCTTTCCGTAAGTTTTTTGAACAAGTGAAAAAGCGACGAACGTGCTATTCACCTCCCCTCTAGCACTCAACTCGATCCTACAATTGGTATTAGAGCGAGGAGTTCTAGAAATTAGTACAACCACTAATCGAGCAAATTTAATTTTTCGTCGCTCTAAATTTTTGGTTTATTTCCTTTCGCACTGCTAATCCAAGACCAAGTCTTAGTATAAATTTTCTTATTTATTTTCTTGTGCAAGTAATGACCCATCAAAAAGGCTACAGTACCGCCAGGCCCCCTCTCTTTTCCAGTGAGAATTATATCTACTAGAAGGGAAGGATGGAGTACCATCTTAAGACGCAGGTGGACATGTGGATAGTGATCCAGACCAAGTTCACTCTCCTAACCAATGTCGATAGCATCCCACAGCCATGCGAGAAGTGAGACACCACAATGAAGCACAAGATCGAGGCCGATGCAAAGGCAACCTAGACACTTCAATGCGGCCTCACAAAAGAAGAGCTCAATCGAGTTGGTCCCTTCATAAGTGCCAAGGACTTATGGGACAAGCTCATTGAGCTACACGAGAGAACGTTGGACACAAAAGTAAGTAAGTGCGACCTTTTATTAAATAAACTATATAATATTAAGATGTAGGAAGGTGAATCTGCAAGTGGACTGCACGCACAAATCCAAGATCTGCTCAATCGACTGCATGCCATAGGACAACCGAAGGAAATCGAGACATCATCAGGTACACTCTGAAAGTGTTCCCGAGGAACACCTTATGGGCATCAATGGTTGATGCATATAAGATTTCTAGGGATCTTTTCAAAATTAAGTTAGATGAATTATTTTTCAAATTTGAATTATACGAGCAGACTAACATCAATCTGGTCAAGAAAGGGATTGCACTTCTTACAGGACAATTGAAGGACCACAAGACACAACGCTAAACCAAGGCCGAATTTGAAGATAGATCAGATTCTGAAAGTAACGACAAAGTCGCCACTGAACTAGTCAACCTAGTTCAAAAAGATGTTCAAGAAAAGAAAAGGATTCAAGAAGTTCAAAATAAGGAAGGTGATCCAAAAAGCTGGATCAAATAAGACTCCAACCAACAAGGTTGAAGTCACCTGCTACGATTGTAACGAGAAGGGACACTTCAAAGCCAAGTGCCCCAACCAAAAGAAGGAGCGTAGAACCAAAAAGAAGGCACTTAAGGCTATGTGGACTTTAGAAGACTCAAAGGAGGAAGCAAATACAAGCTTCCTAGGTCTACCAGCAAGAGAGAAGCTAGCTGTCACAGAGTATAAATCTGACACAAAATCAGAAGTTGAGTCGGAATCAAGCCACAAATCCATATCCGATTTAGAAGGTCCAAACACTACTATAAACAATCATTTAACTAAAAAATTATATTCAATTATTTATTGTTTGTCTAAAAACTGATGACGTCTAGTGTCTAGGTTAAGTCTCTCCAAAAGAAGGTAACACTCCTTAAAAAGAAAATTAATCTCAGCTTGTCAACCTGAAAAGGTTCATGTTAGAATTTCAACTCAAGTTCAACTTGAGGAAGAAAATTTCAATCTAAAAATTCAAGTTAACGATATGAAAAGATCATTGGAAAAGTTTACTTCAGGCTTTAAGTATCTTGACATGATGCTCGGAACTCAAAGGGTTGTGTACAACCGATCTGGACTTGGACACAAAGCCGGACATAGATTATACTTGTCACTATTAAATCGAACCAAGAAACCCCGAGTCCAAGTATGGGTTCCAAAGTTTAGCTTGATTAATCAAGTTGGACGAAACCAATACTGGGTTCCCAAGGATCAAATACATTATCTAATCAGACTCAACAGGGGTTATAATCTAGGGGGATCCAAAACCATTTTAGTTAAATAAGACTTGCTTGATTCTATTTTTTAAAATTTTTTTCTTTTTAAACTTAGAGTGAACCTAGGCTAGTTAAGGACATAGGCCTAATTAATACTTGCCCAACCTAGTACTAGGGTGGAGTGAGATGATAGTGTAGGATCAAGTCAGAGCGCTAAAGGGGAGAAGGGGGTGAATAGTATTTTATTGCTATTTCACTCATTCGATAAATCGTACGTAAATCAGAGTGCACAAGTAAAAATCGTAGTAGAAAGTAAGAGATGATTACGCTTTTGTTTACTTGGTTCACAGTCACAGGCTGCTACTCCAAGGCCAATGATCCTTGATCGTTTTCGACAAGAAATTCACTATAAAAAATTTCTTTTTACAAGGAGTTTGTCGCTTTACAAAATATATTAGGAATGGTAAACCCTTACCATCCTAAATGTTAAGTACAAAATTGATCAATGTAAATGTTACTGACTTAGAAGATGAGAATTTAAATGTTAATGTCGATGCAGCTCCTCGATGTTACGATGGCGTACTGGATCGGCTGTTCATGCGCAGGAAGTCATCGTAGTAGTGTAGTAAGTTGTGTTTAGGGTTTCGCCTCACAATTGCTTACAAAGGATGATCCGAGTGTTTGGAAGTCTTTCTAGGTGCCTCCACGTCATCCCATCGATCTGCTCTAATGCTGACTTGGCATCTTTCGGGCGCTTGTATCCCTTCTGGGCGCTTGGATGCTGACGTAGTGGTTGCTGAATCAACTTTGACGTTGCAATGCCTTATCCTTATCTGGGCGCTTGGAGGCTGAGGTGTTCCGACCACTAGGACTCTACCACCTCATCCGCCTCGCTAGCTCGTTCAACTTATGTCTGAGCGCTTGGATCCCTTCCGGGCACCTGGACCGTCCGATCGCCTGAATCCAGATAAGGGTGCCCGGAACATAAAGTTCTAGCTCCTCATTTTCTGCATCACAAGTTAATACAAAAATAAAGTATAACAGAAAAGTAATAGTTTTGACAAACTATTTAGTTTTGACTTTAATTAGATTTTCAATGAAATCCTAGGTTAGATCGATGCCTACTATTCCCCTTCTTGGGAACACATCCTCATCCACTCCACTCGGGAAAAGTTACCTTTTGCCAACCTAGTCCTCCAAACTTGTTGGACTTTTATTCAGCCTTAATCTTCGGCCCCTAGGACTTCCATTACTAGACGTCCGGTCCTCCAAACTTGCTTAGATTTTCTCGCCTGGTGCTCTGATCTGCCAAGACTTCCTGCCTAGTCCTCCTGACCAGGACTTCTTTGTCCAATCCTCCAAACCAATTCTTCTTTGTCCAGTCCTCCTAACCTTGACTTCCTTGCCTTGCCCTCCAAATCAGACCTTCCTTTCCTAACCGCAACTAGGGCTTCCTTTGCCTAGCCTCAACTAGGACTTTCTTTTCCTAGCCTTAACTAGGACTTCCTTGTGCTACCTGCACACTTAGTTCAACTTGTTAGTCCACTTCACAGACTTAACTTGAACCCTTTTCCATTATCAAAACTCAGATTTGATCATTTGATGCTCTCTGCACCAACAGATAGTATGCTAGAAAAATTCGGTCTAGGTAGTCAAGTGGGGTAAGGAGTACCCTATTGACTAGTTAGACCAAAGTCGTTCCTTAGATTAATTAAGTATATAATTTCATGAATTAGCTTTGTCTTAGAAAGTGGTCATTATTCTGATATCCAAGAAGGCTTTTGTGATTTGCTACTGCTTGGAAGCTAAAACCTAAAATGTATACCTAATTAGTCGATGGTTAAAACTTGAATCTAACTCAAGGATAATCAAGTTTTAGAAAATTACATCGTTAATTAATTAAGATAAAATTGAAAAATCATCTCACACAACTCATAGGATAACTGATTGATAATCTAGACTTGAGTGAGATGGAACTCGAAAAATTAATTAAAACTTAAACTTAATTAATTAAAACCTAACTTAATCAATAAACTTAATTAATTAAAACTTAAACTTAATTAATTAAAATTTAAACTTAATTAATTAAAACCTAACTTAATCAATAAACTTACTTAATTAAAACTTAAACTTAATTAATCAAAATTTAAACTTAATTAATTAAAAATTAAACTCAATTAATTAAAACTTAAACTCAAAATCAATTAAAACTTAAACTTAATTAATCAAAACTTAAACTCAGTTAATTAAAACTTAAACTTAAATAATTAAAACCTAACTTAATTAATAAACTTAATTAATTAGAACCTAACTTAATCAATAAACTTAACTAATTCAAACTTAACTTAATTAATTAAAAATCTAAACAAAATTAAACCTTAATCAACCCAACCCGTAAGCCTGGCCCGACAGAATTCTAGCACCTCGAATTGCTTTTCGAACACCGCCTATAATTTCATGTAGGCGCCCGTGACTTTTGAAATTCAAGCACCTGGAGTAAATTTAGGCGCCTCATATTGCTGTGAAATCTATGTGCCCCGATTAAAATCCAGACGCCCGGATCACGTCTATATAGGCATCCGAAACCTAATTCACAGCCACCCTCAAATTCTCCTCCAACTTGTGAAAATCTTCCTCGCGCGGTCGTCAAGCATGTCTAGGTCATCAAATCTCTAGTATTTGATTCGATATGCCTAGGTAAGCTTCTAAACAATACTTAAATTCACTTAAGTCATGTTTTATTTAAATTCTTAATTTATGCATTAGGATTAAGAGGAAGACCACTGAGACTAGGACTTCTAGTACCCCCAGCACAGATCCTAAATTCCCTACTGAGGAGCATAGGATTAGATTTGCATCTATGAAATTTGTACCATTACATTCTAGATATTTATGTAGGATATTTTTCTTATGTTTATGCATACCTACCATTGAGGTCATAGAGCATTATGACCTAGAGAGACTAGTTTATTGTACTAGCTTGATTAACATAGATATGTGTATTAAGTTGTACAATAACCTAGTTCAGATCGATGATCTAACCTACTCCACTAGAGGTAGGGACTTCATCTTATCTCCCATTATCATTAAAGAGTATTTAGGACTTAGACATTCATCATGTACCTTTTTATGCTACTCTCCTAAAAGTGGACCTTTTGGTGATCCCTACTCACATATTACCTTAGATGTCATGCATTCATATTTTTTTGAAGAGGAGAGGGTCCCTATAGTGACCCAATTTCCATCAATGAGACTTAGAGTACATTACTATATTTTGTATAAAGTTTTAGTGACTTGCATTCTACCCTTAACTACTAGGGATGTCGCGATGATGCGACCATTCCATACATTTCTATTTTATGCACTACATCATAGATTAGACATAGATAATAGTTTGTATATTTTTCATACTATCATTTTTTATCTAGCGCCACTACTAGTAGGAGAGTTCACATACCCTACTGCCACATTTTGACTTCACTCCTAGCATCCTTTGGATTTGACATTACCTTAGGTGATGTCAAACTAGTGAGTGAGTATAACATGTTAGATATTAGAAACTTTTGCTTAGCTGGGGCCCATATAGATGAGGATGAGATTTTATCCTGGAGACGGGGGAATCAGCCTTAGCTAGAGCGGTAGTCAAGGATAAGGAGGACGAAATTGACCTAGCAGACCTCCTTCAGATTCCTCCATCTCCTATCACTCTAGAGCAGAGAGTGATCAGACTTAAGGAGTCAGTCACCAGCTTGCACAAGTCAATTGCTACCTACCAATAGACTGTGGCTAGCCATTTTGAGAGCTTAGAGGAGCAGAGTAGGGCTAGGCATGCTGAGATAATGAACATGTTCAGATCTTGAGGCATGGGCCACTCACCTCCACCTCCACAGTAGACCTCATTAGTTTTCTTTTTGTTTTGAGATGTATTAGCATTGTGTTGACTCTAACTTATTTTCTATCTATTGCATTGACTTATCTTATGATATTTTATTTTATTGCATCTTTTTACTAAATTAGGAATGTGCTTGGTAGACTAAGTTTCAAATTTTTAAATTATTTTTTATCATAATTTTTTTAAAAAAAAATTTTCAAAACTACTATTACTTATACTTTAAAAAAATTTCAAATTATTTACTTATCATTTTTTAAAAAACTTAGTTTCAAAAAGATATTTTCAAAATTTTAATTTCAAAATTAAAAGAAAAATTTGGACTTAGCCTAGACACTCCCAGTAGAAACCATGCACCTATAGATTTAGACTAACCTCATCTCACAAAACACACTAGATATAACTTGATTGTGTATTGTGAAACCTAGAACAGTGTGAGATGCATAGGGTAAAAGATTTTTAGGGTAAAAGTCTAGATTTTTTATACTTATGTTAGTGCATCAAAATAAATCTGGGCTAAAAATAAGTACAAACATGGATTAGGTTAAGTGTTCTTGTATAATAAAAGACTAGCTAGAAACATACACTTAACTTGACTAACTTAGTAAAAACTGCTATCTTCTAATAGTCAATTAGTACCAATAAGTTAGATATGTGACTAAAGGATAAAATTTTTTTATCTAAATATTTTTATATATATTATATAAATATCATGCTTGGACTCAAATCAAATATTGTTATTCTGATTGAAATTGTATTTATTTTTTTACTTTTTCAAAAAAAAACCCTTTTTTTTCAAAAACTCCTTAAAATTTATTTTTGATTATATCAAAGGGAAGAAAAAAGTACAAATTTAAATTTCAAATAATACAGGTTTAACATTTAAATTTTTATTTAAATTTTAAAGTAAATTTTTTTTAATAAATTGCAAAAAATTTTTAAAATATCTTTTGAAAAATTACTTTTTCTTATTTCAAAAGTGGTTTTTTAAATTTGCTTTCCTTGAAAAATGTTCAAAATTTTAAAACCTTAATCTTTTTCAAGAGAAGCACAATTTTTGTAAAATATTTTTGGAAATGCTTTCAAAATCTAAGTGTTACTTGGATAGTTCTTAGATTGAATTGCCAATTTGAAAAGAACTATGTCAAGTTTAGGGGAGAGGAAAAACTTTATTTTCAAAAGTTTTTCTAAGTATACCTTAATTTTAGGGGGAGATGCTTAGTTAAGGGGGAGTCAGTGTTTATGACTTAGAATTCCATTATGACTTTGTTTTTTAAGAAAATTTATATTTAACTTGGAACTAGATTGCCATAATAAAAAATGGAAGATTGTTGATGCAGAGCACCAGATGATTGAACTAGAGTTTTAATAATGACAAAGGGTTCAAGTTAAGTTTGTGAAGCGGACTAATGAGCTAAACTAAGTTTGCAAGTAACATAGGAAAGTCCTAGTTGCGGCTAGGTAAAGGAAGTCCTGATCAGGAGGACTGGGCAAGGAAGCCCTGACTGGGCAAGGAAGTGTTGATCAGGGGGACTGAGCAAGGAAGTCCTGGTCAGGAGGACTGGGCAGGAAGACTTGGCAGATCAGAGCACATGCAAGAAAGTCTATGTGGGTCTGGAGGATGGACGTCTAGCGGTGAAAGTCCTGGGTGTCGAGGATCAAAGGCTGAGCAGAAGTCCAACAGGTCTAGAGGATCGATTGGCAAAAGATAAATTTTTCTGAGTGGGGTGGGTGGCATTCCCGGGAAAGGTAAATTCTGACCTAGGATTACATTGAAAATCTAAAAGTCAAGACCAGACAGTTTGCCAAAACTGTCAATTTCCTGCTTATATTTGTTCTAGACTAACCTTGTGATGCCAAAAAGGAGGAATCAAAACTTTGGATTTTGTGCACCCTAATCTGGATCCGAACGATTGGACGGTCCAAACGCTCGAAAGGGATCCAACGCCCAGACGTTAGCCGATTGGGCCAGCGAGGCAGATGAGGTGGCAAGTTCCTAGTGGTCGGGACACCTCAGCTTCCAAGCGCCGGAAAGGCTCCAGACATCCAAATATGGATAAGGCATTGCAGAGTTAAAGTTAATCTGACAACCTCCACTTTAACATGCAAGCGCTCGGAAGGGATATAGACGTCGAAAGATGCCGAGTCGAGAAGTGGATCGACAAGATGAGGTGGAGGCGCCCGGAAGGAGTTTCAGGTACCTAGATTGACCTATATATGCAGCTGCGAGGAAAAACCCTAGAAGACAACTAATACGCTACTACAACGACCTTCCTGCGTGCAAACAACACATTCGATACCCCGTCGTAATGCCGAAGAGCTGCACCGACTTCTGCACTACACATCTAATTTATTAGTCGGTAATCTTTATATTTGCTTGTGTACTTAAACTCTTAAGATGGTAAAGGTTTGTCGTTCCTAACATTATTTGTACAAAAGCAAAAACTCCTTCTCGTAAAAGGGAAGTTTAATAGTGAATTATCCGTTAAAAACGATCATAGATCGTGGACCTTGGAGTAGCAGCCTGTGGTTGTAAACCAAGTAAATAAAAGTATTCAATTCTTTTATTTCAGTTGCACGTTTTACTCTGATTTATCTTAAGTTTTTTGCAAACAATGAAAATATGACGAATGCGTTATTCACCCCCCTCTAGCGCTCAAACTCGATCCTACACAGTCGACCTCTAGGATTTGGTCCAAGGGATTTGGATCAAATAACTTAATCACAGTTGATCAAGTTGAGTGTAAAGTCCAAGCAAAGGCAAGGTTGACTTGTAGCTTGGAAGTGAGTAAGAAGTCTAGCGCTCAAACTCGATCATACACAATCGACCTCCAGAATTTTTATGGTTTAATTTGACTAATATATTTAAAGGGATTTGGTCCAGGATGATCAAATAACTAGATCACAGTTAATCAAGTTGAGTGTAAAGTCCAAGCAAAATCAAAATTGACTTGTAGCTTGGAAGTGAGTAAGAAGTCAAAGTAGGATCAAATACTTGACAGTTGATGAAAAATCTTAGGGGAGTGAACCCTAGGTAGTGGAAGCCCTAATTGAGAACTAGGCAATGGAAGTCCTGGTTGGAAACCAGACAGTAGAAGTCTCAACGGGGCTTACTAATGGAAGTCCTAGTTGAGAACTAAGCAGTGGAAGTCCTAGTTAGAAATCAAACAGTGTAAGTCTTAACGATGCTAAGCAATTGAACTCCTGGATGGGAATCAAATAGTGGAAGACCTAGTTGAGAACTAAGAAAACCTAATTAGAAACTAGGTTAAGGTGTGTTAGTTGGGAGTTGAACACTTGGTAGTGGAAGTCAAAAGTGAGTCAGTTAGGAGCTAAACACCTGATAAAAAGAGATGTCTTAGAGGAGTGAATTCCAAGTAAGTGAACATAGTATGTTAGGTAAACTAAGTAATAGGTCTAGGTCTTGTTTGTTGTCTGCTTATTTGTCTTGCAGGAAACAACATCTAGATGAAGCCTCAGTGGGACCAATTGGAAACTGGGCTGAGTAAGTTGGGAATGAGTTTGGCGTGGATTGATCCAACAAATCATTTGAACTCAGTCAAAGAAGTGGGATGGATGTGTGATAATCATGGCTACAAACTCAGATTCGAAATGAAAAGAAAAACAGAAAAAAAATTCAAAAGAAAAGGAAGTTGTATCAAGTTTCAAGTGGAGTTTCAAGAATTTGATCGGTGGAGGAACCACGGGAAAATCTACTCCATTTCAGTTCCTTTCTAAACAACAAATTCTTATGCTCAACCTTCAAAGTGCAGCTGCAACAGAAAAGAAGCAGAAGAAAAAAAAACAGAAAAAAAAAAAGAAAACCCAGTTTTGGCAATTTTCAAATTTCAGCCAAGGTTTTGCTATTTTTGGAGGACTGAATGGCACTCGAATTTTATGGAACTTTGCATGGCTATTAGCCTCATCAATCAAGCTTCATGATGCAAAAAGAATGGAAGCAAAACAGCAAGAAACAAGGAGAAAAGCAAGAAAAATTTTCAGAAAAATTTCCAGAAAACCAGTTTTTCAGCCTTATTTTTCAGCCATGTTCTATAATTTTTCTGCTACTGATCCGAATCTGGATTTCATGGAACTTTGCATGGATATTAGCATTATCAATCAAGCTTCATGATGCAAAAAGAATGGAAGCAAAAGAGCAAGAAACAAGAGAGAACAAGCCAAATTTCAGATTCAATTTCAGTAATTTTCAGATTTAAACGTGCCAATGATACATTGAAATTGCGGATTTCATGTGAACTGAATTTTGATTTTTGATGATTGGATGCTATTTCTTATCTCTTGTGAAATCTAAATGTGAAAGAATGGGGCTTGATTCAAAAGGAAAATGCAAAATGGCACATTTGGGAGAGTGTTGAAGAAAAAGAAAAATGAAGAAAGAAGAAGGGTTTGTATCAAGGAATGAAACCTAATGAGTTTAGATCAGAATTGCTTCATGGATTGAAAAACACACTTAAACAAATGGAATACAAGAGAAAGAAATCAGAAAAGGGCAAGGGATCATTGATTAGCATTTAACTATACCCATGTCTTACCATTTCCCTTGCTTTATCCCTTGAAAATCTCTTTTCTCTTGAAATTGTCTTTCTACATTTCCTATTTCCTTTGTTTCAATTCATTGATTCCTTACATTTTCAATAAGCCTAGTATATGTGGATTCCAAATCATGAATGGTAGTGGAGAGTAGAAAACAAGCAAGCCTATGGAAATGCATGAAACCTAAGTTGCTTGAGTGAGCTCCATTTCCTTTTTGATCATGAATTAGAATTAGGGTGAGAGCCACTGATTTATCTATTGAAAACAACCTCGTGAGATTCAGTGTGATGCATTTTTCTCAATTAGTCATGAAGGGTGAAACTTACTATGCGGTTAACCAAATACAAGGGTTAGTCCATGGATTTAAGCTTTTGAGACTTTACAAGCTTAGATAATTTTCTTTTAATTGTTTCTAATCATGATTGAGGATGATCTAGGGGGTACAATCCTTAGTTTATTTTGTTGACTTGAGCGGGACGCTCAAGGGTAAGTGTGGGGGAATTGATGAGCTAGGGTTTCTTGCCTTTTTAATCGATTCAATCTTTGGGTTTTGCATGAAAATAATTATTTATTGAATCGATTTGATCATATTTGTGCTATATTATATAAATTGAGGCTTGATTATGATTTTTATGATTTAATGGCAATTTTTGCATTAATTTGATTTTAATTGATTTTAGGGCTCAAATCGGACCCAACTCGAGCTCAACCGCGGTCAAATCGAGTCAAATTTGCCAAATTGATCGAGCCAACACGGAGGACATGACTTAGATCGAGCCTGATCAAAATCCCATAAATTTTTGGAAGCCCTAAGCTGCCCTAAAGCCCTAGATCAGTCCTGGCCATCAGATCAAGATCGGACGGCTGAGATTAATCAATTAATCAAAGGTATAAAACTTAGCCTTTAATCGGATGAACAGTGAGCCGCCGTTACTGTTCATCGTCCCGCGGAAGAAACTCTGCTCGGCGACGTACGTGTAGGGCAGCTCCCGTCCACCCGAACTTCCTCCATTGGACTCCTTGGTCTCTGAAGAAGCTAAAGCCGGCCGATTGGGTATTTTCCGGCGCCGGACGGCGCGCGACGGAGAGGGGTTCTTCCGGCGCCGAACCCTCTGTTTTCTCTTATTCCGGTGAGCTGTTGCTTCATCCGAAGCTGCAATTCGACTGAGGGGTTCTCTGAGGATTGAAGAGCACGTATGAATCATCACTAAAGCCATCGGAGCAAGAAGGAGCTACGGATTCCGGTTTTTGCCATTTCAAACGCGCCAGCACCGTCCTCTGTTCACGCCGGGTGAGGGTTTCCTCGGTTGTTCACGGTTCGGGAAGCTAGGAAAGACATACCAAAGACCATCTTCAAGCTTCCACGAGATTCAAGAGCTTGTTGACACCGAGCTGAGGAGAATTGAAGGAGAAGAAGAGGGAGGATGCAGTTTGCAGCTTTTTCTGAATTTCATGTTTCTGATAGCTTCGGTTTTTTTTCTGATTTCAATGTTTCTGTTAACTCAGATTCTTAGTAACTTTGTGAATGTTGGCGTTTGATTCAAGTTAGCTGTTGTTTGGATTCAAATTAGCTTTAGAGCTTTGCTTAGATTTGTTTAATTTTTGGATCAAGTTGAAGAACATTTTGACGTGTTTGCCCAGTGTCATGTCCAACATGGCCCATGCCACACAACACCACCGCTTAGCCCAACAACACCACCACTGAACCCAACAACAACATCACTTAGTCGCCACTCCCCGCACTGCCTCCATGGACTCTTCCTCCCGATCTGACCTAAGGCCGCCGCCACCTTCATCCACCACCATTTTCCACCATTTTCAGCCGTCGGAGTTGGAGAGATTGTCTTCCTTCGACGACTAGAGCTTCACTTGGAGGAGAAGAGGGATTCCCTTCTCCACACACATCATCTACAGGGGATTGTATTGAAGCTAGGGTTTTCTTCCTTCACCACATCCTTTGTTTCGCTTCGCTTCACATCCACCTACCAACCAGAGACAAAGGGAGACTCCACTCCATCTTCTATTTCAAAGCATAATTTTCATCTTGTTTGTTAACTGTTTGTTTCATTCCCTCTGACAGTTTATAGTTCTTACAGTATTTTGTGTTGTTGATTGTCATTAGCTTTCTCTTTATTGGTTGTTGATGCACGTGGTTATTTTGTTAATGCAATTAATTTTTGATACTTTCATATTATCAATTCTTGTTTACAACACTTATTGCTCTTTTTATTATCAGGTTTACAATGCAATACAAACCCCTATTGTCCAATCAAAAATACAAATCCCCAATTACCTAATAACACCTAGGATTCCCTTACACCGACTACAGTCGTTGGGAGATGACTTGAGTTACCCTATACTTTAGTTTAGGGGATTTGATATTAAATGAAATTGACATGCTCATTTTAGACGATAAAAATGAGTTAAATCAATTTTTGACGTCGTTGCCTGGGATTGATAGTGGTGTTAGGTAGTTCTAGATTATTTTTTCTATGAATTTTACTTACCAGGAGTAAAATTATCCAATTGATAAGACTCTTTTTGTCTCTAATTAACCCCAAACTTGGTACTTTGATAGAAAATGACCTAGGAAATAATACTCACAGTCTTTTAGCTATGAAATATAATTTTTTGGCCAAATTCCTTCATTTAGACCACTTTTTCAATTTTATAATTTTTTTTCATTTTCCAATTCCATTTTTCAGTTCCTTTTATTGCGGTGGTGGTTGCAAAAATTAAAAAAAAATTATTTGGTATTTCAATTCTTTGTTATACTTGAGTTTGTCATGCACTTTTTCTATACCTAGTTGTCTTGTTTGCTTGATTTCAAGTGAGACTAAGAGTGCATGACAAGAACGTCTGAGGAGCAATTATTTGTATTCGATCTAGAGATTGAAAGAACATTCCATACCTTATAGAGAGCTCAAAGGAATTCAATGAGTAACATGTCACTCAACAATAATAACAATAACAACAAAAGAACTCTCAGAGAACTGGCTATACCAGATGTTGCTTATCAACCTTCTTGCATCCAGTATCCTGAAGTTGAAGTGGATTTTAAGCTTAGATTTGGGATAATTCATCTATTTGCAGAAGTTTCATGACTTAGCTGGTGAGGATTCAAATAGACATTTGCAGGAATTTCATGTGGTATGCTCAACAATGAAGCCTCAAACCATATCAGAGGAGGACATCAAGCTCAGAGCATTCTCATTTTCATTGGCAAACATGGCTAAGGATTGGTATTACTACATTCCCCCAAGATCTATTACCAGTTGGAATGAAATGAGGAGGATATTCTTGGATAAATTTTTCCCTACATCAAGGACTGCAGCAATCAGAAAAAGTATCTGCGGAGTTTAACAAATAATTGGAGAAACATTGTATGAGCACTGAGAGCGATTTAAGAGGTTCTATGCAAGTTGTCCTCAGCATCAAATTAGTGAGCAACTATTGATCCAACACTTCTACGAGGGATTGCTTCTCATGGACTGTAATCACGTAAATGTAGATAACTAGTGCTAATTTGTACCTTGTTACAAAGCATAATCAACCAATGCGATGAACATGAAACACAAAATATATGAAGTCTTGAGTAATTGTTGAACAAACCAAACAGAACAATCCTACGGGAAGGGAGCGGCGAATGGCGAAGGGGAGCGGCGAAGCTAGGAGCGCAAGGATGAGCAAAGAATCATGAGGGATTAGAGAATCGCGGATGGGTAGGTGTCGAGGATGCACGAGCAAGCGGCGAACGACGAAGGATAGTGGCAAATCGCGAGGGACTAAAAAATCACGGTGGTAGCAGTAGAAGATTTTAGAGAATCGTGAGAGTTAAGAATCAACACAGTGAAATGAGAATTATGTTTCGGAACAGTAAAATGGGGTATAAGATATAGTGACATGTATAAAATTTATCATCATAAATAGTCTAATATGATATTTTAATTAAAAAATAATCTTTATTAATAAATATTATTAAAAGTTATTTTTAATGATTTTTAAAATAAATATTATTAAAAAAGTGTCGTGATAGATCACAGTGAATTTACATTTGACATGCATGAAATTTTCACGAAACAAGAAAGTGTGTCATGGGCGTCAGTCTGTTATATATATAAATTAATGATCAATGTGCATGGTCACCCACATTCGATCCAGTTTCAGAGCTGCAGAAAATCTCCCTGAACAAAGTAACAGTAGTCGGTCCTATCGATTATCTACACACATGCTTTGAAGCAATCAGCATCATGCCTCCTCACTGTCGTCGTATATATTTTACACGGATCGAAGCCCAATCAGCCAGTCACTTGGTTGATTGTGTTCACTGCATGTATCCTACTAAGCTGCCTCTTTATCAACGTTCAATAATTGTGCCACGTACTCACGCAAATCAATAATATGTTGTCACATCACGCGATGATTTCTTTCTGCAACCCAATGGATATGATATTTAAGTTGGAGTACTTGAGAAAGGCCTTCTCATCATTGTTCATTGATTTCTTACAATAAGTGCAGTGTATAGCATCTGCATGTGGCTGGAATCATTGTGACTTTGGATAATTAATTAGATCGATCTTTTTCCTCCAACAATTCGATGTTGCTGCACGCCAACTTAATTATCATTCCTGATCAGGGTTTGGAAGTACTAGTGAGCACATCTGTGGCTTAATTAATTAATAAAGTAAAAGAGGCCTAATTAATTTGATAATTGAGTCCTGCTTGGCTTCCAAGATGGTGGTATGTAAAGCTAGCTTTTGAGTCCTTCTAAATCAAAATTGATGAAAGCAGCAGCATGGAATTTTCCCATGATTATATTCTATGTAAAATATACAAAACTGATCCAACCTAATCGATTAAACTATATATATTTGGGAGGGCTGCAAGATTAAATAATGCAATCTTAAATATCATTGCATGATTATTCCTAGCATAGAGAGATTCTTAATAGGAAATCCACCGCTATAAACCCACATAAATTATCGTCGTCTCTCCCATCCACCCCCATAACATTCATTTATGCTATAACATGTGTGTAGTAATTTTAATCAATTTAATAATTTTGATCAAAATGATCATTAACTAAATAACATTATCATTTAATTTATGCTGAAATTTAAAATTTGAATATACAGATGCACCTTATGAGAATTTTGTATTCCACCATATTTTCAAAATGACTAAACGAATTCAAAAAATATTATATGATAATTTTGACCAAAGCTACTTCTAGTTATTTTTTAATAATTAAATTTTGAATATAAATAGATAGATATAATCTAAACGATCATTAGAGTTTATCCATAATTTTAAATTAAAGTGACCCAACTAAAAAAAGGATGTTGTAAAAGTTTTGACCAAAATTATTACAAAATCATTTCAAGTCAAATTTTAAGTATAAATAGATAGATATATTTTTTTTGTGGCCATCAGAGGTTATTCTTGCTTTAATGATCACCAAAAGACTTAATAATGGTTATGTAATCATTTTAATCTAAAATTACTATATGATGATTTTTTCTCAAATTTTTAATCCAAATAAATAGATGCATTCTTATCTGTTATTCGAATCAGTTCATGTTTTCAAAGTGATCAAAGATTTTCAAATAACCAATTGAGCCTGTTTTGACCAAAACTTCTAAATAGATCTCTTAATTTTGATGGAAACTATTACATGATCAGTCTTGGCCAAAATTATCATACTTTTAATTTATATTTTTTATTCTTTTGTAAAGTAAATTAGTTTGGTCTTAAATTTATAGAATTTGCATTACTTTAATCTGTATTTTTTTTAAAAAATTATACATTTTAGGATAAATTTTAAAATAATATATGCTTTTTAATGTGTATATATTATTTAAAATGTATAGCTCATGTAATATTTTTTTAAAATTTTTGATATAATTTGTATCACTTTTCCCTCTATTACTTTTTAATAAAATTTATAACTGATCTAATAGCTTTGATCAAAATTAGTATATGGTGTAAGTATTCATGGTTGGGCTATTGATTTAGTGTTCTTTAAATGAAATGAGTAACAGATTTTGATAGATTTGAAGACATTTATGATAAAATAATTTAGATGAGTGCCTTTATGATATTTTAAGAAAAAGTATCTTTTTGATGTTTAAAAAAATGCTCCTTTAATATTTGCTCAATTAAGATTGTAGTTTATTTATAGTACATATATATTTAAAAGACCATGGCGATCTTGTGTGTATATTATAATGAATTGTACGCATTGTATCCATATGAGATACGTGGTCAAAGTTTGACAATTAATTAATGAATTGTACGCAATCCAATGGCGTTCCGAGTAGATGCTCTTGATAATTGTTCTTTTTCATTTCTACTTTCGTTCATTATTGCATTCATTAACTGCTTAGTTTAATCATCTATAAATTATTCTAACTTAATCATTACTTGGACCGGTGCTAAATGAGTTAAATTCAACAACTTTTCTGCTAATACATAAAACTTTTGATCTGTATAATAATATTAATTGTTAAGAGGAAATTTTGTTGTGGAAGGTAAATATACTATAGAATCAAGGAAAGGATATATGTACATATTAGGTATTCAAAGATCTAAATACATGCATTTGGACTTTAACGAACAACCTATCAATACTTGGCACATCTCCATTAAAATTGCACCTATTCAATGCTTGTCAAATAAGATAAATCATACACGACAATGCCAAGAATCGTGCCTTTGTGAGTTGT
>NC_133874.1:2257405-2333644 GCF_044706935.1 Curcuma longa
TACTAGGAAAGATTGGAGTAAAAGGCTTGAAGATACGCTATGGGCCTATCGCACTTCATTCAAGACCCTGATTGGAATGTCACCGTATCGTCTTGTTTATGGGAAGTCATGCCATTTACTAGTGGAAATTGAACATAAAGCATATTGGGCGGTGAAGACTTGCAATTTTGATGCGACTAAAGTGGGGGAAGAAAGAAAATTGCAACTTCAAGAGCTTGAGGAAATTCGTTTGGAAGCATATGAAAACTCAAGGATTTACAAGGAAAAGACTAAGAACTTTCATGATAAGAACATTAGAGACAAAGAATTTTAAGTGGGTGACAAAGTTCTTTTGTACAAATCAAGGCTCAAATTAATTAAAGGTAAGTTGAGGTTAAGATGGGAGGGCCCATTTTTTGTTACTAACGTTTTTCCCTATGGTGCAATTGAGATTAGGGATGAAGCTACGGACACCTCATGGAAAGTCAATGGCCACCGGCTCAAGAAATACTTTGAAGAACTAAAGAAGCTAGAGGTGGATGGTGTGGATGTCATGGATGCTATTTACCCAACTTAAAGGGGAGTTTTTGCAACTTTACACTTTTTTTCATTGTTAATACCGTGTTTAGTTTTTATTTTTCATTTTTAGTTTAAATCAGTAATAAAAAGTCATTTTCATGAGCATTTGTGGTTAGATAAGTCATTGTGATTACCATTGCATGCATAGTTTAGGGTAAGGAATAAGTGTACCCCCCTAGGACTTCTTTACATCATGTTGGAAGCACTTGAAAGTGAGTTAAATTTGATTGATTATTTTAGGAATTTAAGTCCATGGATGAATATTTTTGAACACTTGGATTACCCTTAGTGATGGAACCTAGAATGATGAAATTGAGATAATGTGATTTTTTCTACCTAGTGAGGTTAACCATTTTGTGTGATGCATTTAGGTGATTGTCACTCTAGAACTTGCTTGTATTCTTTCAAGGCTACATTTTCTATGATGGGTCCATATTTATATAGGTTTAAAATTTTTTCCCATAAACCATACAACTTCATGCTTCATCCATGTTTAACCATTTTTCTTTAACATTTTTCATCCCCATTTTCAGTTCAATTTTTATTTTCTCTTGGACATGGGTATTTTTGAGTGTTATAATGTGCCTTTGCCTAAGACAGTCAAAGAATTAAGTGTGGGGGAGGAGGTGTAAAATTTTGAAAAAAAAAAATTTGAGAAAAGAATGAGAAGTGTGCCAAATTTGAAATGTTTATGCCAATTTTGGATTGTTTGTGCCAATTTTAGGTTGTAGCAATGTGCCAATGAGAGTTTTACTTCAAGCAATTCAGATCTTCATTATTATGTGATGCTACGATGGTTTTTATGAGGATACATGAAGATGTGAATTTTCCAAAAAGAAGGAGGTTGACAATGCCCAAAGTGTTCCAAGCAAGATGTGAAAATGAGTTGTTTTTACTTCTCATTGCTTTCTTTGTCTTGAAACTCTGAATTGAGATGGAATGATACGATATCAGAATGAAATGAGTATGTTTTATAAATTAGTGGAGTTGAAGTGTTATATTGAATGCTTTTACTTGCAAGAAGATGGTGTCTTGTGCAATTGGATGAAGTAAAATGGGTGAAGTAATTTAATGGCCGGAATTGGCACAAAAAGAAGCCACAAATGTTTTAGAATTAATAGAGAAAATGGTGGATTCAAAAGTGGAAGAATGGAGCTCATGAACTACTTGAAAATCAAGTATACCATAGTGTGCCAAAACAAAGGAATAATATGCCAATTTTGATTTTTGAAGCTTCTTATGGATCGATTTCAAGGGGAATTGATTGAGCTAAATTTGTAGAAATGCAATGAGTTGAGAAAGCAAAAGAATAGCAGCTAAGTGGAGTTGGAATCACCGAAGTTGGCTGGAAATCAGAGAACTCAGAAAAAATCAAAAAAAATAAAACAAAAAAAAAGAAAAAATGTGTGATCTTCATAAGATGGTTTGGATTGTTTTTAATAATTTGGTTGCAAATTAATTGAAGAAGTAGGATTGGATGATAAAAGACTATGGATACAAATCAGATCAGATTAGCAAATCAAAAAAAAATTTAGAGAAAAAAAAAGAATGAAAAGAAATAAGAAGAATGGTGTGGAATGTGTCAAGCAGAGTTTCAAGAATCCGATCAGTTGATGAACCACAGTAGAACCTACTTCATTTCAGCTACTTTCTAAACAAAAAATTTAGATGTCAAGTTTTCCAAAGTGTCGATGGTGGATCAAAAAAAAATCAAAAACAAAATAGAAAAAAATCAGAAAAACCAGAAATTACAGTTTTATTTTTCAGTCGATTCTTGCCATTTTTGAGGGATTGATCCGAATTTGAATTGCACAGAAAATTGCATGGTTATTAGTATTAGTAATCAAGCTTCAAGATGGAAAAAGAATGGAGGAAAAACAACAAGAAACAAGAGAGAACAAGCAAAGTTTCATATTAAATTTGAATAATTTCTAGAATTGAATGTGCCAATGATACATTGAAATTTCAGAGTCGTGTGAAGTGAATTTTGGTTTTTGATAATTGGTTACTATTTGTTAGCTCTTGTAAAATCTAGATGTGAAAGAATTGGGCTTGATTCGAAGGGAAAACACAAAATGACAAATTTATGGTGATGAAGAGAAGAAAAGAAAAAGAAGTGAAGGGAATATATCAAGGAAAGGAACCTCATGAGTTTAACTCATCTTTGATTCATGGATATGAAAATCACACTAAAACAAATGGAATGCAAGAGAAATAAATTAGGAAGGATTATTGATAACATTTATTTGTACCCATGTCTACCACTTTCATTCACTTTCTTATTTGAATTTCTTTTCTCTTGAATTTTCATTTCTAAATTCTTATTTCAATTGTCTCAGTTCATGACTTCTCTATGTCTTTAATAATCCTAATAGATGTGGATTCCAAATCAAGAATGATGGTGGAGAGTATATAACAAGCAAGCTTATGGTAGTGCATGAACTTGAGTTGCTTGAGTGAGCTCCACTTCCCTTTGATCATGAATTAGAATTTAGGATGAGAGCCACTGAATTTATTTACTAAAAATAATCTCATGAGATTTAGTATGATACATTTATCTCAATTAATCATGAAGGATGAAACTTGCTATGTGGTTAACCAAGTACAAAAATCTAGTCCATGGGTTTAAGCTTTTGAGACTCTACAACTTTAGATAATTCTCTTTTAATTATTTCTAATCATGATTGAGAATGATCTAGGGGGTACAATCTTAGTTTATTTTGTTGACTTGAGCGAGACGCACACGGGTAAGTGTAGGGGAATTTGATGAGTTAGGGTTTATGCATTTTAATCGATTCATTTTTGGATTTTTGCATGAAAATAAATTGCACAATGAATCAATTCGATTATATTTGTGCTATATCACATAATTTGAGGTTTGATTATAATTTCCATGATTTTATTAGCAAATTTTGCATTAATTGAGTTTAATTGATTGTAGGGCTCAAGTTGGACCAAGATCGAGTTCAATCGCGATCGAATTGAGCCAAATTTGTCCCAAATTGATCATGCCACATTTAGGACATGACCTAACTCAAGCCCGATCAAGATCCATCAATTTTTACAAACCCTAGGCTTCCCTAAAATCCCAAATCAAGCTCCTCCACTAGATAAAAAATGGATGGCTGTGATTCAAGATTAGCGGCTGGGATAAAAGGAATTCAGAAATGCGATGAACAGTGGTTGTACAGCGCGCCCCTTCAACCCAAAACAATTCCATTGCATTGCTTATCCCCGAGGAGTCTAAAGTCGGTCGATTGGGTGAAATTCGACAGCTGGATGAGGCGCGACAGCGAGGGTTTCTCCGGTGGCTTCAAGCTTTATTCTCGCATGTTCCGACCATCTTCAGCTCAATCCGAAGCCACAATCCTTTGAGGGGTTCCTTGAGGATCGTGGAGGACTTCTATATCATCAGCAAATCGATCGGAGCACACTAGTTGAAACTCGTCTGCAAGCATTCTGTTCTTGTTTCGGAGAGGGTTTCTTCGGCATTTCGGGGTGCTAGCAGCGAGCAAATCACACGACGACCTAGTTGAAGCTTCCAAAGGATTATTAAAACCACATTGTATTGACACCAAGTTGAGACGAATTCAAGGAAAAGGAAAGGGTTGGATGAGTTTCTATTTTTGATTTCTGATTTCTGTTTACAATTACTGTAAATTCAATTCTGAAGTTTATTTTGGTCCAATTCCTATATACAATGCTTGAATTCCTATTATTTGGTTAATCCTTTAGCTGTTGTTGTTGATGGATTCGTTTAGATGTTTTGTAAGCCTTGATTTAAAACCTCCTGAAACTGCATTTGGCACACTGTGCAGTATCATCTGATACTGTACAGTATAAGTTAGTTAGGGTTTTATAGCTTAAGCATTGGTGTTAATGTTGGTTAATTGAATTCGATTAGCTAATTGTTTTAGAGTTGCTTGAGTTTTGGCACACACTTTCTTGAATTTAAAATCACTGTTCCGTGCCAAGCTGAAAATTGATTTATCAGGTTAAGTTTACCTCATCTTGGATGATTGGATGCATTTTAGGATTTAGCTATCTAGCTTCAATGTATTTCATTTGGTTTATTTCCTTGCTTGCATCCATTGCACTGAAACTCATTTAGTTTGCATTTAGGTTTAGGTTACTGATTTAAGCATTTAGGGGTTCTGATAGGTTTTTTTTATTTGTGCATTTGGGTTTCAACCAGTAATAGATTTGAATTTTCATTTCTAGACTAGGAGGTAACTTGATTTCAATCACATTTTATTAAATCATTGCATTTACATTTATATTTCATTTGAAAACATCAAATCACCCATTTACATTTGAAAAACTCAAAAAGAACGACATGCGAGCTTGATTTAAACAGTTTTCTACTACTTCTCAAAAAAATATGACTTGAGGCCCCTATACTTCACTTAATTGTATTCATTGTGGGGTTTCTATAATTTAAAATCAATTTGCAACCCTAATCGTGACATATCAAATTTAGGGTTGTCACGTACCTTCAACATTAAGTGATCAGCTTGCCTCTAGATAAAGCCTTGTATCCACCCAACAGAATTTCTATTAATTCTAGGGCCGGCGCCCTCTTTTGTTCTCCCTAGGGCGGCCGCCCAAAGAAGGAAGAAGAGGAGAGGAAGGTGGCGGCTTGGAGAGGAAAGGAAGAGAGGAAGAGAGGAAGAGAAGAAGAGAGGAAGAGGAGGAGGTGGTGCCTCAACCATAGGTTCTCCCTTCCCTTGTGGCCATCGGTTTGGAAGAAAGGAAAGCAAGGTGGGTGGTTATTCTCTTGGTAGATCGTTGCCCACACGATGTCCAAGAAGAGGAGAGGAATATAACAGAAGATCAAGAGGTTTTCGGGTACAAACAATCATCCATACAATCTCAAGGAAAGGTATGATATATTTAATATTCCGCTGCGTAGTTATTCCTTTGTATCCCTTTGTATGGATCCTGAATACCAACACAAGAGGCCAGCGATCTTATGCTTCGATCAAGGTGTGCTTCGATTGGTCAAGAACTTGCTTGATCGATCAAGCACATGTCTGATCGAACATGTGGGTTGCTTGGAAAGGTTCTGTCTTTGTACAATTTTTGTTTGGGAGAAATTGAACAGGACGAAATTCCAATGCCTTCAAGTGGTATCAGAGCATAGGTTCTGGCTCTGTGTGATTGATTTCAGTTAAATTTATGCACTTTTCATATATAAATTTAGGCTGGATAATAGTAGGATGTGCAAAAGATTAACTCTGTGGTTGCAGGATTCCTAGTTCCAACTATTATGGCCTAATGTGTGTTATGTATGATTAGAACCCTCAGGCATGTCAAGGTTATTTTGTGTTGTGCATGGTTGTAATAATTATTTTAATTTACTATTTGATCTAGATTACATGTAAACTCCTTCGTGGAGTATAGGATCGATGGATGTAAATTATTTTTTTATTGTTGCGGCTTGTATCCTTGCTATGCGTGGTGCTATTTTGATGACCGGAGGCGCGGTTGAGAAGGAAGCAAGATAGACGCGACTACATGATCCATTGGCGACATATTGAAGAACGACGGATATTTGATGAGGCCATAATAGTTAAAAATTTTATTTTTCATATTTATTGCCTTTATGCTATTTTATATGCTATTATGTGTAATGCATGTTAAAATTTCTCATATTAAATAACTAAGTGGGAGAGGGATTATTTAAATAAATCTCATGGTCTCCATTACTGGTTTGTAAGTGATGCATTCAAACTTGCGCGTTGGCTTTAAGTGCCTTCCTCCATATCGGATGAGTTTGTTTGCGGATCACTAGATCAAACTTCCTTTATGGATGATTATAGGAAATTATTTAGGTATGTGTGATCTTCTCCATCTGAAGGGGCACAATCCTAAATAATGGACTTAGTATCAAGTAATGGTATACACTTAGACGCATTTAATAGTATCCTCCCCATCGGAGTCACTGCTATTATTTGTGTGGCCAAAGATAAACCAACTATTAATTTTATTTGTCATAAAGTTAGGTTGACAAGATAATAAAATTAATGGGTAAAACCTCCTCTTACAAATGTTTGAATTAGTATACGTCCACACTATCGTGGCATACGAAATTCACGGTGTTTGAGGTGTTGGTGAATTTAAATTATATTGTTTGAGGAATCAATATTATTTTAAATTCTAAAGTTTTGACCAAATATGTTAATTTTGTGATTCTCAGGATTTCATTATGGCTTTCAATCCACTTGCTGTTATTCTAAAAGAAAACAAACTTACTGGTCCAAATTATATTGATTGGAAACGGAACTTGGACATTGTCTTAACTGCTGAAGAGTACAAGTTTGTACTTTTTGAGGTCTGTCCTAGCGTGCCTGATAAGGATTCTAGTGAAGAGGAGATAGAGAGACATAGGAAATGGGTTAAGGCAGATGAGATGGCGCGGTGTTACATTTTGGCTTCTATGTCAAATGTGCTGCAACATCAGCATCAGGCCATGCCTACTGCCTATGACATGATGCTCAATCTCAAAGAACTCTTCGGACACCAGAATCGGGCTGCCAGGCAGGAGGCCATGAGAAAGCAGTCTGGACATTGGAAGGTAGACTGTCCTCGTAGAAAAGAGAACAATAAAGGTATATCTTATTCATTAGTTGTTGAAACATGTTTAGTGGTGTTATCTACCGGTACCTGGTGTGTAGATACGGGAGCCACTGATCATGTCTGCAATTCGTTGCAGGGGTTCTAGGAAACCCGACGACTACATGAAGGGGAGATTACCGTCTACATGGGCAATGCTACGAAAGTGGCGGCTATTGCAGTGGGAGATGTTTATTTATCTTTTGAGAGGAATAAAACTTTGATTTTGAGGGATTGTCTTTACGTACCATGTTTTAGAAAGAATTTAATTTCAGTTTCTAAATTATTTATGGATGGATATTCTGTTTCTTTTGATGACAAAGTTGTTGTCAAGAAAAATAGGGTTAATATCTGTTCTGGTACGTTGGTTGGCAATTTATATACTCTTAATCCAATAACTCCCACGATGCAACAAATGGAAATTAATAACACATCTTCTAATTCTAATAAGAGAAAAGAACCTTCGAAAATGAACCAAACATATCTTTGGCATCTAAGGTTAGGTCATATTAACTTGAGTAGAATTCAAAGGTTAATAGCCGATGGACCTTTGGGTTCACTGGTGGTGGAAAATTTTTCAACCTGCGAGTCTTGCTTGGAAGGAAAAATGACCAAGAGGCCTTTTAAGGCAAAGGGGTATAGAGCCAAAGAAGTGTTGGAATTGGTTCATTCTGATTTGTGTGGACCTATGACTATCCAGGCAAGAGGTGGTTTCGAATATTTTATCTCTTTTATAGATGACTATTCGAGATATGGATACATTTACTTGATGCGCCGCAAGTCTGAGTGCTTTGATAAGTTCAAAGAATACAAGGCTGATGTGGAGAAACATCATGGTAAAAGTATCAAGACACTACGATCTGATCGTGGTGGAGAGTACCTCTTAGGAGAGTTTAGGAGTTACTTATCAGAGGCTGGGATTCAATCCCAATTGTCTGCACCTGGTACACCCCAACAGAATGGTGTGGCGGAACGAAGGAATAGGACTCTTATGGAAATGGTTAGATCGATGATGAGTTATTCAGAATTACCAAATTCATTTTGGGGATATGCTCTGGAAACGGCGGCGTACATTCTAAACTTGGTACCTTCTAAGTCAGTACCTTCTACTCCCACAGAATTGTGGACTGGGCGTAAGCCTAGTTTGAAACACATTCAGATTTGGGGTAGTCCAGCACATGTGCTGAAGGGAGACGCTGATAAGTTGGAACCACGTACGGAAGTTCGCTTGTTTGTGGGTTATCCTAGAGGAACGAAGGGTGGTTTGTTTTATAGTCCTAAAGATCAGAAGGTCATTGTTAGCACCAATGCCCGATTTTTAGAAGAGGACTATGTAATGAACCACAAGCCCATGAGTAAGATTGTTCTAGAGGAAATAAGAGGGGACACTTCTACTTTAGTACCAACGGTACAAGATACGATACCACAAGTAACTGCATCACGTGTCACAAATGATGCACAATTACAGGTAGTGCCTCGTCGTAGTGGGAGGGTTGTTAGACAACCTGATAGATTCATATTTTTGGGAGAGTCTTCGGACTTGATCCCTGGTGAACATGAAGCTGATCCCTGGACATATGATGAAGCACTCCAAGATAAAGATGCAGCATCTTGGCAAAGTGCAATGAACTCTGAAATAGAATCTATGGATTCTAATCAAGTCTGGGAGCTTGTAGAACCACCAAATGGTGTAAAAGCCATTGGATGTAAATGGGTCTACAAAAGGAAAAGAGGAATAGACGGGAAGGTGGAAACCTTTAAAGCAAGGCTTGTTGCGAAGGGGTATACTCAGAAAGAAGGAATCGATTATGAGGAAACCTTTTCACCGGTAGTCATGCTTAAGTCTATCCGGATTCTTTTATCTATTGCTGCTCATATGGATTATGAGGTTTGGCAAATGGATGTCAAGACAGCTTTCCTTAACGGAAGTCTTGAAGAAAACATCTATATGAAGCAACCAGAGGGATTCATTGCAAAGGGCAAAGAGCATCTTGTATGTAAGCTCAATCGGTCCATTTATGGACTGAAACAAGCTTCGAGATCTTGGAACATCCGGTTTGATGAAGTAATCCAGTCTTATGGATTTATTCAATGTCCGGATGAGTCTTGTGTATACAAGAAAAGTGACAGAAATGTGGTGGTATTTCTTGTACTATACGTAGATGACATTTTGCTCATTGGCAACAATGTCAAAGTGTTGTCAGACGTAAGGGTATGGTTGTCCAAGCAGTTTGATATGAAGGACTTGGGAGAATGTGCACATATTCTTGGGATCAAAGTAATAAGGGATCGCAAGAAAAGGATGTTGTGCTTATCCCAAGCTTCATACATTGATACTATCCTAGCTCGTTTTAGCATGCAAAACTCCAAGAAAGGTTTTCTACCTTTTCGGCATGGAGTACCTTTATCTAAAGAGATGTGTCCTAAGACGTCAAAGGAGATAGAGGAAATGAAGGCAGTTCCTTATGCTTCGGCTGTAGGAAGCCTAATGTATGCAATGCTATGTACGAGACCGGATATCTATTTTACCGTGGGCATGGTTAGCAGATATCAAAGTAACCCAGGACAGGGACATTGGACTGCGGTAAAGCATATATTAAAGTACCTGAGAAGGACTAGAGATTATATGCTGGTTTACCAAGCAGATCATTTGCTTCCTGTGGGTTACACAGATTCTGATTTCCAATCAGATAGGGATAGCAGTAAATCTACCTCGGGGTATGTGTTTACTTTGGGAGGTGGAGCCATAACATGGAGGAGTGTTAAGCAGAAATGCGTTTCGGACTCTACCATGGAAGCTGAGTATGTAGCAGCCTCTGAGGCAGCTAAAGAAGCTGTATGGCTCAGAAACTTCTTGATGGACTTAGAGGTGATTCCTGGTTTGCCCAAAGCTATCACAATTTATTGTGATAACAGTGGTGCAGTAGCAAACTCGAAGGAACCACGAGCCCATAAGGCAAGTAAACACATCGAGCGCAAGTACCACCTGATACGAGACATCGTAAAACGAGGAGAAGTTGTTGTCGCCAAGATTACATCAGCAGATAACCTGGCAGATCCTTTCACTAAGGCCCTTCCGGCGAGAGCTTTTGATAGGCATGTTGAGGGGATGAGAATCAGATGTATGGCAGCATTTATGGCAGCATAGTCTTTTAGTATAAGTGGGAGATTGTTGGGATGTATACTATAAGCCTAGCTTTTTTTTGTATGAACATCTATTTTGAAATGAGAATCACTTTGGTCAAATGTTTGCATTTTATATTCTTTATATATGTTAATGCAGTTGTCCACTTAATTTATATTGTAGATAACATGGTGTGTGGTGCCACACAGAAGATCATGTTATCAGTTCCTTATAAATTATAAATAGTAGCTCACAACCAAGATGGATTGGGACAAACCATTGGAATGGTTGTAGTGTAATTGGTATTAGTTTATCTTGACTATAAAATTACACTAGTACACTTTGTGTGTATTGAGCAGGACCGTTTGAGGTTGTTCGATTTATACTGACTATATAAAAGAACAAGACCTCTGTTATTATGGATGTGCGTTCTCTTAATCCCTATATAATAACAAGCACATATACTTAGTATTTATTTCTTTAACTTATCAAAGGGTGAGATTTATTCGTTAAATCAATAGGCCCGATGAGTTGGGAGATAATGCTATTTATATGGTGTGTTGTTGATTATAGAAGGAATCTGTGTCCTAATTATTTAGGCTGATGATGTCCCCTTGAGGAGCTCATAAGGATTATCATGTAAACCCTGCAGGTGGACTTAGTCCGGCATGATAATAAAGTTGAGTGGTACTACTCTTGGAATTAGAAGTTAATTAATTGAGTTGTCAGTAACTCATTTAATTAACGGACATACGATATCTTAAACACAGGGAGATTAATGCACTCATAATAAGAAGGAGCCCATATTGTAATATGGGATTGGTGCGGTAGTTCAATAATAACCCTTTAGTGGTATGAGTTATTATTGATGGACTTGAGTTGGGTGTTCGGGCCGAACACAGGAAGCCCAAGCCCATCAGGAGGCCTAAACCAATTCCTCCTCTAGGTCCCTGTTGTAGCCTCTAGCCTCGTATAAAATCTCGTATCCACCCAACAGAATTATGTTAATTTTGTTATCCAATAAAATTCTGTTAATTTTGTTATCCAACAGATCCAACAAAATTATGTTAATTTTGTTATCCAATAAAATTCTATTAATTCTGTTATTTTTTTCCTAAACTTCCTAAGGCGGCAAGGCTATAAAAGGAGGAGGAGAGGGGCGCCAAAACACAATAATTCCTCTTTGGTTCTTCTCTTGCTAGGGTCGGCGCCCCTATCCCCTTATCTCCTTCTTCCTCCTAGGGTCGGCGCCCCTTATTAGTTTCTTTCTTCTCCTTGCTAGGGCCGGCGCCCCTTGAGGCTCCTCCTCTTTCTCCTTGCTTAGGGCCGGCGCCCTCCTTGATTCCTCCTTGTTCTCCCTAGGGCCGGCGCCCAAAGAAGAAGAGAAGAGAGGAGAGGAAGGTGGCGGCTTGGAGAGGAAAGGAAGAGAGAAGAGAAGAAGAGAAGAAGAGGAGAAGGTGGTGCCTCAACCATAGGTTCTCCCTTCCCTTGTGGCCATCGGTTTGGAAGAAAGAAAAAGCAAGGTGGGTGGTTATTCTCTTGGTAGATCGTCGCCCACACGACGTCCAAGAAGAGGAGAGGAATACAACAGAAGATCAAGAGGTCTTCGGGTACAAACCATCATCCATACAATCTCAAAAGAAAGGTACAACTAGTTTAATATTCCGCTGCGTAGTTTATTTCTTTGTATGGATCCTGAATACCAACACAAGAGGCCAGCGATCTTATGCTTCGATCAAGGTGTGCTTCGATTGGTCAAGAACTTGCTTGATCGATCAAGCACATGTCTGATCGAACATGTGGGTTGCTTGGAAAGGTTCTGTCCTTGTAAAATTTTTTTTTGTCTGGGAGAAATTGAACAGGACGGAATTCCAGCGCCTTCCTGAGGCACCCATTAGTATGTCCGCTACACTAGAGAACCAAAACTTAGTTAATAATCACAAACAAATGTTAAGGAAAATAACTTACCAAGTGGTTGAGGCAAGTCGACATCGATTTGACTCAAGTGCCCTCGGTAGAGCAAACCCTCCTCGCCCACCAGTTTGTTGATGTCGAAGTGCAGATCTGTTAACAACTCCACTACGTCTAGATAAACTGACTCCTTCCTATATGAACCTAAGGGTGGGGGAGCCGGTAGTTCGGGTTGTCACTTAGTCGGAAAAGTTAAAAGGGTCGAGGACTTCACAAAAAAAAAACCTAGACTTCCAGCCCTTATAGGAGGTTGGGTACTTGTCTAGGAAATAACAACCTGACCTTGCCGTGAAGTAGAAGATGCCCTATTCCATCCTCTTCGGGTAGAAGAAGTAATGGAAGATGACAGGGCACAAGGGAATCTAGTAGGCTCGAAAGACTATAGCTACACTGTATAGTAGGCGGAAGGAGTTGGGCGCTAACTGTTGGAGGGGGAGGTGGAAGTAGGTGGCTATGTCTTGGAAGAATTTGGGAATGGGAAAGTGAAGGTTGTTGGCTAGCTGGCCGTAAAAGAAGGTGGTGAAGCGAGGGGTGGTGCGTGAGGTCGCTGGTTAGGATCCGGGTACTTGGATCCTAAGGTCTCCAGGCACGCCGAACAAACTCCTAATCTTGCTCCTAACCTTACAGGTGACGGTGGACCTAGTCGACACATACCAAGGGTTGGTTGATCCTTTAGAGTCCATATCTAAGGCTTAAAAAGGGAGGAGGAGGAAGAACGGAAGGACTTACAAGTTGGCGGGGACAAAGACGCTATGTGGACAAGTCGCTAGAGACGCTAAGGACGAGACAGAAAGGAAGACAAAGGGGAAGAAGACAATGAAAGCAATGGAGGCACCATGCATTTGCCCCCTCAAACCTAATATACACAGGCGTTGCCCAACCGAACCGTCCGATCAGTAAGGTGAAAAGGTGGGATGCGCTCTGGGTCATTGATCGTGCTCAATTCCCCACAAAATCTGGGCAATCATGATGATTCTTTCATCGCATCGGACACCTCACCCCGGATACACTGTCACCATTAATGTGTCTCAGGAATGACATGCATGGAGAAAGTGCACGTCGCCTTTCTCAAGAGTGCATTTAATAGGATGTGACCCCCAATGAGGCTTGATTTGCTGATTCGTTGTGTGACTCTCTTGACATGAGGTTGTGTCATGGGACTAGTCTAGTCAATCTGACTCGCGTCTCTTTCGACTAGACTTATAGAGGAGACTTGTGTTATGGGTCAATCTACCCCGGTCAAGAAAGTCAAGGTCTAATCTAGATAGAAACAACACGTCGGACGGAAGAAGTGGGTGCGATTGCCCGACTAACTCCATGCCCGACTGACTCCACGTCTAACTGACTCTAAGACCAACTGACTCCACGCCCGATTGACTCCATGCCCGACCGACTCTAAGATCAACTAACTCCATGCCCAATTGACTCAATGCCCGACCGACTGACTCCACGCCCGATTGACTCCATGCCCGACCAATTCTAAGACCGATTGACTCCACGCACTGACTGACTCTATGCCTGACCAACTCTAAGACTGACTTACTCCACGGTCTTCTTGACGAAGGCCGATTCTCCAATCGACTCAGCTTTGCTGAGTTAATACTCTTGCCCAAGTTGCTCTATTCAATCAACACGATGCCTCTTACTCAACTCGTCTGACAGCCACCTAAATGACACGTGAACTAGAATAATATGTGGGATGGTATAGTATGCAGAACAGCAAGTAACCTAACGCATTATTAATACAACATGATCTCCTACTATACTAGGCATGGATGATGTGACCTATATAAAAGGAATCCGCTTTCGCGGGCTTAGATACGCATACACATAGACACCCATTTTCTACATTTGCTTCTCTCTCTCGTTCTTCTTCCTCATTTTCGACCAGCGGATTGACTTGAATGTTGAAGTGACTGAGCTAGGGCACCTCTGGCCCTCATTCTAACTCTCGTTCTTCTCTTGAAAGCTCTACAAGACCTTCAGTTGGCTCATCTACACGTGAGTTTTGAGCGACTCTATCAACCTAGAAGTCAACTGTCCGATAATTCATCTTGAGGCACTTCAAGGTAGAAACATTATGTATAGGACGGTTCTCATCCCTCCCGTTCACCTCAACATTCAAAACGTCAACAGATTTCAAAAGCATAAAGGCAGAAAATGTGTATATTACAAGTTGCACGTACAAATTTCACAAAAAAAAAAAATCAATCTTTAACAAAATTAAAAGAGCGACTTAAAGATGAGTGATGACAACATATAGAATGCGCAGTTACAATTGTGGGTTGGTTGCTAGAATGACAATTACGATAGTAGGTTGGTTGAAAGAGTAGGAAAGGAAGAACAGGGGTAAGGTGATCTTGATAAGTTAAAGAGGTGAAAGGTAATTAAGATAAAAGACATTAAAATTAATGGATGTTGGAGATTTGTGGTGCTAATCAGTAAAGTCAAAAGGAAGCGATGCCAGCAAACTGAGAAGCAAGGTGTCAAATTGAAATTTCAAATGAGGTGGACAACCACAATAAAATTTTAAGCTAAAATAGCATGGATTGGAGCTACAAAAACTTTGATGGTTGAGTTTTCATCGTAAAAGTGAAGCAGCTGGTAAAATGCTCGCAACACGTGAACAAACCATCACAACTATGTTTGCAAATGCTTAAAGATTCTACGATGACCTATCTCGTTGCAATACAGACTACAGCAGAAGGTACTCTTATGCAACAATTAACCTTAATGCTTTCCCTAGTCAGAAAGATAGCATCCCTAATTAATCACATTACGCGTGACAAGCTCAATTCTTGATCATTATACTGTTCAATTCGATCAATAGCCTCAATCTTTTACTGGCATTTCACTGCTACGTACTAACTTTTAAACTAAAGTTTTACCATTCAATTAAGTAGCCATGCGGCGCATAGCTATGAGACAGACTCATGGCTACTACACCACCCGCTCGTTAATAAATGGCACATGCCACATGCAGCAATCAGGGGAGGCATGCTGATCCGACAAACTATCAGTTAAATGTCGTTTGTCAAACGGCCCTGCTCGTTCCCTTGTTATCTCTCACCACCCATCGGCTTCTCCCAATACAACTGCCTTATCTCAAACTTTTAATATAATACTGACATCGAATATTTAATGTCACATGCTCAGTTACACTTCAATTTGGCTATGTTAATTAACTAGTTAAACTGCACATGAGAAAAAAGATACGTATCGTGGCAACATGGCGTATCCCTGGATGTGATTCCCTCTCTCTCCTCTCTCTCTCTCTCTCTCTCTCTCTCTCTCTCTCTAACCAATTGCATCACTGCTATTTAAATGGAAGCAAGTCGCCCATTTTGTTCTCTCCTTCACCAATTAGCCAGCCTTCATTCCTCTTCCCCATTTCCTATATACTGCATCTGTACACATACCGCATTCTCAAATTGCTCCTTGTGGAATCTGATCGATGGCGAGCAGGAGGTCTCGGTCACATCAGTCGAACTCATCCACCAGGACAAATGACGAAGAACAGATCCTGCTGAATCGCCTGGCGTCCAAGCTGCAGCAACTTCTCCCCATCGCTGCCGCTGATCATCACTCCCATTCCCGCAGAGTAATTAATTAGGATTTATGTATATACATAGATATTCTCATTAACGATATATTAATAAACAAAGAATTCGCAATACTATACTACTGCAGCATGTGTCGGCCACCAACGTCCTGGAGGAGACTTGCAGGTACATCAGAAGCCTGAACCGCGAGGTGGACGACTTGAGCGAAAGGCTCTCCGAGTTGCTGCCCGGTGGCACCGGTGCCGAGGCTGCTGCTCAAGCTGAAATCATTAGGAGCTTGTTCCATGGCGATTGAGAATGTTAGTCGATGTGGAGAACCAATGTAGGAGATTAATGGAATTCGATGGAGAGTAGTTCCAGAATACCTAGTTATGCATGACAGTGACTTTGATGTACCAAGACAGCGCAATAATTTTCTATCTTCCATCGCTCTCCTACTTGGCTACCTCTAGCTTCTTTGTCAGATAGGTTTTGGATTGATCTTGGAGTAGTAGTGGTGCATAGCAGTCCTCGTTCGTTTCTAGCTCTTGTCACGTTTTCAGTTGACGTTGTCTCCGGTGGAAACCCCGCCACATCATCATCTCGTCCAGCCTTGACGCGCAGACTTCCGTGTAAGAGATCATTAACGGCCGCCACTTTTGCGATGGCATGTGTTTCGATACAGTGCACGGCAGAAAGGCAGCTCTATAAAGCTTTCATTATATATAAAAAATAGACATATATAATTTAATTTAGATCATGCGTGTACTTAGATCATATATAATTTTTTTTACTAAATTAGAACTCATTAATTATTAAAATAGATGATCTTTTCTTCTAATTTAATTATGGGATAAATCTGAAATATATATATACATCTTTTTCTAATATACTAATATATATAAGTAATAATTTAATTATAAAAATTCTAAAATATTTTAATATGTTTATTTAAATAACACAATTGAAATTATTTTTATTATTGTATTCTCATGAACAAAAGTTTTGGTGAGAACAATTTGTCACTTTATTTCGTCCGCCTAAAGCTTTTGACAAAATTATTATTGATCATGTTAATTAATCTGTTAATAAGTATGATATTAGTAATAATTTTTTTAGTATGAATATAATCATTATTAAAAGCACATCGACAAAAAATACTTTAGTACTGATAATTGTCTGATATTTATTGTGGTTAAAATTTCATATTATTGCACTGAGCATATCAAATATAAATTATACATAGAAAATACCTAAATAGGAGGGATAACCTATATATAATTTGAGCTTGAGCTTCGGGTAGGAAGATAACAATGTCGGAGAGAGATAGGGAAAACGATATATAGGAGGCTGTCGATGGCTAGAAAAAGTTGACAACATGACATCCTAATCCAAATACACCAAATAAATGTGGCTATATATATATATATCAGGGGATGGTTAAATTTTGTAATACCATTACACTAAGAGAATAAATATATATTTTTTTTATATAGATGATATCAATTTTACAATATCCAAACCACTGAGAGTCAATTCAGATTTTGAATTAAAACTACTATTCTTCAGTAAAAAAGCATAATTCGCTACCTCAGCAGTCTCATATGGTCGACCGACCTTACGATTATCTGTGAGGAGATAAATCGAGAAACTGCTATTGGCCATGACGAAAGAGGACATTGCCTCAATTTCGCTGAGATTATATGATATAGACATATACATAGTAGTATATATAGACATCATCGAATATCCATAGGAGCCTATGTATGCATGTCGATATGTTGACCACATATTGATCACAAAGAAAATATTATTAAATCTACAGTATAATAATCTTTAAATAAGTCAAAATTTGTAACTGAACAATATATGCATGCATATATAAGACTAGTTAATTAGAGATATCCCTTAAGAAAATTATTTTGTTAACTACACAGTCACTATATTAATTCATAGCTTCGATGATCAAAATTTCAAATAGATTGAATATATTTTGAAAGGGGAAAAAAGTTAGGGAGAATGTATATTTAAAATTTTGAATGGTTATAAATATATATTTTAATATTACTTAGTCTAATTAATTGTAGTTAATTAAAGAAGTAGTAGATATAATTATATGCACAATCTATTGGACTACCACCTTAAGGCCGAGATGGACTGAAATATCTCAAGGAAGAGACACCAAATGGTCGAGCTTGACAATATTGTTTTGATGTGGTTTTGTAAAGGCTTAAAGTCTGTTTTAGAATTATTATATTCATATTGTATATCAAGTATGCAAGTGAAAGTTTCTTAATAAAACATTGCAAGTGCAATGGGAAAGTCCAAGAAGCGTTGACAATATTTTAAGTGGGTTAATGTCAATCGAACATTTGGCAAAAGGAAGTCTTGCAAGTGCTAGCGAAGTTGGAAGATTAATAGGAATTGACAAATGCAGTCGTGGTATGTCAAGATTGACTCGATACCTAATAAATGATAAAATCCTGATAGATAAGGTAGACTAGATACTTGATAAATAAAATTCTAGTAGGCCAAAGTGGATAGAATAGTTGATAAATGATAAAGTCTCGGTAGGTAAAAAAATGATCGGTACATAGCATGGAAGAAGTTCAGAAAGTAATATTTTAGCAAGTGAGAAGTGAGAGAGTGACTTATATTTTGGGTAAGGGTAGTTATTTTACTTAGGTATATCGTAAAAACTTGGCAAAGAAGTGTCATGCTAGATAGAATAAAGATTATTCTAGAAGTTCATTTTCATAGATAGATTTTAGAGAAGAAATAAGAAATTTTCAAACGTAGAAATGTTATCTTTAGGATTATTTGAAATAAATTGATTCAAAATAAAAATTAATTCCTAACATTAACTAAATAATTATTTAAATAAATCCAAAATCTTGAGATGTAAAAGATGAAAATAACTTTAACAAAAAGATAAAATCTCAGATCCTCTGAAAAGGCTTTAAAAAATATTTTTGGGCCCAAGACTAGGCTATTACAGGTTCCACCTAATAACCAATTATAAATTTGTAGAAAAAGAAAAACTAGCATGCGCATGCAATCTAGGTGTATTTTCGTAATTATTAAAACATATCAGTTTTTTCACCATCTTCCTCTCCGGGCACCGATTCTTGTAATATCCTCGTTTCTGGCACTTGAAGCATTGGATGTAATCCTTGTTCCCCCGGGCTCCTGGCATCGGTTGCTCCTTTGCTGCCAGTGGTGTCGTCCGAATCTTACGAGTAGGACACTTATTTTTGTAGTGCCCTCTCTCCCTGCATTTAAAACAAATAATATGGAATTTAAAATAAACTTTTAAATTGTTACCTTTCTCCCCCTCCATCTTTGCCATCTTGCTCCCTTGGCGGTTAATCCAATCAAGAGCGCATCGGCTCTGATACCAGGATCGTTAGAATGCGCTAGAGGGGGTGAATAGCGCATTTTCACTTTTCGTTCGTTTGTTTTCTATCAAAGCACTTGCAGTGAAATTAGTAAACAAAACACAGGGGACTCGCGGATTTACTTGGTTCTTAACCCCCCAGGGTTAGTACATCCAAGGCCTATGTACGAGATGTGCCCGTCGACTAGTGGTCTCCTTTCCGAATGTTGTTCGGAGGCGGAGAAATCTGTCTTACAGTCCGTGTAAGCAATACAAATAATAGAAAGGAAGTAAGACAATAATAATAAAAACAAACACTTATGTAGAGCCGATCCGGAAGTCCTAAGCGTCGCGCACTCCTCCTGGAACTTCTCTGGTTGCAAGTGTTTGGTCTCGGTCGCGTTCAACGGCACTACTAGATGAGGAGAGAAGTTTTTGGCTTGAATCTCCTTGTTTCTGCACGTTCACCTCCTTTTATACTGCACCTGAGTCGACTCCAAACTTATCTGAGTCGACTCCAACTGACGTGGCAGATAAATCTTCATTCTGCTCGTTATCCACTGCCTGAGTCGACTCGGATGAATAGTTGAGTCGACTCCAACCACTCGAGTTGACCCAAGCTACAGTTGAGTTGACTCCAAAGACCATTTTTGTAGAGCTCTAAAAGGGCTTTGAAATGCATATGACCGTGCCTCGTTGAGTCTCGAGTCAAAAGTTATGACCCATTGAAGTCAGACTCCACATGTGTTGCCCTTGCATCAAGATTCCTGCAACATAAGCATGCAAACAAAGCAATACATCCTACCCTTATTTTGTGGGTCTAACTTCATATTTCTAGCGAAATCCTAGGTTAGTTTGACGCCTACTGTTCTACTGTGGGAATGCGTCCTTATCCACTCCACTCTGGAGAATTTACCTTTGCCAGCTAAGTCCTTCTGACTTGTTGGACTTTTGCTCGGCTCTGTCCTTAGCCCCCCAGGATTTGTGCTGCGGTTCGGTCCACCTGACCAACCCAGACTTCTGCTGCGACTCGATCCTCCAGATTAGCCCAGACTTCTGCTGCGACTCAGTCCTCCTGACTAGCCCAAACTTCTTGCTGCGGCTCGGTCCTCTGGACCAGCCCAGACTTCACTTGGTACTTCGACTCTGTCAAGATTTCCGCTTGATCCTCCAAATCAGGACTTTCCCTTTGCTTAGCCTACAACTAGGACTTTCCCTTGCCTAGCTTCACTCACCAGGACTTCCCTTGCCCGATCATCTAGATCAGGACTTCCACTGCCTAGTCTAACCGACTAGGACTTCTTGCTAGTCATCTGACTAAACTTCACTCACTTCTACACATCCAAATATCAGATCCTGTTTGGGTCAACCCTTGGTCAAACTGACCAAACCTAGATGTATTGTCAAACATCGAAACCTTAGGAAAGATCTAGTGCTTCTTGCACATCTTTCTGTATTTCATGTCATTATCCAAAGTTTATCGCATCCTTTATCTACGTATTAGGCGTATTTTCTCCATTTCCTAGTTTGAAAGTTTGCTCTTGTGTTTATGCTTTTGCAGGATGGAAATGGAGCAAAAGAAGGTGAAACGGAGAATTCAACGATGTCAAGGTAAGACAGGACCGTGCCTCCAAGGCACAATCGTGTCTCATCATCCTGAGGGGTCATGCTTATAAGGCACGGTCATGCTTCAACCAGAACTCCTGCTGCTGAGGATCGTGCCTCATAGGCACGATCGTGCCCCCTACCAGAGCCGTCCAAGCTTCGGGTCATGCCTCAGATTTCATTCAAAGTCAGCTTCAGGTCGTGCCTATCAGGCACAGCCGTGCCTCATTTTCAGAGAAGAGTCAGGGCAAGGTCGTGCTTATAAGGCACGACCGTGCCTATTTTCCCGAAGAACATTTACTCTTGGCTGTGCCTCACAGGCATGGCCATGCTTGGTTTCCCGAGGAGCAGCTGCCCTTGGCCATGCCTGATAGGCACGACCGTGTAACGAGGAAGTAGAGGCGTGTCTCCTGGGCCATGCCAAGAGGCATAGCCGTGTGGCATAGGGCTGACAACAAGGACATATAAATACCCTAATTAATTGCCCTAATAAGAGGGGAAGTCCTTGGAGGTGATTAAGAGCCACCGTAGCCACCATCTGGAGCAAGAATCAATGATCTATCCATCCGTTCGGGACTACTCCACCACATCCATCCACCGTCGATGACGAGATTGCAAGACAAAGAAAACCACAATCATCGATAAGTTTTATTTCCTTTTTCTATCTCAGATTTAGGATCTAAAATATATTTCTTTCAATCTTCTTCGTGTTGTAACCCCCCCCATCATGAAGTAGAACCTTAGATTCTAGGATGTAGGAGGAATCGAGATATATTGTGGATGATTGTAACTATGGATTTGTGTTTACCATATTCTATGATATGTTTATACATTTACTTTATGGATTTGTGCCTTGTGCTTGTTTGATGATATGTTTGTGAATTTGTATGAATTTATAAGGATGAGGGTGAGTTGTGGTTTAAGGAAAACTTAGGATCGTATGATCGGAGTGCCTTATGACACAAGGTGAACCTTTAACCGAACTTTCCGAGGGGATTCTTAGGCTACAATGAATCTTTATAAGAGATAGCTAATGGTTATTGATTGCTAGGGAGAGGTATTTAATTGGGTACTCGGTGATAGAGGGTAAGACACTAGTAATATTGTTGGAGTGCCCGGTGACAGCGGGAGAGCTATAAATTTTCTAATCATTTGCCAAATATTTTATCCATTTCAAAGATATTTCTAAAAATAGTTTTCAAAATTCTAATAAGACTATTTTCAAAGATAAATTTCAAAATAAGTTTTGAGATTTCAAAATTTTTCAAAGGTACTTGAAAGCTTTTCTAAATACTTTTAACAACGTAGCAAAGTAAAAAATAATAATTTTCTGATACCAATAATTACCCAAAAGAATTAAATATAAGCAATCACATCAATAAAGAAGTTCATTGAAAAATTTACAACTCAATTTGAAGGAGATATCTTTTGAAACATATTTTCCAAATGTTTTAAAAATACTTAATAATTTTCAAAATAATTCCGACGAACTTAAAAAAACTTAAGGAAAATACAACTTTGTAGAAAAAAAAAGTAGAGACTCAAGATAGTACGCAGATTATTGAAGCTAAGGATATTTGTGTTGATCTTAATTCTCAAAGAAAAAGAATAGACATTGTTATACTTAATTAAGTTTACTTGGAAGACTACGAACATATCTTGGGCCAAGTACCGTTATCCCAAAGATGAGGAGGAGTTTTATTGCACTAAAGTCAATTAAATAGAAAGATACCAATAGAAGGAAATTTATGAAATTTTAAAGGTGAGATATGGTAGGTAGATTCATTTAATAGATACATTGCAAAAGACTTGTATCATCTAGAGATATCCTTGGAATACATTAGATGGTTAGCATATGTAGAGCACTCAAGTGGCATATGTATATCAAGATAACAAATGAGAAAGGAGCAAATTTGTCAATTATTTGCAAGTGGAGGGATCGTGCATGGGATCTTCCTCTCTAGCTAAGAGTATAATTGGTCGACTCAACAGCAAATGGGCTTGAATGAGGTGAAGTCAAGAATGCAAATGAGATGACTTTGAGTGCAATAGTGGAGTAGGCTAAGAGGAACATGACCATTTTAGACTATCACCTTGGAGTTTCAAATGGAACAATGGAGTAATATATTGCCAAGGTAGAGAATATTAGATTTCACTACACATTGAGCTCAAAAGGTCCAACTATTGACCAAGTACAAAATAAATCCTTTTTTAGTGGTTTTACATGATGGAAACTAGGACATAATTTCTTACTGGTGAAGTATTCTAGAGCTTACTAGGCATCTTGGGATACATTTAGAAGCTATCAAAGACCAAGAGGTTTGTAGAGAAGAGGTTATCTTCTCGAATAGTGTTTTATTTTTTGGTGTTCTTGGAGCACTAACCTGAGGTTTTCTACTTTTTCCATTGGTACTGAGGGAGAAGTTAAAGAATTGAGAGATCTTTAATATAAAGATGTGTGAACATTGATATGTTCAATTTTCATTATATTTTTACTCTCATATTATATATAGGCTTATATAAATGCAAGTTTATGTCAAACCACACTACATTGTTCGTATCATTTATATGATTGTGTTGTTCTACAAAGGGAGATGAAGATTGCAACACACATGAATAACTTTATTCTGCATTCTAGTGGTACTAATTTTGAGTCTACAAGTGTGTAGTTTGAGCTTGTAGAATCTAGCAACTTGTGTTAAACTATCTATAATCCCTTTCAATGGTATCAAAATCACTTGTGATTATAACACTTTGTGATAATCATATATGAATCAATAAATCTTTGACAATAATCTTCTCCAACTCGAAATCGATTTGTCTTCAAACTTCTTCATATTAAACTTACAAGCGTTTTGATGCCCTATGCTGTGGTACCAATTCTTGAGAAAATACTAATAGAGCCTTTCTAACCAAAACTTTGTGCAAGTAGAGAGAAAATAACCCAAGATTAGACAACCACAAATACAAAAGACTTATATGGTTCATAGAAGCATGTTGCAATGATAAGAAACCCTGTTCGCAGTCCTGAATGCTATAAGGCAGTCCTTGCAATATAAGATGATGCTACTAATTTTGGAACTACATAAATGATATATTTGGAGTCTTGATTAGAAAATAAAAACGAAAGAAAAAAACTCATATCTGACTCATCCTGAGATGGAGAGTTGGTTAAACTTGCATTTTCCTAAGACCAAGTATTTCGAGTTCATCAGGTTTTTGAATAAGTCCTAGTTGGCAATCAACGAGTGTAGAGGACATAAACATTTCTCCAGTCGACATTTGTTTCGAGTTTATATTCTCTGAACTGATAACGAAGCAAACATAAATAGTTCAATGGTTCTAGTGCTTGTCTTCAGTTTGGGTCAATTTTTTATCTCAAAGTTGATATCATTTCATAGCCTGATTTGTTCTCAGATTTCTAGATACTTTTGTTACGTTTGCCAACTGGTGGAGTCCTATTCAAAATTGCCAAGTGAGCTAGAAGATGAGAACAAATAGCATAGATTATATCTGCCGGCTAACCATTAATTGTCAGAATCTAAGCACAGAAAATTAACAAGTTTTTCTTATTAATTACAAATTTTTGTGGGTCAAGTCCAGCTTGAGAGACATTGACTTGATGAATAAACTACTACACGTAGCTGACGTAAAATAAGTGAACCATAAACCAACATGTAAGACAACGTTTCTTTCTCAGAGCAGAACGAATGCCCACCCAAATATAATATATGCTGTTGTCAATTCCTCTTTGTAAATTCAGATTAGTTTTAGTACATATTAGACTGATTAAAGTCACTCGTTGACTTGATCTTCTCTAAAATCGAAAACAGTTATAATTTGAAGTGGCTAAAAAGAGTTGAAGAATCTCTCTTAAAAAAATTTGCAGGCTGATAGTGAAGAAAATGTTTGTTATATTTTTGTCAAAGCTTGTTAAAATATTTATTTTTTTAACAAGAATTAGATAAAATCAAAAGGATGTTTTTTTAATCATAAGGGATGTACCTTTGGATTTATCATAAAAGAAATATATATCACCGTTCTTGTCTTCAAATTTGTCCTTTAAACCCGCTCAAAGCACTAAACCCACCTCATCCATTAGCTAAAAAAACTCAACCAACAACTCTTAAAAAATCCATAACCCAAACCTCGTTATTATTATTTGTTATTAAAATCCACTTCACTCTTGTTGGTTTCAATTGTGCCTTAAGTGGTCCCGTGTAATTTTAGATTTTGATCTTTAAGTAAAGCATTATTTCATATATGTGTTTGAGTACGTAAAGACTTGAAGGAACACACATGTAGGTTAGAGTCTCTCGACAAGGTTGAAGTGTACGGATGTTGTCTTGGTGTGGACAAAGTGGTATGCTCAATGATTTCTAGGTTCGAAAAGATCAGGGAAAGATAGTGTAGGATTTTCAAGGAACTACAAGATGATCAACAATGAGGTAGTGCTGGAGTTGCTTTGGAGTAATGAACTAATGCGGGCAGGTTGACAACTTGATGACTTGAGGTCCATAAGTGATCGGAGACGGTTACATGAGGTAAACAGAAGGAACATAAGATGAGAAGCATCGAGATAGGATGATAGTCAAAGGAGATGGACTACATAGGCAAAGGAATGAAGGATGACATATGGAGGAGCCAAGGGCTCTATGCATCTAAAGGATTGAGTAATTTAGCAAGAGGTGACTAAGGGTGAAGTTAAGTTGGGATGGTAAAACTTTATTGAGCTATAAATGTTGAGTAATCATTATCCATAGAAATGAAGGTAGAACTCAATATCGGCTAACTCAACTTTAGAGGTGGTCATAGTTGTTACTGCTTTTGAAGTTTAATCGACTAGTGGTTGGAAAACCCAATACCACAAAGTGATTTAGGGTTTGAACCTTCACCAATCAATTGATGTGGAGTTTAGACAACTGGTGGTAGAGATGATTAATAAAATAGACAGTCAATTGATCAACTAAAACTCTAAAATTGTGATTAGCTAGATTTTATGATTTGGAACACTCGATTAATGCGGAATCTAGTCAATATATTGATGAAAAAGTTGGCTAGGTCTAAAGAGCCAATGAATAGAATAGTTTTATTCGTAGCTGAGTCAATTAGGCAATTAATTGATAATAAGCAATCGACTGATAGTGAGTTACTAGTTGACTAATTGTTGATTTTTAAAGCAATCAAGAGACATTCTGCACAATAAGCAGTCTGATCATGAAGGATCATTTGAATGATGGTGCAATCCAATTGATTGATAGACAATAAACAATAAGAAATATTGGAGGATTAAATCCTATAAAATGAAAGATCATTTGAGTCTTGAAAACTGGTGAAAATAAGATTAGTTAAATCTTATGAGAGCTTCTCCCTTGTACTCAAGCTTTCTTTGTAATCCTTGTACTCTCTTTTGCTTGTAAGAGGTTTCTCCACCATTGAATGAGTTTCAAGAAGGAGAAATATAGTGTCTTTTTAGAAGTGATCCACCAACAGATCGTAGGATTACTAAACCACATAAAGTGTCTTTGGCGATGAATTCATGAATCATCACAAACGTTGGCGATGAATACATCATTTATCGCCAAAGTTGGCGACGAATTCGTCATTTGCCGTAAATTGGTGACGAATTCATGATTCATCATCAAATTGCGATGATTTTTGTGATAAACATTAATTTAGCGATGATTTCCGTGATGAAAAGTATTACATCGCTACTTTCGCAACTAAATTAGTTTCATCACCAAATTCATAGCAAATTGGCGATGAAATAAGATTTCGTCGCCAAGTTACGACGAAAATATTTTGTTGCTAAGATTCATTACTAATAATCTATATTTTTGTAGTAGAATATACTGAATTGATCCACTATGAGAAAGTTTCATGAATCGTTATATGAGTGTCATTAACTTTTTCATAGTGACTATTAGTATGAATAGTCCTTAGACCTGAAGTTATTATAGTTGCCTACATAAGGAGTTGTATACTTTGATATCGTCAAATGTCACCTGTAACAAAGTGGACTATAAAGTCGATCACTGAGTATACAATAAATTTTGAGGGATGTGAGTAATGTGGATGATATCTATCCCTCCCATATGATATAAGTGATATCTGTGGGTCCCTTGATCGAGTAAAGACTACTAGAACGCATGGTCATGCTCAAATAAGTCAATATAAGATATTGAGCTCATTTGCTTGAGTGAGTCTACTCGGAGAGCAAGAAACATAAAGATTGATAAGAGAATGATATGGTCTATGCCTCATTGATCAATCTCGATATTGAGGATAGAAGGACAAAGTTATATATTATAATAAACATGGAAAGGTTAGGTCAGATATCAACTTTCTCGTCACTTGGGTAGTAATGATGTATTGTTAAATGACGCTCGTTATTTATATGTCTAAAGTGATTTAGATGCATTGCCAATGTTATGAGAACTTATTGGGGCACACACAAAGAATATGATATTTCAGAGATAAGTTAATTTTAGTTTAACTAAAATGTGATCCGAAATTGGATTAATTGAGTTAAACTCAAATGAATCCAATTGGATTATGGGATTGAGTCTAATCCGAGTTAGAATCATTTATATTAGACTCAACCATTTAATAATGGATAATGTTCATTAAATGGTTTAATGAAATATTATGAAAGAGGAATGCTAAGGGACATTCTATTCATTGGATGAATAAAAAATGAAGAGCTAAAAAGAATACCAAGAGTTTTTGGTATTCATTATGATTTATGGGCATTAAGAGGAGGGGAAGCTCAAGGGGCAAAGACTCTTTTTATTCATTGGATGAATACAAAAATGCTTCTTGTAATTTTAAAAGAGAAAGAGTGCTCATCATCCCTCTTCTTCTTCCTCTCCTTCTTCTTGGCCGAAACACACAAGATCCTCTTGTTTTGTGAACCATTCCTAGTTGCTAGCACAACTAAGGTACATCTTTGAGATTGCGATTGTGTTCGTGTGAACACTACTAGAGGCATGACCATTTTGATCGTGTAGAGATCCGACGAACTAAGGACTAGCGGAATACGCTAAGGGCACACAATAACTGTATAACTCTTAATTAGAATTTTGTACGATTTTTTCATATGAATCATTGAATGGGATCCTATTTTTGCTACGTATATTATTAGTTTTCGTATAAGAGATCCCAACAATCTATAAATTAATTCAAACAATATGTTAGACCAGAAGAGGCTTGGGTTGGCCAAATTTATTTGAGCAGGGATTAAGGAGCAAATTTGAAAGAAAATTATGGATGGATAAGATGAGCTTTGATGATAAATTAAAAAAAACACTCTTCTGTTATTTACCCAATTTATACATAAATCTAAAATAACTTTTTAATATTTTCACAAATGTATGATAGTTTAATTTTTTTCATTAAATATTTATTAAAAATATTAAAATTCTATTCATTTGCCATTTTAAAAATTATGTGATAGGTACATGGTATTTTACCAACTTCACAAAAGTCTTGTATGATAAATTTAAGTTAATAGTGCGTAAGAGTGATGTTAAATTTTTTTTTAAAAAAATTCTTGACAAATTATCCAAAATGGTAATAATATTTCCTTTACTATTTTTTGTTATTTCTGATATTTTCTATATTTTTTTTGACTCATTTGATCTACAATGATACTTCTTTTGCTATTTTACAATTTTAAATAATTTAACAATTTCCATAATTTTTCACGAAAGAAAATAAGAGTAGCAATATCAACAGCCATGGTATTAAATTAAAATAATCATTTTAACAGAAGCTTTCAATTCCATAGTACCCTTTGTTAATCTCACCCACCAATATCATTTCTTCCGCGATATAAATCTTTTCTTGTTCTTTCCTCCATCACATCGATCCCTTCGCGCCTCGAGCCTCCGCTCTCCTCTCTCCTCTTCCATGGCCGATTTCTCCTTCGACGTCGACCGCCGTACCACCTCCCGCGGCCGCTCCGCCATCCGTGGCCACCACACCACCCCCATCGCCTCACGTAGCCCCGCGCCTCGCAGGAGATCCAGCCGGCCCATCCGCGACTTCGACGACGACACCTCGTGGCAGACCTCCGTCTCGTGGCAGGTCGAGCCTACCCGATGGGGAGAGCTGACTGGTTTCGGAGCCGCCGTATCCCCGTGGACGCCGCCTGGCTACGACACCCCCCGTAGTGACCACAGCTCAGCCGTCTTCCTCCACCGGACGGCCCGAGATTTCTACGTATCTGGTAACGCCAATCCGCAAGGTGAACGATCGAGAAGGCTTCCACTCCGGAGCATCGAGCTCAGCCGCTCCGACTACTCATCCGCGCTGGTTGCCAAACGCCGACGCGACCGGCCTAAGAACTCTGTCATCGACAGCTCCTTCGACAGCGTGTTCGATTACAGCGAAGCGAAAGCAATTCCTCCGAGGAGCTATGGCAACCCCCTAGATGTTGTTTCACATGACGCATCATTCTCCCAGGGCTACGAAACCTGTGCGACGCCGAGTAGGTGGCGGGATAGCAGTGCGAGTTTGATTTGTAAACCAGGGGATGCGCACCGAACATATGATGAAACACCTGACGGAGGCGATGAAAGTGAGAGTGATTACGATAGCGACAGCGATGAGGAAGATGTGCCGGTGAGCCGGACGGTGGGTCTCTTTGGTTTGTTCAAGTATTCGACTGCGTTGGACTTGGTTCTGGTTTTCTTTGGCTGCATCGGGTCCTTGATCAATGGCGGATCGCTTCCTTGGTACTCCTACTTGTTTGGGAATGTCGTCGACAAGTTGGCCACGGACTCCGGAAGCCACATGGTTAAGGAGGTCGAAAGGGTAATTAAGTTGCACTGATGCTCAAATACGTAATGCTCCTTTTCTTACATGTTGGATCTTTGCGTTTGCAGATATCTCTTTACATGATTGCACTTGCGGCAGTGGTTGTCGTCGGATCTTATATGGGTGAGCGAGAGATGGAGTAGTAATTAATTAGTTGTTTGAGATACTTACCTTGTATATGTTTGGTCGCAGAGATTACTTGCTGGAGATTGGTTGGGGAAAGGTCGGCGCAGAGGATTCGACGAGAATACCTTCGAGCTGTGTTGAGGCAAGAAATTGGCTTCTTCGACATGGAGATGAGCACGGGAGATGTGATGCACGGCATATCCAGCGATGTCGCACAGATCCAGGAAGTAATAGGGGAAAAGGTATGTTGACGGCTTCCATCATTTTACTCCACTATCATTTAGAAGATCAAAAAGAAAAAAACTTATTTTATCATTATGGTGGTCTGTTGTTTATCTTATTGATCTGAATGTGATGGAGATGGCGCATTTTGTTCAACACATTTTTACATTCGTCTGCGGCTACATGGTGGGCTTCCTCAAGGCATGGAAGGTAGCCCTGGTGGTTTTCTCTGTTACTCCAGTGATGATGATCTGTGGCATTGCTTACAAGGCGATTTATGTCGGTCTCACAGCAGAGGAAGAGGTTAGAGACGATATATAATATATAATCACTGATCGATGGATCCTATTAACTACGACATCATGTTGACTGCGTTGTGTTCGTGTTTGAAATTATTTGTAACAGGCCTCTTACAGAAAAGCTGGCAATGTAGCTCAACAAGCAATTAGCTCGATCAAGACCGTTATATCATTGGTGATGGAGGACCGAATGGCAACAAAGTATAAGGAGTGGCTCGATAAGTCTGCACCCATCGGAGTGAAGACAGGGTTTGCGAAGGGTGCTGGCATGGGTGTGATCTATCTCGTGACCTATTCACAATGGGCTCTGGCCTTCTGGTATGGGTCCTTGCTGGTGGCCAAAGGAGAGATAACAGGAGGAGCTGCCATTGCTTGCTTCTTTGCTGTTAATGTAGGCGGAAGGTACTAGTTCTACCTCTCCTTCACATTCGTTCGCTTCTTATAACTAGAGCTAGTGCAATCACAGATAGATTAGAGTGGTAATAGTGATTTGAACAGAATCAGTTCTTCAGAGTTAAAAAGGTCTTTGTTTAAACGCCGTAGAGAGAGAGTTTCAATAGCTTCTTCACGTACGTAATTCTCTAAAGAAACCGTAGCTAGTAGTAGCTATTTCATACTGTAACGTATTACTTGGGATATGACCTATTTATTGAAACTTGAAAAATTAAAATCCTCTTCGCATGTGGGGCTGCAGGGGGTTAGCTTTGTCATTGTCGTACTACGCCCAGTTTGCTCAAGGTACGGTGGCAGCTGGCCGGGTGTTTGAAATCGTTGATAGAACACCAGAGATCGATCCATACAGCACAGAAGGGCTAGTGCTCTCATCGGTAAAAGGTCAAGTGGACTTTAGGGGTGTTGATTTTGCGTATCCTTCGCGCCCAGGGAGCATCGTACTCAGAGACCTCAATCTCTCAATCCCAGCATTGAAGACTTCAGCGCTTGTGGGTGCCAGTGGAGGTGGCAAATCCACCATCTTTGCACTCATAGAGAGGTTCTATGATCCATTGCGAGGTAATGGATGGATTGAATTTGTTAAAACGCCATAAAGTTAGTCTGTGCATCCGCTGTCAATGCAGACTCAAGATTGGAGGATTGGCATGACACGTTAGTTGATTTTTGTTTCTGTTTGGCTGCCAGGATCAATATGCTTAGACGGTAAGGATATAAGGACTCTAAATATCAAATGGCTGAGAGAGCAAATGGGGCTGCTGGGGCAGGAGCCTATCCTCTTCTCCACTTCCATAATTGAGAACGTGATGCTGGGCAAAGAGAATTGTAGCAGGAAGGAAGCTATGGCCGCCTGTGCTGCTGTAAATGCTGATACCTTCATATCCGGGCTCCCTGAGGGATACGACACACAGGTGATGCTCGCTGTCTGAAACTTTAGCATTGAATTGAATGTGTAGTTCCACCACTTACATGCAAGGTAGAAGATTATTAACTATATATCCACATGTTCTGTAAGAGGAGGAATTTATATGAAGATTAGGTTCCAAGTTTTTTACACATGAACATTGTATCCTTTCTCTTCTTATTGTCGTTAGTGTTGTGCAAATGGCAGGTAGGTGAACGTGGAACGCAGCTGTCAGGGGGCCAGAAGCAGAGGATTGCGTTGGCACGGACAATAATAAGGAATCCTAAAATCCTCCTCCTCGACGAGCCCACAAGTGCTCTAGACCCCGAATCCGAGGCTGCCGTTCAACGGGCAATCGATCGACTCCCCACCGGCCGGACCACCGTCGTGATCGCCCACCGCCTCGCCACCGTTCGGTCAGCCGACATCATTGTGGTCGTCGACTCCGGCGCCGTTGTCGAGTCCGGACGCCATCAGGATCTCATGAGCCGGGCTGGGCCTTATGCTGCTTTAGTAAAGCTCGCGAACGACAACACCAACGTCAAGAACAGTAACGATCTTATTCGGTCGATGGCATCGGACCCGCGCAATGAGGTCCAGTTCAAAAGCTTCGGTGAGGTTTCCGCCTCTCACATGATGCAGAGCTACGCTAAGCCCCTGCAACTGCAATCGGTGGAAGAACAGAAACAAATGCACGCGCAAAGAGCTACCAAGATTAAGACCTCCGAGATATGGAATCTTCAGAGGCCGGAGGCTCCGGCTCTGCTGGTTGGCTTCCTCATGGGTATTGTTGCGGGTGCTATCTTCTCCATCTTCCCTTTGCTCCTCGGGGAAGCACTTCAAATCTACTTTCATTCCGATGCCAAAAAGATGAAGCGGGATATCGCGCGCCTTGCCATTGTGATAGTGGGCCTGGGATTGGGCTGCATTGTTACCATGACAGGCCAACAGGGCTTCTGTGGTTGGGCCGGCGCTAGACTAACCGTCCGCGTCCGGGATTTCCTGTTCCGGGCAATCCTCCGGCAGGAGCCTGGGTGGTTCGACCTCGACGACAACTCCACAGGCGCGCTGATCTCCAGACTCTCCATGGATTGCATCGCCTTCCGCTCTATGCTCGGAGACCGCGTGTCGGTCCTGTTGATGGCCTTGGGCTCGGCCGCCGCCGGGCTGGGCGCTTCGTTCACGCTCGACTGGAGGCTGACACTGGTAGCCGCAGCCATGGCGCCCTTCACCCTCGGAGCTAGTTACTTCAGTTTACTCATCAACCTGGGCCCAAAGGTGGAGAACGCCGCCTACGCGGCCGCAAGCAGCGTGGCCGCCGGCGCCGTTGGCAACGTTCGGGCCGTCGCAGCTTTCTCCGCTCAACAACAAATCGTTTCCTCCTTCGACCGGGCCCTGTCGGAGCCCATGAGAAAGTCAACGAGCAAATCCCACCTGGTGGGCATTGCACTCGGACTGTCACAAGGTTCGATGTACGCCGCGTACACCCTGACGCTATGGGCCGGCGCGCGCCTGATGGAAACGCATCGCTCCAGCTTCGGGGACGTGTGCAAGGTGTTCCTCATCCTGGTGCTGAGCTCCTTTTCGGTGGGCCAGCTGGCGGGCCTGGCGCCCAACACGGCGGGCGCCCCTGCGGCCGTCGACCGCGTCCTCAGCATCATGAAGCGGCGGCCAGCGGTGAAGACGATCGGGCGAGGGCGGAGGGTGGAATTGGGGAGGGGGCTGGAGGTCGAGCTGCGGAAGGTGACGTTCGCGTACCCGTCGAGGCCGGGGGTGGCGGTGCTGCAGGGTTTGTCTCTGCGGGTGAAGGCGGGGAGCACGGTGGCAGTGGTCGGGGGAAGCGGAAGCGGGAAGTCGACGGTGATTTGGTTGGTGCAGAGGCTCTACGATCCGTCGGCTGGGAGGGTGAGTGTTGGGGGGATAGACGTGAGGGAGGCGGACTTGAAGTGGCTGCGGAGGGAGTGCGCTCTGGTGGGGCAAGAGCCCTGCTTGTTCGGCGGCTCCATCAGGGAGAACATTGGGTTCGGGAACCCCAACGCTTCCTGGGCGGAAATCGAAGAGGCAGCGCAGGAGGCCAACATCCACAAGTTCATATCCGGTCTCCCTCAGGGCTACGAATCCCAGGCAAGCAATTACGTTCATATATATCCGATCCGATCTCTGGTTCACTTTTAATCGTATCACAATCGTAAATAATAACTAATCTTAATTGGGTGATCGCCGATTCAACTTCCTCCTCTGTAGGTAGGGGAGAGCGGGCTGCAGCTGTCTGGCGGGCAAAAGCAGCGGATAGCGATCGCCCGCGCCGTGCTCAAGAGATCGAGGATCCTGCTGCTGGACGAAGCTACCAGTGCGCTGGACGCGGAGTCAGAGAAGCACGTGCAAGAGGCGCTACGAATGGCCTCCGTCCACGCCACCACCATCGTGGTCGCGCACAGGCTCGCCGCCGTCCGTCATGCTGACCGAATCGCCGTCGTGCAGGAAGGCAAAGTGGTGGAGTTGGGGAGCCACGAGGAGTTGGCTGAGAACCACCCTGGCGGGGTCTATGCCACTATGGTCCGGCGCGAGATTGAGGCCCAAGCACTCGCTTAACTCAACCATGATGTTGCTTAATGTGGTCCGGTGAAAGTGAATATGGGCGAGCCAGTGTTTTTTCTCCTCGCTACTTCAAATAATTTAATTTGTTATGCAGATCGAATAGATACGATGGAGGTGTTACAAACAGTACTGTTATTTTTCCACAGTGATCGACTTATTTCATCATTGATAAATGACTGCTTTTCCATGTCCTCTCTCTCTATATATATATATCAAAACAAAGCACAATTATAACATTGACTCAGATTTTCTATTCATGATATGTGTGCCGAAGTGTCGAACAAGTATTCGAGGCATAACATATAAATGCTCATATGAGTATCAATACATTTACTGCAAAGCAATCAACAGTCTATTGCTCGTCTTCCATAGCAACACATGAAAGTTCAGATAGATTAGCTTTTATTTTCAATGTCAAACAATTACCTCTGTAGGTACTCCTGTATCATATGCATCCCAACAGCCTCCTCTGACAATCCTCCATCCGTCCTCTAGGGCCTCAATGCCTCCAACTCCAACACACATGCCAAGCAAAAGTGTCTGAGCACTCTTGGCTGCAGCAGCCTCCATCAGTATACGGCTGCTCGTGTGCCTCCCTGATTGAGCCATACATATATGATCCCCCATACATCCATCTTGAGTCTTGCATCCCTATGTTCACTTTTAACAAGTGATCAACTATCAATTGATTTGAAATATCTTTACCACGAGTTGTTTGTTGCAGACTAAATAGATCTTTCTTGATGAATCTATTCATCTTTATTAGGTTTTTTGATAAAGCCTTAGTCATTAACGGATTTGAAGTGCATTTACTGCGAGCCGTTTGTTACAGACTAGATAAATCTTTCTTGGCGAGTTTATTCACCTTCTTTAGGTTTTTTGGCAAAGTCTCAACCATCAACGAATTTGACATATCTTTACCACGAGCCATTCACTATGGGCTAAATAGATCTTTATGATGGATCTAGTCATTCTTTGTTGACCACACATCCACTTCTACATTGACTCATTCTTGCTCCTCACAAAACACAAATGAAATCTCCCAATCAATAGGTATGAAATCATCCCTCACCTGCTCAAGATACATTCTCTCCTCTCTCATCTTCGAGCGAAACCACCACTCAATGCTAGTGAATCTCTATCTATAGCCACCACGACACTCCAACAAAGGTTCAATCCATGCCTAAAGAAAATCCTGAGAAACTTCATCCATGCTGAAGCAATACTAGCCCTGACGGAGTGGTAGATCTGAGTATACATCAAGCGCCCGGTAGATATATATCTATGCCTTCTTGAATGTCAATTCAACATCAAGTCATATGTTGTCAAACATGTTGCGGTTCCTTGCCCTCCAAATATAATACACAAGAGCTGACATTGAAAGATGACGTGCCCTGGTCAGGATGGAAGTCCCCCGATATTGATGTCTGTAAATTTGGAGCATACGTCAGTAAGTGGCCATCTATGGACTCATTTGTAGCCACAACCTGACTCTCCCCCATATTTGACTAGTCTACCCACATCGAAAAACAATGTGATCTAATGTCTCCTCCTCTTGACGGCAGAAAGCGCATCTTCTTTCATCCAAATAGTCCTTTCTATCATGTGTAGGTAGCCTCCTATGCGTTAGTAGCCATAGTGTGAAAGTATGGTTGTGCTGAAGGTAACCCTACCAAACTGTCCTCGCCCATGCCTTTTGGGGCCTTACATCTTTGAAATTATTGTAAGCCCGCTAGACCCCCTTTTGTTGATTGAACCATGTGGTCAAGGCCTACCCCATGCCAAAATACGATCTATGATATGTAGCAGCTCTTTTATGAGTGGTGAGTCCGTGTGTTTAACTCGCCACTATCATATCCCATCCTTCTGTAAGTATGCATGATGTACCCACCAAATCCATAAAGTATCTTTCTTGTCCTATATACGCCATAGTACCTTGGCCAGTAATGCAAGGTTCCATGCTTTTAAGTTCCTCAATCCAAAACCACGTTCGACTTTAGGTCGATATACCTCTGACCATGCTATAGGGGGGCATTTAGTAGTCCATCTTGCTTCTTCACTCGTGTGCTAGTGCTCAGCCCATCTATGTAATGAGTAAAACAGAGGAAGCTAGCTTGAGTAGATCTATTTTGATACTGTAGATCTAATCAATTTAGTTGACTAGCTCTTGATAAAAAATGAAGGTGTTGGTTCGCTAGACGTTAAATAATAGATGAATAATTTTAAGATGAAGTGTTGCTCTTTTCATGATTTTGATGGCTAATGAATATGTTTAAGTTTTATTTGACAAAATTGATTGTGTAGGCTAATATAATCATGATGAATGAATAGTCAAGTGCATGAAACTCCCTTTAATATATGATCTCAAAAAATGATCATACCACATTGTTGGAATAATACTCAAGATATATAATTTGGGCATAATGCATTTTAATATAGATGTATTTAGGTAGAAGTAAATTATCTAGAGAGCCCCATATTGAAGCTTGAAAATTTTAATTTCTAATGGTACTTGATGTATCCAAAGTTAACTTGTTCTGGTGTCCCTCTCCTCTTCCCCCTCGTGCAGTCCAGATATCCTTTAGGACCCGCCTAGCTGACGCTTGCATATAGGAGCCCCTTCAGGTAAAAAACTCCTAGTTAAGCTGACTCTCTCTAATCTTAATCTCTGATAATTCTTGACAAGTGCTGCACAAACCCTAATGAGGTAGCTGTTGGATTTTTTGAGCCGCAAAAACTGCTTTTTGCGTTGCGGAAACCTCGGAACACCCTTGCCATTGGATCCGTGCTAAGATAAAACATAAAATACGTTCATGCACATGTTTAAAACCTATATCTACACTAGATCTACGAGAAGAGATCGTTACCCTCGATGCGTGCCCTTCGCGTATCCCGCTCGTCCACGGTGGAGTCGGATCTCGAGAGCTACTCGTGTAGTCTCCTCTATGGTATCCACTCGGACAAATATGTGGAATCGAAAGCTTAGAGTGTGCTAGCACCCTTAGAGCTTTCAACAGCAAGTTGAGAGGGAGAGGAGAAGGAAAAACAAGAAGAGATAAGCAAGAAAAAACCTCAACGTGTAAGGAGAGAAAACAAGGTTTTTTCTCACCTTTAAGTGGCCGGCCACCACCATGCATTCATGCTAATTAATCACTATTAAAAAGCATTAACACACATGAGTTACAAAATCCTCTTGTAACCTCCCATGAGGTGGCATGATGATGTGGAGGCTCACCATTGGCCATCACTCATGCCACCTCACCTAAAGGTCAAATGGTCAAGTCAATAATTGACCATGAGTTGGCATGAGTCAAGTCAACATAAATGATGACATGGCAAAAAGTCAAGTCAACATTTATGATGACATGACACAAAGTCAAGTCAAACTTGACTCCCAAAATTTCTCCTTCTCAAGTCAAGTCAAACTTGACTTCTAATCTCCCAAAGTTGATCAAATCAACTCCACTAGTCTAGTTTGGATTACACCTAACCCACCTTGATTCATCACATGAATCTAATCCTCTTGGTTCATCACATGAACCTAATTTCCACCTAATTGCCCTTTGAGTGTGACCCTATAGGTTCTTGTAACGTTGGCAATGCCCTAAACTCATTTAGGTGCATAAGTAGTGAGCGGTATCTAGCAACACATCACTACTACCCAAGCTACAAGAATGTTGAGATCCAACATCACCTTGTGACTACTAATTGTGACTCTCACAATATGTGACCATGTCCCTCTATCCTTGATATCAAGATTGATTAAACCGAGGCATAGACCGTGTCATCCTCTAATCAATCTATGTCTTGAACTCCAAGTAGACTCACTCAATCAAACGAGCTCAACATCTCATGTTGACTCATTTGGGCATGGTCATGCACTTTAGTGGTCTCACTCTATCAAGAACTAAGATATCACTCCCGTCATATAGGAGGGATAGATCCCATCTACATCACTCACATCCCACTACATAATTTGTTACATACCCAGTAATCGCCTTTATAGTCCACCCAGTTACGGGTGACGTTTGACGAAGCCAAAGTATGTAACTCCTTATGTTGGGAACCATGGTGACTTCAGGTCTAAGGACTAATAGTCATACTAATAGCCACATGAGAAAGTATATGACACTCATATAACGATCCATGATACTTTCTCATGGCGGGTCATTCAGTATACATTCTCCAATGCATACCCATGTGTCAACTTGATATCTCATATCCATGACTTGTGAGATCAAGTCATCATGTTGACCTACATGCTAGTCTCAACGTATTAACATTGTCCTTGAATGTTAATACTTGACTAGGAATGCTTTAGAGTAGTGTTCTCTATATCATCTCACTATCGATTCAACCAATCGATTGATATAGATATGAACCTACTACTCAAGGACATTATTATACTTAGTTATTTGACACCAATACAAGTAAGTATAATAACCACAAAAGAAATTGTAACGCCTCGTAAATTCACCTCTAGGATTTATAAACATTTAAAAATAGGTTTTAAATATTTATAAATGCTTAGAATAATTTTATGAATTTTATAGAATTTTTCTAGAATTTTTAAGAGTGTTTTAGTAATTTTCCAAAAGAAATAAGAAAAAAGGAGTAGCTGGGAATCAAACCTATGACCCTGCACAACAACCAAACTGTGCACTACCAAGTGGGCTAAGATAACTTAGTTATAAGCTACATCAGTCGACTGGTATTATAGCAGTCGACTGGTGTTATAATCCCGAACGAACAGAAAAATCAGTCGAGTGACAAGCATGGATCAGTCGACTGAGATCAGTCGACTGGAGCTAAGATCAGTCGACTGATGCGCGATTTTTATAAATATTAGTCGCGCGAGGGTGGACGGGAACCCTAGGTATTTTCGCCGTCATTGCTTCCCCTCCCCTTTCTTGCGTTCCCAAAGGCTCCTAGGTCACATCTAACGCCTAAGGTGGTCCAAGAGGAGATTCCTAAGGAGTTTCCACGAGAAATCACGCACAACCACGCGGAGGAAAGGCTTACAACGCTCCAAAGATCGTAGGTTTTCCCTAAAAATCCCGTGATCTACACGTAGTAAGTGCAAGAATCGATGTAAGTACTGCTCACCTGCAGTAAGAGTAGTTTCGAAGTCGTTTTCATGCTTTTAGAATTTATTTGGCATATTTCTTGTGTTAAGATTTAGTAGAAATCTCTATTTCAAGTTAAGCATGAAATCTCAATTTTTTTTTAAGCATAGAAGTTTTGTTATATGATCAAAAGCATATTTTTATCGTTATATGATCATATTATAAGAAAGTTACAAGGCCGAGGCCTTCCAAGAATCTCTAATCCGAGGATTTAGAGGTTTAGGCATACCAAGTGTTTGAAGAAATGCCAAGTATTGTAGAAAAGAAAAAGATATTAAGTATTTTACTTTGAAAAGGCTAGTACCCGACTTCCGAGGTTGTCGTAAAACAAATCCAGGTGACCAATTCCGAGGTCTTGGCCCTGGTAGGACCGAGGTCCTTACCCTCTTAGGATTGGTGGCTCGCTACCCCAATCTCTATTAGGGAGCGCGCTTTGGTACTACGCCTGGGCCCCAAGAGAAAGTTGATTATTATTTTGAAGTATAAGTTTTAAGTATTCAAGACAAGTAAAGCAAGTTTTGTAATAAGTTTTTATAAAAGTTTCAAGTTTCAGCAAGTTTAGTTAAGAAAGAGTATCATTTGCAATTTCCTGTTATGTAATGAGAATCTTTAGTAATTGCATGATATTGTAGCTTGAGCATGAAAGATCACATGTTTTATGTTTTAAGAGTTTCAAAGCATGGAAAAGTTTCTTATCATGAGCATGTAGTTTTCATACTTTCCGTATACATATGCACATCTCAGTTTTTGTGAGCTAGATAGTACTTACTAAGCTATCCGCTTATAGTTGCATTTCCTCTTACTGCAGACAAAGGAAAAGGAAAGCAAATGTGAAGGAAGACGACAAGGGGATGCGTGGTGGTGTGTGTGGTGCCTGGACTATGGAAAGCCTTGGGAATTTGCTAAGAGCAAATTAAGATATTAAATTACTAAGAGAACTTAGAGATTTTACTGTTATGCATTGTTAAGAAAATCTTGTGAATTGTTAGTTTTCAGTCGTTAGATTTCTATTTGGTATTTCCATTGCTAATAATCAATAAGATTAGTTCTGGTTAGTATTAGTAACATATTGTGATTCCATGTCTTTTCAATAAATATTCATGTAATTACAAAGCAATGACATGAACCAATGCATGATCTGTTTTTGATATTGCTACTTTTTAATATTCTTGGCACATGAAACATAGGATTTGATACTTTGTGTTTAGATTAGTTTTAAAGAGTTTAAGAAGTTCATTTATAATCCTATGCATGCCATTATAGATAGAAATGCTTTAGGTTATTTTAGAACTAATAGTTAGGTGTTTAAATGGGGTTTAGATTCATGTATGAAGTTGTAGAAGTTCTGAAATCCTGAGACCAGTCGACTGGTGCAGATATCAGTCGACTGATGCTTGATTTCGAACTTCACAGAAAAATTAGTCGAGTGAAAACTATAGGCCAGTCGACTGAGCAGTCGACTGAGGCTATGGGTAGTCGACTGATGCCCAGTCGACTGGGGATATGGACAGTCGACTGGTGAAGTATAAAAAGGAAAGAAAGGAGTTAAAAGAAAAGTCTGGAAGAAAGAAAAGCCACCATGTTTAATACAAGTAATAAATGAGCATGCTAGAAAAGTTTCCGCACAAGTTAGAGAAATTTTAAATTATGGTTAAATTAGAGTAGCATTGCAAGTAACAAAGTAAGTAAAGTAAGTAAGTAACCCCGCTCTTAGAGAGCCAGAAGGGCGGGCGTTACAGAGTGCGTTGCACCATGTTTCACAAACGTACGTAGCGGAACAAAATACAATAATTAAACATAATTATTACAACACTTGCAATACACGCATGCAGGATACAATAGATACATAACATAACTAGAATTTAAAATTTTTATAGAATAATAATTTATTCTAAGCATACTTGGCTGTTATCGTGGAATGGAATTGGTATCAATCGAGTAGCTCTATTAAAGCTCCGCCTCTACCGGTGAGCCATGCCGAGCTCTCCTCTGGACGACTTCCTAAATCATGAGTCACATCACCATGTTCGGTTCTAGCCGATGATTGATAATGGTTGATACGAGAGAGAAAATCCTAATAATCAAAACATGCAACAACATTTATCGTGATAGATTTTTGGGGATTTCTAATTATCATCGGCAATCGTATTCCTAGTGTAATTTTTGGCAGTTAACCTTTGACCGACAGTTTGGGGCAAATGGCTGGAACCTTTTCGACGTTGATGGAATGATCTTTGGAAGCTTTACAAGCTTCTAGCAATTGCAAATCCCGACAACAAAATGCTAGCGGCAGACCCCTGACTTCCGGTAGTAGCTCCGACACTCCAACAGCAACCAGGTGCTTCGCCAGTGAGTTCAAATGGCTGGAAATGATTTTTGACCATTGAAGACACTCTGGTGGCCAGTGGCAGCCCGATGAACCTTTCAACAGTGGTTATGATCTGTGGCATAGACGGCACCAAACTACCGGTAATCAAGCTACGGGTCTACCCAAGGAGAAGAAAAAGAGGCAGCACTCAATTTGTCTTCACCGAAGAGATGCCGATCGAAATCTTCCTTCACGCGTAAGGGAAAAATAAAGGAAGCACTCAAGAATGATCACCACACTCGAGAGAGGAAGGTTGGCACTCGGGGATGGAGGGAGACGGCGTTGCACGATCGAGAAAAGGAAAATCATGATTTTGCCCAGAGAAATCGTGTCACGTCCCGAGAGACGACCGTCCGAAAAATTTCGACAGCATCTCCCCAGTAACCATGACAATTCCCTGAATACATGTATACATAAAGGCCCACACGACCTATCCATACTACATAATATGGATTTATGTACAATAAAATAATAGAAATGTGACCAACCCGGCCACTCACACATCCTAATGTATGCATAATAAAATAAATATAAATTTACACAACCAACAACGAATAAACTCGAATAGTCCACTAAATCAGAAATTACGCATATGGAAAACATAAATGGATACAACTATAAAATCACGGATAAGAAATATACTAGAGTCTCAAAACACCGATACGAATCATAAATCCGAAAGTAAAGAAGATAGAACAGAAAGTGCCACAACTCTATACTAGTACATTCACACACAAAGACATAAGAAATATCCTCTGCTGTGAGATGGCATGACTGACAGGATCTCATCGGCATCAACTGTAATCTCCTGCCTGATATCTGGGAAGATAAAAAAATCTCAGGGTCTAAAGGGTGAGTACAAGATACTCAGTGGATAATAGGAAAAGACAGTGCATGATCAAAGTAAATAATCAAGAGCACAGGTATATAACAATAACAGAAATTAATATGTGATCAATAATAATCTACAAGTACTATATATACCAAAATGGATCTCATAAAATGCATCTAATCCATATGAATGATTATGTCATACCGATGTATCAATCAATAAACAATCATGTATACATCCATATTCCAATGCAATATATATATGCACAGTCCGATACATAATATCAAGCACGCAATATAATGCAAACATATGCATGATGCAGCTGCCTACACTCGCTCCAGTACTCATGTGTATATATGAGACTGAGAGTGTCCGACATCCAAATGGTCATACATCCAGCCCTACAATATGTAAGGACCTTGTGAAGCTAGAAGGGGGGTTGACTAGCTTCTCTTCGAACTTTCGTCGATGAAGGAAAGACACTCTACACTTCCTCACAACTCTACAATACTAACAAGGTTATTTTACTTGGTATCCGCCTCCTTGAGGTGACTAATCCAAGGATCTTCACTCAGCCACTCTTCCACTATACCTCTCCTTCTCGGACAAACACCGAAGGCGGAGAAACCTTCTTACAACAAGTTATAATAAGTTTACACAAATCAAACACAAGAATGAAGAAGAAGAAAAAGATGTTTACACAATAGAAGGTTTCTTCTTCTTCACAAGATTGCTCCAAGCTTTTAGGGTTGATCACCAAATCACTTCTTGATCACTAGAGCACAGGAGCTTGGAGCTTCAAGGGTTGTGTGTGAGTCTTCCACGAAGTGCACTCACCTCTTATACTAGTTTAATTTTTAAGTCACTAGTCGATTTACCACTCCAGTCGACTGATATGGTCAAACATCGAAAACGGCTACTGAACTGCTGATATCACGCCTGATTTTTATCAGAATTCAAAATCCAGTCGATTGAATTTTCCCCTCAATCGACTGATTTTGACCTCAGTCGACTGGTGTGGATTACCAGTCGAGTCATTCTGGCTTCTGTTCGCTTCTGAGTTGCCTCAGTCGACTGGCCTTAAAATTCAGTCGATTGAGATAAAAAATGACTCGACTGGCCAATAATTCAATTGACTACAAAGGCATATCAGGCGTAATAACTTGGTGCCAGTCGACTGAATTTACCCTTCAGTCGACTGACATAAGTGAAAAATGGCTGAAATGAAATCTTACCGAGTTCTTTCCTCGCTTGATCAAGACTCTGGTCGTCGACCTTCTTGATCTTCATTTGCCTTACCTCGTAAGGACTTTCCCGTGCCAAGAGCTCGCTCCCCGACCCTCTTGGACTTTTCTTTTACCTTGCCTCCGGTATTTTTACCCACAAGGACTTTCCATGCCAAGACTCCCTCTTGGACTTTCCACACCAAGACTCCCTCTTGGACTTTCCTTTTGCCTTGCCTCTGGTCTTCTCACCCGCAAGGACTTCCTCATGCCAAGACTCCCTCTTGGACTTTTCCTTTTGCCTTGCCTCCGGTCTTCTCACCCGCAAGGGCTTTCCCGCGCCAAGAGCTCGCTCCCCGACCCTTTTGGACTTTTCTTTTGCCTTGCCTTCAGTCTTCTCACCCGCAAGGGCTTCCTCATGCCAAGACTCCCTCTTGGACTTTCTCATGCCAAGATTCCATCTTGGACTTTCCCGCACACTTAACACTCAGGTTAGATATCTCATCTTGTGCTCTAAGGTTTATTGGTGTCAAACATCAAAATATAACCTATGGGCATGATTGCAACAACACAATAAAGTAGCCTAGTGACCCAACAGTAGGTAGCCATCTATAGATACGTACATCCTATGGTCAATGTCTGTCCTCTAATATTCGTCCCTGAGTATCACTCTCATACTCTCCGAGTACCACCCCTCTCCGGTGTCAAGGTCAGCACATCGACTGAATGCATACAAGTCATACAACCACCATCACCATGATGGAAAATAGGGGAATCATAACCACCTACATAAGTATGCCACTACAGGCCAACTATCTATAACGATGGTCCCACAACATTGTGATTTTCAATCGTCATCATGCATTATGATGTGATAATCAAACCATAGTAATCAACATCTACCATGCTAATCAACATGCGTAGGTAATAAGTCCTAATGATCACAGGTATCATAGCAAAGATAATAACCACAAATAACATAAGCAAAGATAGGAACAATAATCCCATAGATCAAAGGATTCATACAGTAGAATTGATAATCCAAGATCAAAAGAATTAAGGGTAAGCATGGTATAAACATAAGTAACATAAGTGTCTAGTCCATAGACAGGAATAGGAATGTGATCAATAGACTAATCAATAATAATAGCAAAGGAAACATGCACTGAAAATAGAAATATTTTTTAGTATTTTTGGTAATTTTTAATTTTTAGGGTTTAAGGGTATTTTTATCATTTACAAGTTAGGGCTTTATTTTGGGTCTATTTAAATATCTATTTAGTTATTTTTTGGGACTTTTAATTATTGAATAAATTTTTTTGGAAAAAATCATAGAGATAGTGACGCGATGACTTTTGTTTATTATTTTTTAATTTTTTGTACTTATTTTCTCTACAATTCTACTCTAATTTTCTATCTCCAGAATAAACATTATTCTGTCTGGCGCCATTTGATATCAGAGGCAATGGAAGGTCGTCGTGGTCGTGACCACTGTTAGATTTAAGGGATATCCTAAGGCAATCGCCTTATGGTTACACTATTTATTGGATAAATATCAATTCACTATTTGAGTATACATTCTCTATGTGTTTAATTGGATCTTAAACTCATTTACTGAATGTACGCAATACGATTCATAACATGAGAGAATTTGTGATTGGATCACAACTAGTGAGCATCTCTACATGTGCAATTATGATTATATTGAAATTATCCCTAGTCGAGTAATTGATAAGCATAGACATCATCGATTCTGTTGAGACTAACACGTTTTAAATTTCTTGGTTTACCAAGCAACTGTTCACAATGGCTGTAGACATTGGATGTTGAGAGATAAAAGTGGATGCTAGTTAAAGGTAACTAGTTCATTAGAGTGACCTACCATGAGACTTCATATAGTTCTATACATATGTCAATGAAGATCTCAGTGCAGCTTAATTGCGAGTTTCCTTTGACTTACGGTATTTAAGTCACCTTGATCGTGAAGGCTTATACTTTGATATCTTAAGCAAACATCTCCAAGGAGATGTGGATCAGGATGATTGGGTATAAGTTAAAGTGTCCGAAGGCATTTGAAAAGCCCACAGAGGATTCATCGCTCTTTGTAAAAAGAGATGTATACCCTACGGCTGCTTGTTAGGATTGTTACTGAAAGTCTTTGGCCAAAGTATCACATGTCAAGAGTATGACACTCTTGCACACATGTATAAGTAACTTGAATCCACAGGACAAGAAAGTAAGCTTGGGTTAGGTGTGACGTAGTCAGCCTAGTTGGGACTAACATATATAAATCATGTCCTGAACTAAGCGGGTATAAGATGGAGAAATGAATGAAACATGTTTTATTGTAGCTGCTGAAAGGTTTAGAAATAGTTTTGAAATCAATCGTTGATTTTTCAGTCAATTGGGGATCATGATGTACTACTAGATGCTACTCATAATCGTTCCACAATTAATAGTTAATTACAGATGACCAACATAATCGAAAACCTATTGGGTCACACACACTAAGTTCTCTGAAGGACTTAAAATAAGTTTGAGAATTAGATTCTCAGATCGAGAGAAATAAAGTCTGGTTGGACCGAACAAAAGTAAAATAATAGACTTCGTCTTACAAAGATAAAATAAACCAACTTGGTTTGGTTCATGATGGAAGATATTTTAGAAAAATAGAAGAGATGAGGGGTTTCATCTTGTGAAAATAAAATGAACAAAACTGATTTAGGTCAAATTGGAGGTCGTTTGGTTATTAAATTAAGCGATTTAGTTTTGAACCAATTAAACCCGGTTCGCTGTAGTAAACCCTAAACCTGGTCCGATTTGGTTTATTTTTCTTCTCTAAATTTTCTCTCCACTCGACCGTCGTATGGTCGCGTGAGAAGGATTCTCGTGAACCCCGTGTTTGCCGGTGGCGGAGTCTCCACCTTCCTCAAGCGGTAAAATTGTGAAGAATGCAATTTAAGCCTTTATCGACCGTGGAGGAGAGTAGGAGAGGACGAAACCCTAGTTGAGCGCGACTTCTTCCTTCCTAATCGTGGTGTCGACCGAGAAGGAGCCAAACCCTAGCATCACCTTTGCTCGACTGCGTGGGAGAAGAGGAGATTGAGCCAAAACGCAAGCGTCATCCGCCGAAGGAGAAGGAGCCAATCTTGAGCGCCACCTTCCCTGTTTTCTTCTCCCAATCATGCATGACGCTGGAGGAGAGGAGAAAATCTGAGTGCCGGTTGATCGGTGTCTTTTTCTATGAATGTGTGTTGCTGGTTGGCAGAACAAGGGCAACCGATTTCCCAATCGCGATTCTGCAGCTGATCTCGTGAGAGCCGACCGATTGCCTTCTTCTTCTCTATGAAGGTGTCTCGTCGGTCAAAAGAGCAAGGGTAGTCGAGCGCTGCTCAACCCTCCCAATCATAATTTTGCATGGTCGATCAGTGAAAATGAGAGCACCGCATGGCTCTTCCCGGTCGACTATCGCCGCCGTTCTTCTTCCCTTCTCGACTGACTTCCTTCTGTTTCTCCTGAACAGAAAATCCCAACCGATTGAAACTGTAACCTTCCAAAGCATTGGTCGGTGTTGGACGCCGATAGATTTGCTGACGGAGACTTGTGAAGACATCAGAGGTTGTTGTTTGCTATCGAGAGTTGTCGGCGTCGAAGCTTGCTGTCGATCATCGATGATTGGTTGTGCATGATCGACAGCTTGAGAAGCTATCAGAGTGTTGGACTAGTTGTCGGAAGCATGTGGTCCCAAAAATTATTTCATCTTCATCGTAAAGGTTTCGACCGCTTGTCCTATTTTGGTGGTCAATGGTTGACTACTAAAGATTACACCTGGAATTAATTGTCGATGATAGTTAGAAAGTCCTGAAAATCTATCGTGACAAATATTATTGCGTGTTTTGGTTATTAGAGTTTTTCTCTCGTATCGACTGTTGCTAATCGTCGGCTAGTACCGAAGACGGTGATACGACTCGTAACTTAAGAAGCGGCCCAGACGAGAGCTTGGCATGGATCACTAGTAGAGGTGGAGCTTCGATAGAGCCGCTCGATTGATGTCATTCTCACTGAGCGTCATACGCCAAGTACACGTAGAATATTTATTATTCAGTATTGTAATAATTAGGTTTAATTATTATTTTTCTTCCATTGTGCACGTTTGCAAAAACGTGTAAACACACGCAACACACCGGGCCAATCCCAACAATGAATACAAATGGTCATCCAATGCATACCAATGAATACAAAAAAATTTTACCTTTTGCTCTCCTTTTCATTAATACTCCATTAATCTCTATTAATGGACATTAATCCTCTTCAGTGGTTGAGTTGATTCCAGTGAGTCTAATTCGGATTAGACTCAATCCAATAATCTAATAGTTGGATTCCTTTAAGTTTAACTCAATGAGTCTAACTCCAATTAGACTTAACCTTATAATCTTACAGTCCATCATATTTTAGTCAAACTAAAATATACCAATTACCAAATCAACATCTTCTTTGTGTGTGACCCAATAGGTTCTCATAACATTGGCAATGTATCTAAAATAACATTTTAGATATATAAGCCATGAATGACATCTAGCAATGCATCATTGCTACCCAAGTGATGAGAATGTCGAGATCCGACCTAATCTTTCTATGTCTATTATCTTGTATAACTTGGTCTTTCTATCCTCAATATCTAGATTGATTCATGAGACATAAACCGTGTCATCCCCTTATCAATATTTGTGTTTCTTAATTTCTAAATAGACTCACTTAATCAAATTAGCTCAATATCTCATATTGACTTATTTGAGTATGATCATGCATTTTAGTAGTCCTACTTAATCAAGAGGCCCACAGATATCACTTCCGTCATATGGAAGAGATAGATCTCATCTACATTACTCACATTCCTTCGTATAATTTATTGTATACCTAATGATCGACTTTATAGTCCACCTTTTTATAGGTGACGTCTATCGATACTAAAGTATATCACTCCTTATATAGGAAACCGTAGTGACTTCAGGTTTAAGGATTATTTATACTAATAGTCACTATGAGAATGCTTATAACACTCATATAATGATCTATGAAACATTCTCATTATGAGTCAATTTAGTACATATTCGCTAATATATACCCATGTGTCAACTTGATATCTTATATCTATGACTTATGAGATTAAATCATTAGTTGACCTATATGCTAGTCTCAATGCATTAATATTATCTTTGTATATTAATGCTTGACTAGAAATAGTTAATAGCAGTGTTCTATATATATGTTTACAATGTCCCACTATCAATTCAATCATGATACACTGTAGATTAGAATCTACTACCCTATGATATTATTATATTTATTCATCTGGCACCGATTTGAAGTAAATATAATAACTATAAACTTTGCCTTTTATTAATAAAATATAATACAAAAATTTTCTTGTCAATCATCTCATAATCGTCTCTAGGGTTAACACTAACACAAGATTGACTAAATGACTAGCAAAGAGAAGTATAGTCAAGTCAAAGGTTAACTAGATGACTAGTAATGGAAAGTCGTAACTAAAGGTTAGGCAAGGGAAAGTCATAATTGGAGATTACACAAGCGTGAGTAATCTACCAAATGATTAGTAAGTCCAAGAAGGTCAAGGTGACTAGATGCCTAGCAATGGCAAGTCCAAGTGGGTCAAGGTGATCGAAGGCTTGGCAAAAGAAAAATTCTAAGGGGTGACCTTAGGTGATGAGACAAACTTAGTAGGTTAGGTAGACTTACAGGGTTTGATTTGTGATCCTAGGGGAGTAAACCCTAGGTGGTGAAAGTCTTAGAGGAACTCCATGTTGGGTTGCAAGGGTACAAACATAGTCCCACATCTAAAACACATGGGAAAGTTCATGGGTTTAAAAGGATTAAAAGTATCTCCATTGGAATGAGGCCTTTTGGGGAGAGCCCAAGAACAAAACCATGAGGGCTTAGGCCCAAAGTGGACAATATCATGTTATTGTGGACATACGGACATCCTTTTGGGCCCAACAAGTGGTATCAGAGCGAGGTCGCTCTTCACCGGACTAACCGCCGGAAGAGCCATGATCTAGATCTAACCATGTGGGAACCCTCGGGAAAAAACAAAGGAAGTAAGGGGAGGCTCGGACCATGAGGGACATGGCAGCCGGACCATGAGGAACATGGCAGCCGGACCATGAGGGACATGGCAGCCGGATCATGAGGACATGGCAGCCGGACCATGAGAAATGGCAGCCGGACCATGAGAAATGGCAGGGGAGCTTCCAGTGGTCCTTTGTTTGAGGGGGAGGATTATTGGGTTGCAAGGACTCCAAGCAAGAGGTAAACTTAGTTGGTCAAACCTACAAAATAAGGCTTAGGTAAGCCTAGTAGGCTAGGTAGACTTACAGGATTAGGCTAGGTTACACGATTAGGCTAGGTTAATTTGTATGTGTATGCTTATCTTGCAAGAACTTGGAACTAGAAGCAAGACTAAGGAAGCATATATAAGTAAACTAAACACAACCAAACCAAGTTTAAGGTGAACTTGACTTGACTCAGGTCAAATCAGATCTAAACATGATCAGTAGACTGATCAAGAATTGATAGATCGATCGGGGTTCGGCTGATCTGGTTCGAGTTCGATTCCAAATCGATTGTTGGGTTTCAGTATGCGTAAGTTAAAATTTTACCATGCAACAGATGGTTACCCCAAGTGAATTTTGATGTTTGACTGAATCAGTTTAAGTTAGGCAATATTGGTGATCTAACGTGTGTGGTTCACAGAAAAGTCCAGGTTGGAAGACTTGGCAAATGATGAAGTCCCGGAGGCGCGGCCTTAGGTAAGCCTAGTAGGCTAGGTAGACTTACAGGATTAGGCTAGGTTACACGATTAGGCTAGGTTATTTATTTGTATGTGTATGCTTATCTTGTAAGAACTTGGAGCTAGAAGCAAGACTAAGGAAGCAGATATAAGCAAACTAAACACAACCAAACCAAGTTTAAGGTGAACTTGACTTGACTCATGGTCAAATCAGATTGGAAACATGATCAGAACTCCAATAGACTGATCCCTAAACTTCACTACCAATCTTGTACAAGGAATAGATCGATCGGGGTTCAAAGTGCTCTTTGAAATGGAGAAGTTTCATAGTGGAAAGATCGTGTGGTGTGATGGATCCAAATCGACCTTGTTGGGTTTCAGTAAATAACCGAGTTAGCGTAAGTTTTAAAATTTTATGTTTCACTAAACATGCAACAGATGGTTTCAATCGTCCCGATGCAACATGTGCGTATTTACATGTTTCACAAACATGCGCAATGAAAATAAATAAATAATTAAAGTTAATTATCATCACACACGCATGCATAAATAGGAAATAACAACGTATAAATCATGACAGAAAATTAAAATTTTTACAGAATAATAAATTATTCAAAATGTACCTCATTGATGACGTTGAGTGAAGTTGACATCAATCGAGCGGTCCTTGTCGAAGTCCCGCCTCTACTGGTGATCCACGTCAAGATCTCGTCTGAATGGCTTCGGAAGCCATAAGTCGCGTCATCATCCTCGGTACTAGCCGATGATTGATAACGATTGATTCGAGAGAAAACCTGATTTCGAAAATCATGCAACAATGTTTGTCGCGATCGTTCCAGAGCTTTCTCACTATCACTGAGAATCATATTCCTAATATAGTTTTCGGTGGTCAAGATAAAAGATCGGAAACCCTTTCCGATCACGATGGAATAATTTTTAAAAACTTCACAAGCTTCCATTGTCAAACTCCGAGATTCAACCGAACAACCAACCACAAGCAACTAGTGAGATGCCTTATCTAGTGATTGGATATTGTTTCTAGCAGCAACGAGTACTCCGGTGATCGGTGAATGTGATCAACAGCAAGATCCACCACTAATAACATCTCTTGTTCATGGATAGCAATATTCGATTGTTTCATAAACCTCCAACGATGATTCAGGCTCTCGGCTTGGCCGTGCACGGGAGAAGCCGACATCCAATGTCGGTCGGGGATTGGTAAGGAAAGCCGTATCGGAATCACTCTATTTGGGAGAAACAGAACAAAATCGATCTGTTGAAAAGGGAGAAGAACAACGGCCTAGGAAGATCTCTTCTTCTCCGGTGGACAGAGTTGGCTTGGTAGAATAGAGCAGAGAAGGTGGCGCTCAGGTTCGGCTCCCTCTCCTCTGGCGGTCGGCTCCCGTCTCCTCCTCCAGAATCGCTAATCGACTAGCGCACGGAAGGATGCGGCAGTGCTGGACTTGTTGTGCTCGATCTTCTCCTCCTCGCAGTCGGTGACCCATGCGCGGACGAGGAAAACCACAGGCAGCGCAGCGGTTTAGGGTCCTTCTTTCTCTGATGGACGTCACAAGGAAGAAGGGAGGAGGCGGTCGGGTTGGCTGTCGGTCGAAGGGCGTGGTGAGGCACGGCGGGCTCGCGGTCGGCCAGAGGGTGCAGCAGGGCTCGCGAGAGTTGGGAAGATGATAAACAGTACTGCCCCGCGATTCCCTATTTTATTGAGGAGCTACATAACTCCCTTTTCGCGATTAGGTTTAGGGGTTTTCTTTTGTTTTTCAACAGCCGAAAACTAAAAAAAAAGAAAAAACCAAAACTGAAAAACTTAAACCGGGCTGAACCGGGTTCAGTTGAACCGGTACTGTAGCAAACCAGATTTATTTTGGTTCGCTTGGTTCAATAACCAAACGATCTCCGATTTGACCTAAAGTAGGTTTGTTCAATTCGTCTTCATAAGACAAAGCTTCTCATTACATCCGTTCTGCCAAAATCTCTTCCCTCATTAACCAAACTAAATTGATTCAATTTGGTTCAAAATTGAATCATTTGGTTCAATAACCAAATGACCTCTTATTTTAAAAAAATCAGTTTTATTTATTTCATCTTCATAACATGAATTCCATCATTTTGTCCTTTGTCTAGTCTAACCAGACTTTATTTCTCTCATTTTGAGAATCCAATTTTCAAATTCGTTTTAAGTCCTTCGGAGAACTTGTAGTGCGTGTGACCTAATAGGTTTCCGACTATATTGGTCATCCGTAATTAACCATTAATTATGGAACGATTATGAGTGACACCTAGTAGTATATCATGATTCTCAATTGATCGAAAAATCAACGATTGATTCCAGAATATTTCTAAACCCTTCAGCAGCACCAATTAAATTGTCTCGTTCCTTTTACCATCTTATACTCATTTGGTTCAGGATATAGTCTATGTGTGTTAGTCCCCACTAGGTTGACTACGTCACACCTAGCCCAAGCTGTTTTCTTATCCTGTGGATTCAAGTTACTTGTATATGTATCCAAGAGTACCGTAGTCTTGACAATGTAATATTTTGGCCAAAGACTTTTAGTAACAATCCTGACAAGCGACCACAGGGTATACGTCTCCTTTTTTAAGGAGCGGTGAATCCTTTGTGGGCTATTCAAACACCTTTGAGCACTTAGACTTATACACAATCATCTCAAGTCCACACCTCCTCAAAGATGTTTACTTAAGATGTTAAAGTATAAGCCTCCATGACCAAGGTGACTTGAATACTGCAAGTCAAAGGAAACTCGCACTTAAACTGCACTGAGATTTTCATTGACATATGTATAGAATCATATGAAGTCTCAAGGCTGGTCACTCCAATGAACTGGTTACCTTTAACCAACATCCACGTTTAACTCTCAACATCTAATTGCTCCAGCAGTGAGATCAGCTGCTTGGCTAACCAAGGAGTTTAAACATACTAGTCTCAACAGAATCAATGATGTAAGTGCTCTTCAATTCCTCGACTAGGGATATTTTCAATATATTCATAATTATACATGTAGAGATGCTCACTAGTTGTGATCTAATCACAGATTCTCTCATGCTATGAATCGTATTGCAAGCATTCAGTATTTGAGTTTAAGATCCAATTAAACACATTTGGAATGTACACTCAAATAGTGAATTATTATTTATCCAATAAATAGTATAACTGTAAGGTGATTGCCTTAGGACACATCTCAAATTTAACAACAGAAGCATAATAAATATTTTTATCACTAACTACACATAAAATCCATCTAAGGATACATGCATGCAAACATAATCATAGATAAATAACTTTTATACTGCATAGTTGAAGATTAACATGTTGATTTACACAAAATAGACAGAAAAATCTAATGTTTCGGAAACATATGGTAACAAAGATTAACCTAGTGATTCATACAAAATAGTTAGAAAATCTAAAAAATATAATAAACATAACAACAAAATTGAATGGCCAAACCACCTAGGAACATAACTTGGAACGAAGTTAATGAAGCGAAGAAGAAAATAACTTCTCATTGGGGAATAATTCTCACATAGAGAAGTTAAATTGATTTTTTTTTTTTTGAATTCTATGATGCTTAAAATATAGGGCTCTACGAGACCCTTTTTATAGACTTGGCTTGATAATAAATATGAAAATAAATAATAGAGAATAAAATAAATATGATACTCATAATAGAGATTAAAATTATTCCCTATTTATTAATAAAATAGAAAATATTAATTACCATATGATGAACACTAAATCTATAATTCTGTCAATCTTGAATATTTTTTCATTTATCATGGATGCACAAATCTAAAATTTATTTTTAATTTATTAAAAAAAGTATTTTCTTTTCTATATTATTTATTTCCTTATTTGTATCATTATCTAATCTAAGTGTGAAAAATATTGCATATTTAATGTTACACCAAAATTCTCATAGAGATGTAATAGTTCTTATTCAGATTTTGTAGTCAGACGCTATAACGGATTCTTTCTAGGAAACAACCTAATATTAGTGTGATAGTTTGACAAATTCATATATAATATTTGTGTATGTTTTAAGCTAATTTAAAATTTTAATGCAACCTAACTTGAGCCAGTAGTGTATTAATATTGTCAATGAAAGAAGCATTTGAAGATAATGACCTATAAAAATAACAATTTTCATGGTTATTGATATGTGTGTTTTATACCTAGTTTTGGTATTATTTTGTATTCATATTATATCATTATATCATGTATATTTTCACCTCTTTTGCATTGATTTCATCGTTGTAGTTCGGAGATATACTCTTTGTATGTTTCTATTGATAAGATGTGAATTCAGAGAGAAAATAGAGGTTAAGAAGCCTTGGAATGTGTATTTCTAGCATTGTGCACGGTTTGGCTGTCCCCTGACATAACTGTGTATCATATGATGAGTTAGGTATGAAACAGAGCAGCAAATGGGACTTCTAGCACCCTCCTCGAGTTGGTCGTGCCAGGGGCACTATCTTGTTCTTTGCTATTGCATGCTTGAAAATTCCAACGTCGGACATGGTCTGATTGTTCTTTCTAGCATGGTCGTGTCCGACACCCATTGCAGACAAGCAATCGATATGGCTAGACCATGCTTTCTAACACAGTTAGCCCATGCTTTCCATGGCCACCGCATGGTGGTGGCACCCTGATATTTTTGGAAGGCCATAATAGATTTTGACCGTTTGGAGGTTTTAAAAGGCCCTCCAAGGGCTCTTGTTTAAGGGATAGGGTTTTCCCCATGAAGGGACTCTGGGAGAGAGCTATTTCCAATGAGTCGTCAAGATTCCTTCTTCCCTAAAGTTTAGAGTTTTTCCAAAGACACCGATGCACACGATGACTAAGTTTTCTCTCTCTTTTCTTTTTGATTTAAGTTGTAGAATATCTTCTTGCATGTCTTTGTGTTGTAACTCCATCTCCATGGAGTAGTTCTTTTGATTCTAGAATAAAGGAGTAGCTTGATGAATTATTGACACTTGTTTTATATTTATTTATCTCTTTTATCACATGATGTATGTAGGATCGTTGCGCGCACTAGAAAGGGATGAATAGCACGATTGTCGTTCGTTCGTTCTTTCTTACTAACACAAGACAGGGATATGCAGATTTTTAATTGGTTCTTAACTTCCCAAGATTAGTACGTCTAAGGCCTATGCATGGGAAGGTGTCCGTCCACTAATGGTCTTCTTTTCAGAACTTTTCTAAAAGCAAAAAAACTCATTTTACAGTCCAATCAAATAATATAAAATTAAATACAAATAGTAATTAGACTTAAAAGAAAAATCAGTGTAGTTGATCTGGAAGTCCTAAGCACCGCACACCTTTCTTGGAGCTTCTTCGATCGCATAAGCTTAGCTCCGTTCGAGTTCAACAGCACTATGGGAGGAAGAATTTGGAGTAGAAGAGTTGTCTGTTAAAATCGATGGAATCCAAATATCTCCACAATGGTATGATATTGTCCACTTTGGGCCTAAGTCCTCATGACTTTGTTCTTGGACTCTCCCCAAAAGGCCTCATACCAATGGAGATACTTTTCATTCTTTTAACCCCATGATCTTTTCCATGTACTTTAGATGTGGGACTATGTTTGCACCCTTGCAACCCAACAATCCCCCCTCAAACAAAGGACCACAAGCCCCCCCCCCAACGTCATTTTGATGTCTGAATCCTCGACCCACCAGGACTTTTTACCCCTCGGTCCACCCGACCTAATAGGACTTCCCACCTAGCCGCAGTTAGGACTTTTTGCCCCTCAGTCCACCCGACCTACTAGGACTTCCCACCTAGTCGCAACTAGGACTTTTTGCCCATCGGTCCACCCGACTTACTAGGACTTCTCACCTGGTGTCTGGTCCTCTTAATTCATACACGGGAGCACCCACTTCCTTTGTTTAAGGTTCAAACCACATGGTTAGATCTGAATCATGGCTCATCCGGCGGTTAGTCCGGTGAAGAGCGGTCTCGCTCTGATACCACTTGTTAAAATCGATGGAATCAAAATATCTCCACAATGGTATGATATTGTTCACTTTGGGCCTAAGCCCTCATGACTTTGTTCTTGGGCTTTCCCCAAAAGGCCTCATACCAATGGAGATACTTTTCATTCTTTTAACCCTATGATCTTTTCCATGTACTTTAGATGTGGGACTATGTTTGCACCCTTGCAACCCAACATTGTCTTGGTGTGACACATTGAGGCTCCTTATATAGAAGCTTCTAGATGCCCAGATCCCTTTCTAGGCTCCCCGAACCGATCTTATCCTGATCTAATTTCGTCGGTCTATTAGGCCGATTCTTCTTACTCTGAGCACTTGGACCATTTGGGTGCTTGGAGTAATACCCGAACACCCAAATCTAGTCAACTCAAGTTTGACTTGAGATCCCGAGCTTAATTTGGCTGCTTTTGCTTGCTTCTCTTATGCTTCTTCAATCTTCTTCCAACTCTTAGTTCTTGCATACAAACACGCAAGCAACCTAAGCCTTACCTGTAGTTTGTCTGACCTACTAAGCTTACCTAAGCCTTACCCTATAGGTCTAACCTACTAGACTTACCCGTGCCTAACTTCTAGTTAGGACTAGTCACTGCCATTGGTAGACTTCCCACCTGTCAAACATCCGATCACCCCTTGACCTGTTTGGACTTTCCTTTGCCTAACCTCCAGTTAGGATTTTCTTGCCCAACTTCACTTACCAGGACTTCCTGCCCAGCTTCACTCACCAAGTCTTTCTTGCCCAACCTCCAACTAGGATTTCCTCTACCTAACCTCTAACTAAGACTTCTTCTGCCTAGCCTCCAATTAGGACTTCTCTTTGCCCGGTTAACTTGACTAGGACTTTTTACTAGTCTTTTGGTCAAACTGACCTGACTAGACTTCATTATATCTAAATATTAGGTCCTGTTTAAATCAACCCTTAGTCAAACGCACTAGACCTAGGTGTATTATCAAACATCGAAACTTTAGGGATAGACTAATACTCCTTGCACCAATAATGTATTGGTTTATGATTCGACTTTAGTATGCATATATGACTACGATACTAGCATGTGTTTTCATATCTCATGAGATACGGGGAAGGGGAAGGATCGAAAGATGAATTCAATTCTCTGACCCCTAAAGTTCGAGACTTGATGGGTTGTTCACGAAAGTAGTTTAAAATTTCATGAGGGTACCATTAACTATTATAGAGCTTAACAAGTTTACCCCAATTCAATATCACAAAAGAAGGAATAACTCTTAGAGGGTCGTAGGGCATCATGATAGGAGCTTCCGTCAGAAAGAAGTCAAGGTTACTTTAAAAGTAGGTGCCGCATTTGGGTAGGCACACTAGTATAGTTCCAAAAGCTTATATTTGGTACCTCAAGATAGACCATCTTCATTATTACTAAACACAGAGGTACAATAGTGAATAACTTTTAATGTGTCAATGATCATCGTGGCTAAATCAAAATCCTAGAATTACTTTCTCAAATTGGCTTTCCCACGAACTCTTCTAATTTTCTTAATTCATTTTCTTTCTCATTAGATTTTCTCAATCTCGATTGATTTAGATAATCTACTTCATGATTCTGGCTAGCTTTGATTTACAGTCTAATAATTTATTACTTGATCATAGTCGTGCACTTACAAATTTCACACGTCAAACTGTCTAGCAAAAAAAAATTCTAATTACATATACATGGATTCTCACAACTATTTGGATGCGCAAACGGTTTTGGTCAGTTGATCAAGTTGATGGGCAACTTTTTTTTTTTCTTCCGTGCTTGATTAGATTTGCATTTTGTAACAAATTATGGTCAATGTATCGATTGGTTGGGTCAGGTTATAACTATTGGACCAACCTGAAAAAGATATTTAGGGAAAAATGTCATTTTTGATAGCATAATCTTTTTGACAATAATAAAAACGCCTTTTTGATTTTTTGGATCCATTTATAATCCTCTAAGCAAGGTGCAGAATTGAAAACAAAAATCTTGATTTTAGGGTTTAGGATTCAAGGGTTCGAATTTTGATGAAATCGAGCAATATCCTTCTTATCTTAACCAATTAGTTTTTCAATTTATCTTAAGAATGATGTAGTATACTTTTTTTAAGATAAAAACAAAAGCCTTGATGCGAATTACTCTTAAGAATGTAAGATTTAGATGTGTTGCTATATATTCTGATCAAGCTGTGGACTGAGGGAGAGTTAGCGATGGTGGATATCATAAACGTAAACTTATATTCGATGCGGATCTTAAAAGGATCTATGCATCGCCGGTCTGCAATTCACTTGTTGACTAACTCATCGTGCTGAAGATTATACGGCCAAGGATTAGTTTAAGACATGGAGTTTTTATTTACATATTTCTCTGTTACAGATAAAAGTTAAAGCTACCCTCCTGTACGTACTTGCTGCTTCTATTTTTATATGGATTTGCTGGGTGACTGCCGTCGTATCAACCAATCACTCTTCATGCACTGCGAGTTGCCGGGATGTTCATGGGAGTTTAGATCAGTGTTTCCGCATCAAACACCGGAGAAATTAAACGGTGGCCAACCAGCTTCCGAAACGTAGCAACAAACACTGTGGCATCCACGTGTTGCACCATAACTTTTACATATTCCTTCTTGATTTACGATCAGAGTTTCGTGTATGTGTTTTGTTTAATTATTGAATACAATCCTCCACACTGCTTTCTTGGCGAAATCGAAGTGTCATCGCCGTGGGCTGATCACAAACAGGAATTAGATGCAAAAAGATTAGAACTAAAAGGTGAAAATTAAGAAATTTACATGGGCTACTAGCGCCATGACCGTCGCTGATCTTGCGCGGCGCGTTCATCGTTATCATTTAAAAAAAAAAAACAGATTTAGCAGAGGCAGACGGCACACGGCGAGTCAGAACCCGGAGGAAGCCAGGCTGAGTTGGAGATCCAACTCTAACGCCTCCTCCGCTCTCGCAGTCTTGCTCTGGCCGGAAATGGTGAACCTTTCGAAGGAGGTCTCGCCGTGGCCGTAGCTGGCGCCGGTGGGATAGTTGTATGTGGGCGTAACCGCCGGGAACCGGGCAGAGGCGGTGGACGAGGGAAACACGCAACCGTTGAAGGGTGGCGCCGGCGCCGTTAACGCGTCAGGGTAGAAGTAGACCCAACCCGATGTAGGGCCGGGAGCGGCTGGCGGGCACTCAGGGAAGAGGTGTGGCGGCGGCGTGAAGGCCGACACGATGGGGTTTCGGGGGAAGAGGGTGCCGCCGCCGTGGAGGTGGTGGTAGTGCTGCATCTGGGCGGCGCGCTTCTGCTTCTGTCGCTCCTTCTTGTGCGCGTTCTGGTGGCCGCCCAGCGCCTGCGAGTTGGCGAACTCCCGGCAGCAGTACTGGCACTCGTACTTCCTCCCCTCGCCGCCGGGGGCCTCCGTCGTCGTCGACGACGAGGAGTCGGAGCCCGGCCCGGCCTCTTCCTCCTTGGATACGACATCAAATCCGAACAGCTTCGGCATGATCTCTTTGTTATCTCAGCAATTAGTAGAAAGAGATAAGTAGAAGCAGAACGAAGAGGAAGAGGAAGGAAGAGATTGCGTTGATGGATGAACTGTGGGCTTCAGTTGGGTCTCTATATATCCACATATAGGATCGTTCCAAGGTAGGGTGACTAAATTATACAACAAGGTCGAAGAAAAGGTCTTATTATATTGGCCTCCATACTCTCTATATAGGCCCTGTACTATTATCATTGCAATGAAACATTTTAAAGGAGGGGACTGAATACAAATCAGTGGAATAAAGAATTGTAGTTGCAGCCATCCCAAGAGAGGGGAATGGGTGACTGCATGATGTAGGCAGCAGAGGACCCAACAGGACGACCTTAGATTGCGCTTGTCTTGGCCCTCGTTTCAAAGGACCACCTCTTATTCTTCTTCTTCTATGCAGGCTGCTACCCCGGTCCGGCCCCTACGCCTCTACAGTATATATATATATATATATATATATATATATATAATGACCAGATTTGCCGCAGAGAGCTGGATGACACAAATTTAAAATTTTGTGTCTGCTATAAGTCACAGTGACTCATTAATATGTGAGTGAGTGGGCGTCACTCTGTATCAGTTACAAGTGTGGTGTCACCATGTGGGGGGCGTAATCGGTGCCCTTATATTTTAGGGCAGTGAGACATTCTTAGGTAACTGGGAGTACAGGCATCAGGCAATGAAACTTTGGGTGTGCAACATGAATTGCAAGCCAGGCCCCATGTTGGGTTTCGGCATGTGGTTGGCATTTTGGTAGTGTTATTTGTTGCCTGTTCATGTGAGAGACCAACGTTGAGCAGATGGCAAGCACAATGCACCTGCCCAGTATATTTACATCACTTTCGTCTTTTGTTGCCAGAAAGGGGACTGTTAAATTCCTCTGTCCATGGGATCAGTTTGATTAATTACTTGTAATCTGACTTAGAAGAAGATCAAAAGGATTTAAAACAAACATTGTAGTTCCTCTCAGGAGTGACAGCTGAGCAAGAAATTCCATTGCACATGCTTTAAATTTTTTCTAGTTTGTTTTTTCTGCATCCAACCGTAATTGGGTATTGATATGTTTTCTACTATTTTATTTTTTAGGTTTATGCAATGAGATTCAAGTTGTAAACCTCACCACCGGCAGCTGCAAAGTAGTTTATAATTAGGAGAATTATTGTGAATAGGATAGCTGTCGACCACTGATAACAAATGAAAGATTCTCTGTTGTAGATGCATCTCTTAAAAGACTATCAATGCTAAGCTAGAACTGAGACTGCCACCTTAATAACTCAATGGGCCCAATTACATATGTTTTAAGGGATTAATTATCTAGCTAAACTAGATAGCAACAGCTTTACCCCTTCCCCTATGATGAACAATATGATTAGCTCTTTCACTCTTTGATCCACCATATGCAATCTGATACTTGTGCCTTCAGAATACTAAATTTACACCTAATGTACACATATCACCAGTGTGCAAGCCTCATTCAAAAAGTTTTTTTTTCTTTAGGGGAAAATATAAGAACTTGTATTTTAATTATTTTCCTTGAAATCTTGAAGATGATCATAATATATTCACAGCTAGTGAGAATGTAGTCAGTCTAATGATCCTGGGCTAAGTGTTAGTTAATTTGTAGTGAGTTGGTGGCAATTTAATTTAATCTTAGTGACCCCTATCCATGGATTTTGCTTTGTCCTTGTTCTTTGTATATAAGGTGGTTGAGGTGATCTGTTTGGAATGAAATCAGTCATGTTACTGCTATTATGAGATTCTCCTAGTCTTAGCACAGTAACCTTTTATATCATTTATAAATTCATCCACAAGGGTTCTCTAAAGTTTTTTTTTCCATGCCTTGGATTGTATTCATCGATAACTTAATTAAAGAAGCTTACAAGTTTTTATTTTATTTTGTTTATTCTTTTTTGTTGTCTCCACCAATTTTTGTGTCTTAAGTTTTTGTTTTCTACTTTTTTTTTTCTTGAAAAACTTTGTGGACAAGGCTGTCCAAAAATATTATGTTTCTCCTAACTCATAGCTAGGACATTATTCTTAAATAATTTGGCTTCCATTATAACCTTAATTACAATCTTCATCTTAAGAGTGAATATATATATATATATATATATATATATATATATATATATATATATATATATATATATATATATATATATATATATACAGTTCTGTTCTGCTGGGCGTCGGTTGCTGGGCGTCCCGTAGGCGACATCGACGTGGCCTCCACGTGGCTGGGACCGACCGCGCTCGCGTGGAAAGAAAAGAACCTCGTCGTCTCCGCGCTTCTTCCTCCAAACCCGATTCTTTCCTCCAAGCCCTAACCCGCCGCGATTCCTTCCTCGCGACCCTGCTCTCTTCTCCTCTCGCCACCGCCCGCGATCCCTGGCCGCCGCCCTCCACGGCTCGCCATTCCTCCCCTCGCTCGAATCCTCCTCCTCCACGGCTAGCGACCTCTTCCTCCAAACCCTAACCCGCGATTCTCCCCTCCCCTCTTCTCCCTTCGCCGCCCGCGATCCCCTTTGCACCGCCGCCGATCTGGTCGCCCTGCTCTCTTATCCCCTCGCGCCCGCTTGCACTGCTCGCGGACCGCCACCGATCTGCTTGCCCCTGCTCGCCTCGAGAACACGATAAAGAGGATCAGATTTCGAAGAGAAAAAGAGGATTAAGATGGAAAGGTGAGGCCTTTCCTCCTTTTCCTCTCTCAAAACTTCTGATCGAAGTTTCAGATCGAAACTTCATATACTTGGAAAGATTTTCCCTCGATTTGACAGAAAAAGGATGAGATTTCATTTCACAGAGAAGAAGAGGATTCAGATACAAAGACGACGAGGCGCTTCCTCCTCCACTCCCAAAAGATCAAAGACGAGATTTTTCTCTTCGATCATTGAGAGAAAACAAGAACAGGAGGAAGAGGATTCAGATTCAAAGACGAGATTTTTAAGGATGGGGCCGTGTGATCGAGATCGAAGAGAGACGAATCATACACTATTATCTTCCCCATCCAATTGGATTATCATGAATCGTGTGATAGAGGAGATGTGGAACTTAAGGGTTTGGCAAGATAGTCTAATTTTTAGTTGAGCTATTGTGCTTTTTACAGTGTCTTTTAGAAACCATTATTTCAGTTGTATTCGGGGCCATAAAGGAATCGAATCTACATTTGCCAAGGTTTCTAGCATTTCCTAGCCAAGTATGTTGCTTTTTTAGAATTATGATTTACTAATTGTTGTTGTCTGTTAATTGTTCTTTCATTTATTAGTAAGATATTTGTAGTTAATAATATGTATAATCACTGCAGGAGCATGATGCCACCTCTCAAGAAAGATTGGAGCGTAAAATGAAAAATGCACCTCCTGAACAAGGAAAATTTAGAATGCTTTCTCGTGAAGAGTGGGATGCAATCCAGGAGGTACGACCCAGAACTCCGTTTGAATCCAAGTTTGCTCGTCCAAATGCACGCATCAGAACAGGAGAGCCAGTAAAGTTGGTATGACCTTCTATCTATAGTTTGCTTTGTTTATTGATTCAGTTTATCTCCAAAATAATTACCCATGTCCCTTAGTTCAGAGTATAAGGGTGTGTATTTATAATTCAAAACTGATTACTTAAATCAATCCAAACTGAAAAAGTTTGTTTCAGTTTTCAATCTAGACAAAATTATTGGTTACAATTTTGACATCCACAAGATTTTTGTGACCATATATAAGCTGTATATATTTGAGTTAGTTGATTATGTTCTCTTATTATTATCGATTTGTTCGGTTCATTATTTATCATAAATCATAAACTACAGATATTTTACTATTATTTTCACTAAAACTTCGCTTAAAAGTATTTTCAATTTTTTATGGATGTATAAAAAAGAATTTGATTTATATAATATATAGTTGTGGGCGTAACACAAATTAAAAGACATAAGACAATTCAAGAAGCACTTGATCATGATCTGATTTATAACTGTACTTGGATAGTAAGCATTTACCTTTAAGAACTGAATCAATTGCAATGATGGCTCCAACTGTATAGAATGGAATATGATGAATCTTTCATTATATATGTGTGTACATGTGTATGTTTAGTTTGGAAGCTTGAATGTTTCATTTTCCTTTCCTTTCCTTTCGGTTTGAAAATTGTCCAATCTTGTCAGTTCGGTACAGTGTGATAATTTTCTAATAAATTCAAACTCACTCTTAGTTCAGATCGAATAGTTATGTATATAATACTCCTGTTCATTTTGCTCGAGCAAAGTGGCAGCAGAACAATTTGAATGCTATTTTTTTGTCTTTACTTAACAGATATATCATTGCAAATTCATCTTTAAAAAGGTCGCACAATTCTAATTTGATTGCAGGATGATGTCAAAGATTGGGCCATTGATTTGTTCAGAGATGCCTTCACAAGAGTAGAAGAATGTGTCAAATGAAGGTGAACTCCATGGCTTCACTGCTGCACATCTCAACCCTCAGTTACAAGATAACAATGAACAGAATGAAGCCAGAAAACCACTTGAGGAAGCACAATCTTCATGCTTTGATCCAGAAATAGTCTACAAAGTTGTGATTATGAGGAAACACAGAATTCTAGTCGCAAGCACAACATTTTTTCCTTAGAGAATTCCAAACTTTACTTTTGTGAAATCTATGTACTATAGTGTGGCAATTCTTAGAGAATAAGGGTTTCCAGATAACTTTTACAATTCAGGGCTCTCATTATTATAATAGGTTCTGAATACTTGACATGTGCAGTCGTTTTGTTTTGAATACGACATTTGTACATGTAGAGCATCATTATATTATATGATGTTGTTCACACTAAACTGGTGTATCTCTAAAAATACTGGATGTATACTTGGAAGTTGACAATACTGGGTTATTATAATAGATTGATAACATTATTATATTACCTGAATGTACACTTGGAAGTTGGATCTAAAGGCACATTGCCAAGATTCTTTATTCTCCTTTTCACTTCTTTCTTTGCTTTCCCAGTTGTTTTTCCTTGAATCTTGAAGTTGTTTTTCAATCTAACTGACTTTCTCAATTAAAACTTGACATTAAGAACAATTGCACCAATGGAACATACCTGGAGAGTCAAGCACTGGTATATTTTGTGATCAAGAAATTGGTCAAGTTCACATAATATGCCAAAGAAGAGTTGAACAGGAGGTATAAGATAAACTTGGTGTCCTCTCTAGCAAGTTCCAGTGATACGTTGATCACATTCTTCTCCATTATAATTGTTGCAGGAAGTATTAAAATCACTGCTATAGGAGCCATATACAGAAGGAGATTCATGGAGTTCAATTTTTCCCTTGAATATGAAGCATAACATCAGAACGTTAATTGCATTTTGATTATACAACTACTATTGTTTTACACTTATGAAGCAGTATGAACATGCGACATGCAGTATTGGAATAAATACAGGGGGAGTTCAAAATTGATCCCTTTAAGTAACAGAGAGAAGTATATCACAAGCTTCATGAGCTATCTTACATCATAATACCTTCAACACCATCAATTATCTTACATTATAATACCATCATCTATTATCTGATATTAGTTCATGCCTTAAAAGGGTTACAAATTCCACAAACAATGAAGGTAAAAGGAGTCATTGAGCAGTTTCTCCGGAAAGCATTATTGCATCAGAACCCTCACAGACTGCAATGGCAATGTCTGAGACCTCAGCATATGTTGGTGTTGGATGGACAATCATGCTTTCAAGCATGTTTGTTGCTACAATAACAGCTTTCCCATGCTCCGGCAAATTCTTATAATCTCTTCCTGCACAAATAAGAATTCAACACAAACACATGGATATCTCTTGGATTCAAAAAGAAAAAGAAGATCAACATTTGTCTTCATTCATTCAATAGCATGATCAAATCATATCAAGCACAGGAGGGTGCAAACATATGCAGCAGAGCATTGTAGACTAATAAAAAGTAAACATCAAATGGACATTTTTTGTTATGGATTTTAGCCATTAACGGACAACCAGTACCTGCAACAGAGGAACTTCTTCAATAGGGAGTTCAGCTCCAAGGTCTCCCCTAGCAACCATAGCCTACAAAATGTACATGAAGTTTTGATCTTTTGGGAGCGGAGGAGGAAGCGCCTCGTCGTCTTTGTATCTGAATCCTCTTCTTCTCTGTGAAATGAAATCTCATCCTTTTCTGTCAATAATCGAGGGAAAAAACTTTCCAAGTATATGAAGTTTCGATCTGAAACTTCGATCAGAAGTTTTGAGAGAGGAAAAGGAGGAAAGGCCTCACCTTTCCATCTTAATCCTCTTTTTCTCTTCGAAATCTAATCCTCTTTCTCGTGTTCTTGATTTCTGTCAGTAATTGAAGAAGAAAAAAACAAATCTAAGGTTCAGATCTTTCCTTTGTTGCAGACCATTCGGCGGCGGTCCGCGAGCAGTGCAAGCGGCGCGAGGTGAGCAGGGGCGAGCAGATCGGCGGCGGTATATATATATATATATATATATATATATATATATATATATATATACAGAATTGCTATTATGAGCGCCGGTTCGGTGCGCGCCTGTGAGCGCCTGGATCTCGGCCGTCCACTTCCGATCGCGATAAACGTAGCCCGTTCGATTGAACAGTGATTCTCCTCGGACCTTCGCCGCTTCCCGCCGCCCGTTCATCGCCGTCCGACCACCAATTGCCGCCGGACCGGACCCGTTGGAACCGCAACTCGACGGCGGTCCGGCGGGTGTCGGAGTCCGGCCCCGATTCGGCCGGAATTCAGCCAGATTCCGGCCGAATCGGGGCCGGAATCCGGCCGCGGTCGACGCGCCCGGCGCTGGCGCGTCGATCGGGGCCGGAGTCCGGCCCCGATTCGGCCGGAATTCGGCCGGATTCCGGCCGAAATCGCCGCCAGACACTGGCGGCCGAATTTTCGGCCGGAATCCGGCCAAATCGGGGCCGGACTCCAGCCCCGGTCGACGCGCCGGCGCCGGGCGAGTCGACCGCGCCCGGTCTCCGGCCCCGATTCGGCCGGAATCCGGCCGGATTCCGGCCGACAGGGGTGCCAGGCACTGTTGCCCTTGTTTCGGCCGGAATTCCGGTCGGATTCCGGCCATCCGGCCGGAATCCGATGCCGGAACGTGCGCCGGCGAGTCGCGATTCCAACGGGTCCGGTCCGACGGTCGTCGGTGGTCGGACGGCGATGAACGGACGGCGGAAGCGCGTGAAGGTCGGCGGTTGGCGCGCACGGGCGCGTAGGAAGCCGGCGCTCATAATAGCAAAATTCTATATATATATATATATATATATATATATATCTTATAAATATTTATATGTTTTATCATATCTATCCAAACCTTTAAAAGGACACAACATGAAGCCCAAGAAGTGCATCCGCTTCTAGCTCAACCACTTCAGCACCATAGCACTACAAAAAAAACTAATAAATTCACGATAAATTTAGGGATGAATTTTATAAATAAATTCATTGTAAAAATATTTGTGATGATCTTTGCGACAAAAAATTATTATCGTGAATAAATAATCGTCAAGTTCTGTAATGAAAAAATAAAACTTTATCACAAATTTCGCAACAAATAATTTTTTCATCACTAAAATCGTTAAAAATTGATAACAAATCCTTTTCATCGCCAATCTCTAACGAAATCCATTTTTGTCATTGATTGGCTATGAAAATAATTTTGTTGCTATTTGGCAACGTAAAAGTAGTTATCGTAAATTTGCGATGAAACTGTTTTCGTTGTAAATTTGCGATACATAGTGATTTACAATATTTTGGGACAAAAGTGATTTTCTTGCAAAACCCAACTTCTTTCCACATATCCTCTCCAATTTTGCATTATATAGTGCATACAAATAATACAATCAAACCTATTTATTTTATATCAACGTACACCATTCCAATTCATACATTACAACAGATATATACATACAACATAATAACTTACATAATATTCAAAATAAATACAAAACAGTCTCAAATGCTCAATGATACAATTCCAATTTAAATACATACACAATTCTTTCATATCATATTCATACAACACATAACGATACAAATACAAAACAAACCAACTTAAATAATCTCAAATCATCATATCCAAAAATATCCCGCATTCCAATCTAACATTCTTCAAGTTCAACAAGTCATCATATCCAAATAAAAATATCCATTTCAAATAGTCTCAAAATGAGGGAAAGATACAAAAAGAGATCATCGTCCTCTTCTTCCTCGAGAGACACTTCTTTTTCCTTGCATACTTCTTCTTTTCCTGCATCAAAAAATAAAGAAACAAAAAGTATCATTCTAAAAAAGAAAGAAAATCTTATAAACTAACACAAAACTAAATATGTAAAGGTTTACTTCTTCTGACATGAATTTTTAAATTTCACCACCTTCTTTGACCTCATCAATCATGTTTGAAATAAATTAACAGTACTAATAAAAATATATATAAATGAAGGATTCACAAACTTAATTAAATAACAAATATTAAAAATACTTATTCTAAGATAAATAACATTCATACACAATAAATTCATGAAGAACCACCAACATCATCATCATTATTATCAATATCATCACCAAAATCGAGAGAAATTTAACTTAGAGCAAAACTTAACTGAAGATGTTGCATGATCAAGTATTGTTGTTGACATAAATCGTTAATTTTTTGATCTCTTTGCCTCATTTCCTTTCTTAATGCCATTGCATTATTATCCTCTTCAAATGACTAACTTCTTCAGTCAAGTTATGTATTTATGTCCTTACTGTTGGAGGAGTGGAAGATGTACCAGCAACTCTACAAGTTCTGTTTAAAGAACTTATTCTCAATATCCTTCCCCTTTCTGTTCACCACTTGCCTCTAGCTATATACTCATATCATTATCAACATATGGCTCAGATCCATCATTTTCATCAGTAGCACCCAAACTTCTATGTACTAGCTCTAGCTCATCATATCTCTTCTATTTTGTAATGATAAAAATTAAAATAAATTTAGAATAACAATATATTAGAAGTGCATATAATATTGATTAAATATAATAGAAACACATATAATATAAAGTAAGAGCAAGTACATAACTAATATCTATTAATAGTCTATGTGTAAATTAAGATCCATGATTAATCCAAACCTTAGTTGCTTTAGCTCGCTTCCTGCTCCAAGTCTTGTATTTTTTTTGAAATATGTGATTGAAAGTGTCCATGAATAATGGCTCCCTCCCCATTTCCTTGGCCTAAAAATTCATGGTTAGAAATAATAAAATAGTCTAAAATAGATTTTAAAAATTAGTGTTTGAAAAAAACTATCAATCTGCATATATGTTCATCAATATTGATTGAGTCACCCACATATATCATAGACAATGTAGGACCATTGCATTCGAGAGAAGGGGTGAATCTCATTCATTCGTTCAACTTACTATTAAAGAAAACTGGCAGCGGAATTAAAAATACGAAATACAAGACACACATATTTACTTGGTTCCTAATCCCCTAGGGTTAGTATATCCAAGACCTATATACGGAAGACACACATCCACTAATAATTTCCTTTCCGAAACTCTTTCTGGAGGTGGAAAACCTATCTTACAGTCAAAGTACAATAATAAAAGAATATAGCATAACAAATAAGATAAAATAAACACAACCACTCTAGTAGAACTGATCTGAAAGTTCTAAGCACAACACACCCTGCCTGGAACTTCCCCGGTCGCACGAGTAGGGCTTCGGTCACGTTTATGAGCACCACAGAGTACTAGAGTAGTTGTCAGTTGATTGTTCTTTGATGCTGCTCATATGGGCCTTATAAAGACTCTTTCGGACACCCGGATTCCTTTTTGGACACCCCAGACTAATTCAATCTGATTCGTCTCTGTCGATCTTTATCCAAGCTAATTTTGATCTTGGTCCAGGCACCTGGACCAGCCCGAGATGCCTAAAAGGAAATTTAGCCACCTAGGGATACCCCTGATCCAAGCGCCTGAACCAGACTAAGGCGCTTGGACTATCAGGGAGCTTGGAATAAGATCCGAGCGCTCAAAACTAGTTCAACCAAGTTTGACCTGAGTTGAATCCGAGTATAGTTTGGCTGCTTCTATTTGCTTCTATCATGCTTTCTTAGTCTTGCTTTCAACTCTTGGTTCATGCAAGATTAACATACACCAAATAAATAAGTAGGGAACCTAAGCCTAACTGTAGTTTTTCTAACCTACTAGACTTACCTAAGTCTTACCCTATAAGTCCAACCTATTAGGCTTACCTAAGGGATACTTTCCTAGGATTTTCTCTTGCCAAATATCCGATCACCCTTGACCTACTTGGATTTATCCTTGCCTAACCTCTAGTTAGAACTAGTCACTCGGTAGACTTTCTACTTACCAAACATCCGGTCACCCTTGACCTGCTTGGACTTCTTACTTATCATCCGATCCTCTGACTCCCAGGACTTTCCTTTCAATGTCCAGTCCTCACTAACCCATCGACCTACTAGACACCCAGTTCACTGACCCATCTAGACTCTCCGCCTGGTGCATGCCCTAGATCTGTCAAGACTTCTTGGTCAGTCTCACTGACCAAGATTCTTGCCTAGCCTCCAACTAGGACTTCCCTTGCTAGTCATCTGATCAACTTTGACCTGATTATACTTCACTCATATCTAAATATTAGGTCCTATTTAGATTAACTCTTGGTTAAACTGACCAGACTTAGGTGTGTCAACATCAAATAGAATTAAGCATCGCAACTATAAAAAGGTTCCATCATAGCTTGAATCCTTTAAATATCAATCGCTCTTTATAGGTATGCATATGACCATCCATGTCAGTCTTTCTCTTAAAGACCCACTTACACCTAATCGGTTTGATAGTTTCAAGTGGATCAACCAAAGTCCATACTTGGTTAATATATATGGATTCCATTTTGAACCTCATGGCCTCTAGCCATTTCTTAGAATCTAGGCTCATTACAGTTCTTGATAGGATGTAGGCTGGTTGAGATCAATAAGCATTATATCATCATAGTCAGATAAGAAAAAATAATATTTCTTAGGTTGATAATGTACCCTGTTAGATCTGCGTAGAGCTTGTTTTACTCAAACAGGTTGTTGCTCCACAACTTCTTGCGGTGTAACAAATGCATGAACATTTTATGGTGCCTACTCAATTTTCATCAAGTCCTAAGTGCTAATTTGTGTATCTTATATTTCTTCAAGATTGACTTTACTCCCACTAGTCATTCTAGAAATAAACTTTCTTTCTAAAAAAACTTCATTTCTAGCAACAAATATTTTACCTTGTGTGGGATTATAAAAGTAATATCCCTTCATTTTCTTGGGATATCCTACAAAATAACACTTATTAAATTTGGATCATAGTTTTTCTAAGACTTGACGTCGAACGTAAGCTTCACAACCCCAAATAAAAGATATCTTAGGACTCTTCCCAGTCCATATCATATATGATGTCTTCATGACAACTTTAAACAGAATGCAATTAAGTGTGAAAGTAGTCATCTCTAGAGCATGTCTCCAGAAAGAAGTAGGAAGATGTATCTGACTCATCATTGATCGTACCATATCTAATAAAGTATGATTTTTTCCTCTCTGAGACACCATTCCATTATGGTGTTCCATGTGGAGTGAGTTAAAATATGATCCCAAACTCAACGAGATGGTCATGAAACTCTTGTCTAAAGTATTCACCACCTCAATATAATTGAGCATCTTAATATGCTTACCAAGTTGGTTTTATACTTCATTCTTAAATTCTTTAAACTTTTCAAAGGATTCTGACTTGTGTTTCATTAGAAACACATAACCATATCTACTAGCATCATCAGAAAAAGTAATGAAATACTAATAGCCTCCTCTAGCTGCTATATTAAAAGGGCCACAAACATCAGTATATATGAGTCATAACAAATTATTAACTCTTTCATTATGTCCACTAAAAGGTGTCTTTGTCATCTTGCCTTGAAGACAAGATTCGCATACCTCATATAATTCAAAATCAAATGAGTCCAAAAGTCCATCCTTATGGAGTTGTGATATGCAATTCTCAATGTGACCTAAGTGATAATGTCAGAGATATGTTTGGTTTAAATCATTAGATTGGAACTGTTTGATATTTATGTTATAGATTGAGTTTTCAAAGTCTAGAATATAGAACACATTCATAAGAAGTGCATTATAATAAATATATCATTTAAATGAACAAAATAATATATTTATCCTTTATTATAAATGAGAAACTTTTTTTCCTAATAAGAAATAGAAATAACATTCTTAGTTAAGGAAGGCACATAATAACACTCTTTTAGTTTCAAAATAAGTCCAGTGGGTAAAGATCAGGAATATGTTCCTTCAGCTATAACAACAACTCTTGAATCATTGCCTACTCGTAGATCCACTTTGTCCTTTGTTAACGATCTAGTACATATATACCTGAGGCAGAAGTTTCACTTCTCTTCTTTATAACTTGTAGAAGTCTTACTTCTCTTCTTTATAACTTCTTCTAAATACAGTTTATAGTTTCTCTTCTAATGTCTAGTCTCACCACAGTGGAAGCAAGTTCCTTCCTTAGGCGCCTTTAGGTTTCGATGCATAATATTTAGTTTTGCCTTTGGCTTGAGTCTTACCATTAAGTTTGGGCTATCGTTTTCCTTTGCCCTTTTGCACCATTAATATGGGACTAGGTTTAGTCTTCTTAATATTGAGTTTTACAATTCTCAACATGCTTAACATCTCATACAACGACTTATCAATTTCATTCATGTTATAATTCATGACAAATTGACTATAGCCTTCTAGCAACAATTGCATAACAAGGTTAGTGGCTAATTATATTCTTAGCCCAATAAAAATCCCAATCTTTCAAGGTTTTCAATGTACCCAATCACTTTTAGTACATGAGTTCCTATGGGACTTCCTTCTTACATCTTGCATTAAAATAGAGCTTTAGATATCTCAAATCTCTCATGCCTTGCTTGCCCCTGATATAGTTGTCTAAAATGTTCAACCATATCGTGAACATCCATGTTCTCATGTTGCTTATGAAGCTTAGAGTTCATGGTGGCAAGCATAAATCATGGCACATCCAATGCATCATCTTGATGCTTCTTATAAACATCCTTATCAGCGTGAGTACTATTAGTGGTGGGTGCTTTAGGAATTGGTCGCTCTAGGACGTACAATTTTCATTCTTGCTTAAGAAAAATTGTCAAGTTTCTGTACTAGTCCAGGAAATTAGCTCCATTGAGCTTGTCCTTATCAAGGACAGATCACAGAGAGAGAGAGTATTAGACATGTTTGACGACATGGTGATCTATAATAAGAACTATAGAAATAAGTAGCATATTTAAATCATTTAATTAGACATTTAATTAAATGATTCTCTCACTGAGCTATAAAGCTTGGTAGGAGCAAATCATGGATGTGGACAACCGGAGTTTACTCACACTACTAGCTTCAAACCCAATAGCAATGACATTCAAGTGGGACAAGATCTATATTATACCTCATCTTGAGATAGTTTTGGCTAATCGCCCAAGACTTGTATAATTTAGGTAAGCAATGTGTACCAATTACATCGTATGCAACTCTTGTATAGTTAGGTGAACAAGACTATTCATTTATTTCCCCAACGCAAGGGATATGCCTCTATGTTCTCAATCCAATTTAGGTAACTTAGTTAAGTCTCACCCAACAATTGCCCTATCTCACTCTACCAAGATAAATTGAGTCATTTTACTTTGGCAAACATGTCTACAATTGATCAAGGTAAAAGTGAGTACCAAAATTTGATAGACATATAAAAATGACCTAATTATTATAATACTACTAATTAAACATGCATCACATACAAACATGATACACATCAACATATATGCATAATTAAAAATGTGACATGGTTATGATCTGTCTACTAAGATCTTCTCAAACACTACAAAAATAATTGTCATTAGAGACGAAATTTTCTGTCGCTAAAAGGCATTAACGACCGAATAGTGACAAAATTTGTTCATCACTATATTATTGGTCGATGACGTCAATTAGCAATAGAATTAAAATTTTATCGGTAATTAGCGATGAAAAAAAATATTCCATCGCCAAAATTAGCGATAGAATAAACATTTTCATTGCAAAAAATGACAAACGAAAATACTATTCCGTCTTAGTTCTAGTGACGAAAATATAAATTTTTGTTGCTAATTAGCGATCCAAATATAGCTTTCAGGGGCGGAGCTACAGGGGGTGCCTGGGGGCGGTCGCCCCCCTGCCCCCCTGAATTTTTTATATAAAAAAACATACCAGGAAAAGCTTGGTCGTCTGAAGGATTTTGGATACAAGCCATCCAAGGTGACTTACAATGCTTTGCTGCAAGTTCTTTTAAGTGCCGACCAACTAGGACCAGCTTTTTTGGTACATAAAGAGATGTCTTATGTGGGATTTGGTTTGAACAGGTTCACAATAGGCTGCTTTGCCCATTCTCGGTGCAAAACAGGACGGTGGGTTGAAGCTGTTAATATTATCGAGAGAGAAGATTTTACTCTGGATACAGTGTTATGTACTCAAATGATAAGTGGATTGTTGGAAGCTTCTCTTTTTGAGGAAGCCATATCTTTCCTTCATAGGATGAGGTCTAATTCATGTGTCCCTAATGTTGTGACATATAGGACATTGCTTTTAGGGTTTCTCAAGAAGAAGTAGGTCTTATCGAAGACAAGAAAATCATAAAGTTATTCTCTTCTTGACAAATTGATTCGACTTATTTTGACTCTACCAGTTTCTATAGCAACATCAGAGCGTGCATTTTCTGCAATGAAAATTATGAAGAATAGGTTGCGGAACAAAATAGAAGATGATTTCTTATCAAGTTCTTTGATAATGTATATTGAGAAGGATATTGCTCGCAGTTTTGATGTCAATTCTGTCATAGATGAATTTGAGTTTATGAAAAAGCGAAGAGCGCAACTTAGATTGCGTTGAATGTAACTTATTTCTTAGTTAATTCAAAATTTGTTTTATTAGTGTGATAATGCGATGTTAAAAAATGACCCCCCTCGGCAAAAATCCTGGCTCCGCCCCTGATTAACTTTTTGTCGCCAATTAGCGATGGAAAGGTTAAATATCCATTGCTATTTAGCGACAGAAAGTTAGTGATAGAAATTTATATTTCCATCGCTAATATTTAGAATTTTCACCAAATTTTTCCCATTTCCCTGTTTATATTTTCATCAACAATCTAAAACTATCACAATCGATAGTTTAACAGGAATAAACAACATTATAATTTACCAACAATCTTAAATAACATATTAAACACGAATCTTAAACAACTTTTACAACACAACAATCTAATCACAAAATAATTTAACAACTTAATATATTCAATATCTAAAACAATCGAATCACGATACAATTAGTTCTCAATCTCTTATATAAATTCAGTCACAATAACTAAACGAAACTAATTAAATCATAATATAAATACAAATATCAAATATCTGAATATAATGATACTGTATCAAATGTTTAAATACAATCAAACCTATGAAAAATATCTAAACTCACCATATCAAAATATCCAATCCTGCAAATGAGACTTCGCCATACCAAACATCTAGTCTTCCTTAATCTATTTGGACTTCTCATTTCATGTTTAACATCTGATCAACCATGATCTATTAGGTCTTCCTTCATTATTAAGGTTTTGGTCCCCCATGATCCACTTGAACTTTGCTTCTCATGTCAAGTGTCTGGTCCTCCATGACCCACTTAAACTTTCCTTCTCATACCAAATATTTGATCCTCCATGACCCACTTGGACTTCGCTTCTCATGCTAAGTACCTGATCAATCGTGACCCACTTGGGCTTTCGATTACAAAGTATCAGTCAATCATGATCGACTTGGACTTTGGATCATCAAGTGTTCGATCAATCGTGACTCACTTGGACTTTTCTCTTGCTATCTCTTAATTGGACTTCTGACCGCCAAATTGTAACGCCCGCCCTTACGTGGGCCCTTGACGGACGCTACAGTTCTACTATTCTTCATTCATTTGCATTCATTCAACTATCATATACAAAAACTAAAACTAAACTTTGCAGCGGAAA